>NW_017732074.1:693940-722699 GCF_001890085.2 Hipposideros armiger | reverse complement strand
AAAAATGATACTTATCAAGTAAAGAATTGAAATCAGCTCTGTCATTTTCATGTTGTGACAATCACTTGAATTTCATGAAACAAAGATCATTTAGTATTGAACACTATTAAGGCTGAGAGGAAAGAAAGTGCAAGCACTGTTCTAGGCACTTGAGACACAAAATTCTGCTCTCATGGAACTTAGAAGAATGAAGACAATAAAATAAGTAAACTATATCATACATATGAATGACATGGAGAAATAAAAGGTAGGAAAACAGAATAGTGAGTGCCATGAGGGTAGGCGTCACTAAGAAGGTAAGATTTGAGACCTAACGAGATGAGAGAACAAGTCACAAAGGGGAAGAGTATTCCAGGAAGAGGGAAGAAGTACAAAACGCCTGAAGTGGGGAGCTTGCCTGGCATATTTAAGGAGCAGCAAGGAGACCAGACTAGACTGGAGTGAGCAAAGGGGAAGGAGATGAAAAAGATGTTACAAGGGGCTCAATCAATGTAGAGTTATGTAGAATATTATAAAGACACTGGCTTTTTCACTAAGTGAAATAAGCAACAGAAGGGTTTTGAGTAGGAATGATTAAAAGGATCATTCTGGCTGCTGTACAAGGTAGAAGTAATGAGACCAGTTAGAAGTCTACTGCAGAGACGGACACAAGGAATCTTTTAGGGATGAAGAAAATGTTCTTCAAGTTCTTTGGGGTTTCATGGTGGTACACCACTATTAAAGCTCATCAGATTGTACTCTTTAAATCAATGGGTCTCAACTGAGGGCAATTTGCCTCCCTGGAGACATTTGGTAATGTTGGAGACATTTTTGGTTGTTACAACTGGGAAGGGGCACTTTTGGCATGTGATGGGTAGAGGCCAGGGATGCTGCTACACGTTCTACAATGCACACTACAGCTCCCACAACAAAGAATCAAGCATCATTCTGCCCAAAATATCAATAGTACTGAGGTTGAGAAACTAATTTAAATAAATGCAGTTTATTGTACATAATGTATACCTCAAAAGAACTGATTTTTTGTTTGTTTGTTTTGGGTTTTTTTTTAGTCTATTGTAGAAATCTGGGTGAAGGATGGTAGTGGATTACACCAGGATTATAGGTGAAGGTAATAAGAAGTAGTAAGATTCTGAATCTTACGACTTGATTTGAAGGTAAAGCAAACAGAATATCCTGACAGATTGGTTGTGTGGTAGAAGGGAATTAAGAGTAGAAAAGGATGACTTCAACCGAAAGGTGTTGCCACTGACAGATCATTTTCAAACTACTTTCTAATGCTTATGTTCCAAATATCTTCTTTTTCCAATTATTCAGCACTTTTGGAGCTCATACATAAACTACTGTAACGTTAATCTCAAGTAGTTTAGCTACCACATATTTGGGATACGGGCCATCTACAGTAAGATACACATATGCTGCCTGGGAGAGGAGGGTTGGTGTGTTGGTCAGGATTGGCCCAAAGACCACCGTGATATCTATACCTCTGTACCTTCTCCACCAGGATCCGGTCTGTCTCTTGCACGCTGGTATCAGGCACTTGCTTGTCCAAGTAACCGACTGGGTACAGCGAGTCTCCCTGGCCACCGCCCCGGTCACTTCGGCCCCTAAAGAACCAAACCAGGAAACTAAGGCTGCAGACTCCCACATTTCATATCCCACATTTCCTGTTCTATTAATCATGGGAGTCAAGACCCTCTGATGCACCAACCAGATGAGAGCAAGCCCTCCTATGGGTTCGTCAGACCCCTGCCTAATGGGAGGACTGCAATAAGCATCCTTGGGGCATAGAAACCTCCACGGCAAGAGAAGCCGCTAGCTCCCCAGGGGCCGACTTTGTGCCACCATCCTTTTCAGGCTCTACAGGGGACAATCCTGCGGGGGAGGCTCTGATGAGCTACGCCCAGGCTCCTCACCTGCTGCCTCCTCCAGGCCCGCTCAGTTCAATGGCCCACTTAAAGCGCCGGCCTCGGTTGGCCACCAGACTCCCCTGGGCTGTCATGGCAAAGGCTGCCTACCAAAGCAGCAAAGCCCTTTACTCTAAGGCTTAGCAGAGACTCTGACCCACAAGCATCCGCGACTTCTCGGTCTCACTCCACAAACCCACTTCCGGCGCGTGAGTATAGACGTCACTTCCGCTCCGGAAATTGGGTGACGGAGCGAAGACAGCTCTCGGAGCTGTAGAGGCTGGGAGGTGAGAAAAGCCGACGAAACTTAAATCTTGCAAAAACAACTCTCGCGCGTTCCCTTCTCTCTGAAGAGATCTGTTATGTGCTCCCTGACCTCTGAGGTGCGCTTTATGGAGCAAAGGGAAAGGCCATCCTGACTGCGTTAGGAGTCGAAGCCAAGAAAATCTTGAATTCCAAAGCTCTCCCGGGAATACAAGATCCCAGTCTCGGTGTAAATCCTGGTTTCACCACGGATTGTGTGACTTTGAGAGAGTTACTTAGCAGCTTCCGAGTATTGCATGTCCACTGTGTTCCAGGAGCTTTCTGTTTATTGTTTCATTTAATTCTCACAGTAACTCTTCGAGGTAGATCTACCCCCGTTCTGCACAAAAGCTAGGAAGCAGTGTGGGCGTGGAAAGGCTCCTGTGCTCAAGATTCAGATGGCCGTTCGAATCCTGGCTTCATTAGTTGTGTGACCTTTGTTAGATTCTTTGTTTCAAACCTCTTCATATGTAAATGTTGGATGATCTTTTCAAGACTTGTGCGGTTAAATGGAGTGCTCGCCACCTAAGCATGATGTGTTTTTTTTAATGTCCTAAAGTAACCTACAACATTATTCGTAGCGATTGGATTTGTATTCAGTGTGTACACCTAATCATAAATTTAGCCTGTTATTGGGTATTTCCGTTGTTTCCTGTTTTATGTGCCCCTTTAATATCTAGTGTTGCTGCGAACATCTTTGCAGGTCTTATTTCCTTAAGTTAATTAAATTCCTAGAAGTTCATTGAGGGATCAAAGAGTATACACATTTTTAAGGAATTTTCATTTAAAACACCGCTAGAAAAATGGTATCAATTTACATTCCACTAGCTATAAAATTATTTTTAAAAAATTAATTACCAGTTTGAATATGGTACCGAATTATTTTAAAATTTGTATTTCTTTGACTCCACGTTATTTGATGTGGGGTAGGGGGAAATGTTGGAGTGCTCTGACACCAGTTGGGAGGTAAGGTTGAAAAGAGCCTCCTTAGCTAAAGATTTTAGACCCTTGAAGATGATGGTGATCTAGAGACCCTGAAAATCACCATCCGCACTTTGTTTTCTGATTTTAGAAATATGTGTTCATAGAGAAGTGTGTGGATAAGGCAGGAATGAAAAAGGCTTTTCCCCTTCCAATCCATTCTACAATATATACCTGTCTGATCACAGGAAGACTCAGCTTGTAGATTGCTTTCCTGCTTCTTTCTACTTTCCTGCCTTCATCACATAATCTCTGATGAACCTTCAGGTTTCATCTCAAGCTTCACAAAGGTCCTGGCCCTATTGGGCATTCTTCTGTCCCTCTAATTTCTGCATAATAGCACCTACTGAATTGCATTATTTGTTGACATCCTCTGAGGACTTACCTCTACCATCCCCACCCTACCCTAAATTCCTTGAGGGTAGAAACTATAAGGTAATTATCTTTGATTCCACAGCCTATTGCCTTGCACATATAAAGAAAGTACCAAATAAATGTTTCGTGAATGTGAGTAAATTAATTGAAAGTACATATATAAAACTGTTGAGTGTACTATAATTACATTTATGTAAAATAAAATGTAAAAATTAGAAGGGAGAGAATACATTAAAAATATTTATGTTGTATTCTGGAAATGATTTTCATGCAATTTTGTCTTATTTTGAAGTCATTCTTGTTATGCTTCTTTCATACATTTTAAAGGAACACTAAAATATTGTCAGTCCTTTGAATCATATATTTCTTCCCTTTTAAAGTACTCCCCTACTTCTTTAAAACATTTTTAACTATAACCTGAATCAAAGTTGCTCTGGCCTTAATAGAATATTTCAGATCTTTTATTCATTTATCCTAGGAATCCTCATAGTATTATTTGCTAAAACATGTTCCAGAGAACATGAAGATTTTGGGACTGAGCTGAGGAAGGGTTCCAAAGTCAAATAAGTTTGAGAAATACTACATATTGTATTCTGCACATACATCCCAGAGATGCTCAGTACTAGTAGTATAACATATTAAAACGATGAGAAATGATTCAGTAAAGAATCTCCTTTAATTTTGTTTCCCAATTTACCTGAGTTAGACCCCTTCTCCTTTTTTCTTACCACATCTGTTAAGATCCAACGGAATCAGTGTTCCACAGAACACAGTAGGGGCAGCTTGCTGCATGCATGCTATAATTCAGAAGAAAGATGAAAGCACTCTATAAAACTGCTTGTTTTTTTAAGATTTTTAGAATATCATTAGAAGTAATCCTTTATGGAAATAGAGTTGTAAGTTAGAATTAAACTTTTGAGGATTCAAGTTTTTGCACAAATTGTGTTTTGCAAGAAAAATAAAGGGAGCCTAGATTCTCTAATCCTGATTCCAAATGAATTACCTGAGTCACTTTGAGTTAGGAACTCTCTTGACCTTAATTTCTTCATCTATAAAATAAGAGACTTATACTAGATGACTTCTAAGGGAACTTCTAGGTCTAAAATGTACTTTTTAAAAGAACACATTTTGGCCTGACCAAGTGGCTCAGTTGGTTAAGAGCACAAGCTCCGAGCAACAGGGTTACCAGTTTGATTCCCACATGTGCCAGTGAGCTGCGCCCAAGATGAGCTGCCAATAGGTGGCAGGATGGCTTAGCTGGTGAAAGCATGTGCTCCTAACAACAAGGTTTCCAGTTTGACTCCCAAAGGAATGGTGGGCTATGCCCACCCGCAAATAAGCTTGAACACAGCACCTTGAGCTGAGCAGCTGCGAGCTGCTGAAGGGCGGCCAGATGGCGACTGCACTTGGAGCTGAGTTTGCTGTGCCCTCCACAACTAAGACTGAAAGACAACAACTTGGCTGTTCCCCTTCCCCAATTCCCCAATAAAATCTTAAAAAAAAAATACTGATGCCTGGGCCACACTTTCAGAGATTCTAATTCATTTGCTTAGTTGCTTAAAATAACAAGGTTTGAATTTACACAAAGTAATTTAAACAATCATTAGTTTTTGAGAGCTTCCCTGTATGCCTCCCACTAGACTAAACTTGAACTAGAAAATAATGGGAATACCGAACTTGTAAAAGTAAATGTTAAACTTTCCTTACTTTGTGCCTTTGAGCAAATATGATTTTAATTAAACTGTGAGAAGTCACACCATGATAGGTATACGAGTTATTTTGTTTGACTTTATAATTTGTGTCACCTACACAGTTTTTGTATTTAAGCCCCCCACCCCTTTTTAGGAGTTAAGTTGATTATTTCTAATACTTCATGCCATTCTCTTCAGAGCAGTTGCATTTGGATTGAAACTTGAAGGAGGAAATTTTCACCAGATTTGCAGAACTAGATCTCTCTTAAGGATAAAAGCTTTTCTACATAATGTTTAAAGTTTTTAGTATATACCATTTATTAATGACTATAATAATTCTATTTGGCTATCCTTACTGGTCCAAAAGCTTTTAAGTATTTTGGCAGCTTTAGTAAAATGGGTTTCCATTGCAAATCCCCCGTTATTTGTGTTATTTAACTCTACTATTATTGTTGCCATCTGAAAAGGACCACCTTACAATGTTTTATTCATGATGTGATTTATTCCATGTCAGTAATAGGGTCTTAACAAAAGATAAATTTTCCTCCATTTCATCTGTTTGCATTTAGTGAAAAAAAAAAAGTTTGGTTTTTTTTAAGAGCCTACCTACCTTGCTAGTTATTGTTGGGTTTCTGAATCATTTCTATGTGGATTACAACGATTTTCAATTTCTGCTTCATGGTTCTGCAGTGTCACGTGACCCCGTCAGCAGTGACACAAACTAGTATGGTGCTGGGAAATGTCGGTTAGTAATGCCATTCTTAGCAATTAACTTTTTCATTTCAGGAGGACTGTTGTGCAATTCGCATTTTAACAAGTTCCCATTATAGCTCTTCCCTCCAGCCCTTGTTTAGGAAGCTGGGAGGATTGCCATTCCCACAGATCCCATTAAAGGATTAGAATGAAACATAGCATGAGTCATAATGATATATTATGATGGCCTAACGTGTTTCTTCAAGCTTGGATACTCTGGATTCATTCTGATGATTAATTTCAGCTATCTTGGAAGTGGGCTAAACTGTCTCTACACCATGTATCTGAACGGCCAATCCTAATCTTTTGTGGCATTTTCTCCTATGTGCTAATTTTACAAAGCCTCAATTGATTCAGATATAAAGCAGTTTTATAGCCTGATTTTTTTGGAAGGAGGATTGTTATGGCCTGATTGTGTCCTCCCAGAATTCATATGTTGAAGCCCTACCCCTTAATGTGACGGCATTTGGAGATGGGGCCTTTGGGAGGTCCTTAGGATTCCTTGAGGTCATGAAGGTGGGGCTGTCTTAATAGGATTACTGTCCTTATAAGAAAAGACAAAAGAGCTTGATCTCTCACTCAGCCAGTGAGGACACAGTGAGAGGGTGGCTGATTACAAGCTAGGAAGAGAGCTCTCAACGGGAACTGAATCATCCAGAACCTTGATCTTGGACTTCCCAACCTCCTTAACTGTGAGAAAATAAAATTCTGTTGCTTAAGCCACCCAGTCTGTGGTATTTTGTTATGGCAGCCCAAGCAGTCTAATACAAGGATGAAGTGGGATTCAGAAGAATTGAACAATAAGTACCTTTTGGTACTTCAAAGACAAAGTCATCCCTTAAAACATATACATAAATGTAGGGTTGTTTAATATGTAGGAGCTTATTTTATAAATAGAAACGTATTAAACATTCCACTGACTTTTTTTTCCCCCCAGTTTATCTTGGATGTCTCCCATGCCTGTCACTCAGATCTACCTCATTCTTTTTAAAGACTACATGGCATAGATGTATAATAATTTATTTAACTAGTCCCCTATCGATGGGCATTTACATTGTTCCCATTTGTTACTACTACAAAAAATGTTGCTGTGAACATCCCTGGGTAGCTTGTCAACACAGTTCTGTAGGAGAGTCATACAATTAGGATTGCTTACAGAGGTTATACAGTTACAATGTTGATGGGTTCAAATAGGCTCTTCACAATGTGCTAATTTACATGTTTAAGAGTAGGTGGACTAAATTATTTCTTGTAGTAAATTGAATAATTTCTCCCAAAAATTCACATCTATCCAGAATCATATAACCTTATTTGGAAATAGGGTCTTTGCAGATGTAATTAGTTAAGATGAGGTAGATTATGGCGGGTCCTAAAACCAATGGCAAGTGTTCTTATATGAAAAGGAGAGGACACACATACACAGGGAAGAAGTCCATGTGACAATGGATGCAGAGATTGGAGGGATGCAGCTACAAGCCAACTATTGCCAGAGGCACCAGAAGCTAAGGAGAAGCAAGGAAGGATTCTTCCCTGCAGAGAGAGCATGGCCCTCCCAATACCTTGATTTTGGTCTTCTGGCCTCCAGAAGCAAGAGAGATCATTTCTGTTGTTTTAAGCCACCCAATTTCTGGTACTTTGTTACAGCAGCCCTAAGGAAATACTACAAGTTTCTTTCTAAAAGAGGTTCCATACAAATGAATTAGGCTAACCAGGGTTAGCTTAAGTGGAAAATAATAACAAGTAAAAAAGGCTGCCCAATCAAATTCTGAACTTTCAAAAATGTGCACGAAAAGTTTATTTAATTTCCTGATTGCTATGATTGGTTCCTTTAATAAAGTGATTTTTTTTAAAAATTGGTTTAATTATAAAAGGACAATTTATTGTACAAAATGGAAAATACAAATAAGTAAAAAAGAAGATAACAAATCCTACCGTGCAAAAAAAAAAAATGATTTCCATAGACATTTTGATTTCAACGCTTCCATACACTTTTTATTTATATTTAGACTTATTTAACAGGCTGTTTTATAACGCACCATTTCATAAAGAGCCATATTTTTTATTTTTAAAAAAGGCAAAGAAGTTGGGCTAGATCTTTATTTCAGTTTTTTGGTTTTTTTTAAAGAAAGTCTTATAGCTCTGTCTGTGTTCAGGCTCTGTGGCTATTATCCAGCCCGGCCAAGGTCACGAGGCACAGCCCCACCCATCCAGCTTCCACACAGTTCCCCACCCAGCCTGCAGCTGCAGCCACATCCCATTCCGAGGACCCTGACTAGTCTATTCCTTTTAGATAAAAACAATTCTTTAGAATATTTGTGCCCTCCCCTTTAAAAGATTCAGAGTTCAGGTAAGTTTGAGCAGCACTGCATATATCTTGCTTTTAGACATTGCAAATGTTAATATTTTAAAGTCTGAGAAGTGCTACGGGAAAGAAATATTTGTTTAATCCAACAGTTACCAAACTTCTGTGGCCAAGAAAGCCTTTCCCCCCCCCCTTTTTTTTCTTTTCTTCTTTTATCAACCTATCAACATCTTGTAGAACTGGTGCTCTGAAGGACACAGCTAATTTGGGGTAGGAACTCGAGCCAGTGTAGGTTCAGACTCATTTTTGTTACTGCAGGAGTGGTTTTGCCTCAGTGTTCAGCTCCAAAAAGTGGACCTAGCTGGTAATCAGTCTTCCTAGTTATTGCTGCCTTCTCTTGAGCCTGAGGACCTACTGTGCGCCTTCAAGTCCCCTTCCCAAGGATATCATCTGGCTTTTGATCATTGTTGCCCCGCCCATTTCATTTCCTTCCTGCTTCCCCCTGCCCTTGAACTCCTCTTTTCACTATCCCAGTTTGTTAAGAAGCCCCAGTAGTATTGAACCTCCTAAGCAACTACATGTATAGAGTTACTTTGTGTATGGTCCTACTTTCCAGATACCTTGTACTGACTATCAAGTCATCAGTACCTCAGTGAGTCTGTCTCCTCACCATTACCCACGCCTCTGGGAGCTGGTCCTGAATTTTCCAGCTGAGGATAGTTTTTTTCCAAGGCAGCAGTCAAACCATATTGTGTTCTCTATCTTGGAAAAATCACTGAACAGGTAAAGTTAGGGGTGGGGGGAAGGTTTACAGAGAGAGAGAGAGAGAGAGAGAGAGAGAGAGAGAGAGAGAGAGAGAGAGAGAGAGGGAATTACTGTGCTCTAAGTACTAGTGTAGTGTTTTACATAGGCTATCTTATTTCCCAACATCCCCTGAGAGAAGAGTATGATTATTCCCATTGTGCAGTTAAGGTAAAAATGGTGCAGAAAGGGCCCAAAGGCAGTGATCTCAGCTTCCGATAGAGATGAGCCTTGCTCCAAAGCTCGTGTTCTTTCCACTTTAACATGCTGCCCTGTACCATCTTCCACTTGGTGACAGTGTACCCTAATTGCAGGTAATCTATTGGGTCTTCAGAAAAGTCATGACGTATTTTGTCTGTTTTTCAAAGGTCATTTATTTATACAAAGAACAAAGATCAATCAATGATATATGGCCCGTTTTGTTCAATAACCTTTTGCCATCTTTCAGTGAGCTTCATAACTCCTCGTTCATAGAAGGACCTGTCTTTACTTTTGAAAAACTGAACAAGGTGCTGATTTACAGCCTCATCTGAATTGAACGTTAATGCCATGCAAGGAGTTTTGAAGAGAGAAAAACAAGTGGAAGTCTGATGGCACAAGGTCAAGCAAGTATGGTGGGTATGGCAACACATCCCATCCAAGCTCCAATAATTTTTGACGGGTGATCAAACTTGTGTGTGGTCTCGCGTTGTCGTGATGGAACACAACTCCTTTACAATTAACAAGCTCTGGACGTTTCTGGATGATGAATTCATTGCCAAGAGTACACATTTGAATTGATTGGTTTCTTGGTAGGAGCTCGAAAAACACGACACCTTTAAAATCCCACCACACTGAAAGCATGACCTTCCTCTGATGAATGTCTGCTTTCGATGTCGTTTGAGGCAAATCATCACGTCGGGACCAAGACTGTTTGTGCACTACATTGTTGTAAACAATCCATTTCTCATCACCAGCTATCAGACGCTTCAAAAAAGGATCATTTTTCTCATGTTTAATGAGCATATTGCAGACGTTTATACACGCCATCAAATGAAATTATTTGAGTTCATGTGGAACCCAAATATCGAGCTTGCTTACGTATCCCAGCTTCTTCAGGTGGCCCTGAACGCATTGATGTTCAATGTTTCTGCGATCTCTCCTGTTGTGTAACGTGGGTTGGACTCGATCAATGCCTTTATTTTGTTGTCATCAACCTCGGTGGGCCTCCCTGACCAAGGAGCATCGTTGAGATCCAAATCACCAGGACAGAATTTCATGAACCATCGTTGGCACTGACGTTCTTGTAGAGCATTGTCACCGTAAACTTTACGCAACTTTTCACAATCTTGAGGTGCGTTCTTCCCTTTATGAAAGTAAAACAGTAAAATGTGGGAAAAATGCACAGTTTGGTCTTCCATCTTCAACTTGTAAAATCTCCAAAACTCAACCAAATCGCTCAATTTTTTTTTAGAATGAAGCTAGAATTGTCAGCTGTCAAATGACATAGCAAGAACATAGATACGAATGACTCTAGTACTTCCAAAAATGGACTAGTACTATCTGTCGCAAACATGCATCATGACTTTTCCGAAGACCCAATACTTAGGGGAGAAAGGAAATGGTCTCTGAGGATTCAGATTTGAAGATCTATAAATGTCAAATATTGTCACCTGCTTCCCAGCTCAGCTGTCAAGGGGTACAGAGCTGCATCAGAAAAAAAACCATCTTAACAAGAGAATCCCCTACCTCCTACCCTGCCCCCCCAAAAACCCCAAGCAAAATGCAAAACTGCTGCTTCTGTTGAAAATGATCATATATATATATATATATATATATATACATATATATATATATATATGAAATAAAAATAGCTGTCCATGAAACAGTATTTGTGAAATGGGAGTAAAACTAGGTTACATGACAATATCTACCACCATGAGCTGTTTTATATGTCTATTTATACATATATGTTTATAATGCATAGAAAGATTCATCCACTTGTTAATAAGAGTAATCTCTGGTAGAGTGGGGAGGGTTGAAAAGAGATTAATTACAAGGAGGTCTTTAGTATTTACATATGTATTTACATGTTTTTGTATTTATATACTCGTATGTTTTTGTATTAACTCGTACATGTTTCTGTATTACTTTATTTTAGTTTTACAACCAGCATGTATTTTTTTTATAATTAAAAAGACCAATAAACATTTACATATTAGGAAAAAAAAACACTGCTGCTTCTGCTACAAAGGAGGGCATGGGTACTGTGGTGGTGTTTGAAAAAATCATGAATCTTGTAAACTAGCAGTGAGATTTGCTGATTTCCACTGCTGTTGCCTTATCTGAAACATCCCCTACTGCTGTTACTTCCTTCCACAGTCAGCACAGGAAGGTGGGGAAGGGAGGAGCGGAAAAAAAGAAATCAACTTCTCACTTTGGCTGCCAAAATCAACTGCCTGGAATTTTCCAGTCTCTGAGGTCTAGCAGTGGATGTAGTTACTTATAGAATGGATGAACTATTGCTATCTTTTAGGTCTCTTCAAGCATGTCTGCTATCAGGCCTAGCATCAGTCTGAGTTAATGAGAATGACATCCACCACAGTAAATGCTCTGGCTCCCTGACCCTCTGGCCTGAACTATATAACGCTTTCACACCTAAAGATCTTGCCATCAATCCTCCCTCCTTCCCACTAGCCATCTTTCATCCTAGTGAGAGGTTAATCCTTCTAAACTCCCGATTTAACTCTGTCACTTCCCTACTCAATGCCTGTGCCATTTGTTTGTCTGTTTGTTTCAACTGCCGTTTTTATTATGTGCATTTATAAACCACCTTGCTGTGCACAGGGCTGGTGCAGGGATAATAAAAATATGTATGAGCTGCACGTTTTTTATCCATTAAAAAAAGAAAGAAAGAAAAAAAACCTGATGGAGCTCCAAAGGAAAATAAATTCTCAACTTTATTGACTGAAAAGTGTCAATGCAGAAAACTGGTGTGCATTTGCTTCACTAAAATGATATATGTTTCAAAAGTAGCAATACAAAGACAAATTTTTTTATTTTCATCTTAAATTATGTTGACACTTGGAAGCCACATGAGATCGATTGGCCAGGGCCTCTCCTCACTGGGCACTGGTGTAAACTCCAGAACCTGAGTCTGGAGGTGAACCTGCCTGAGACACTGCCCTAAGAAACTCTAGAAATGAGACCATCAAGACTCTCCTCTGACCTTCAGACCACTGGAGGCCTTGTTTTAGCTGAGATCCTTCTAAATTGATACAGCAGATTTCCTGAGTCTTAGGACTCCGTTATTTGTCTTATCTCATCATCCAACTTCCCTAGAGGGTAAGTACTGTGTCTGACTTATACTCTTTTCACCTTCTTCTGGTGAAGGCCCAGAACAATGCCTTTTGCATAGTGGGTCATCAAGAAATTCCTGTTTACGATGATGGTGATAAAGAAATAGCTTGAGAAAAAGTGACTTCACCCATGTGTGTTGAATTTTATTTTCTTTAAATCAGCATACCTACTTAGTAGAAGTCATACTCCGGGAATGTTCTAAGTTGCACACGCCTAGAACCCAGGGCTCCTGCTTCCTTCACTCACCCTGCTGGACTCTCGCAACATTCCCACCTGTTAACAGGTGTGGCCCCACACATAGGCATGTGTTTGCTTGTGCTTGGTATAATCTGAGAGACTTTCAAAGGCATTGCTTATGCAAAACATAGTCTAAAAATAATTCTCCCACGGAACCAAAGTAGTGCCCCAAATTTTCACCATTACTTAATTTTTTGCTTTAAGTAAGAATCCTGTTACTAGAGAGGAAAAACACATTGTTATTTTTACCTATGACACCTTAGCTCTGATCAGTTTATCTGCCAGGCCTCTGTTTGCTCTGAACTCCCACAGCATTTAGACCATAACCTTCTATCACTGCATTCATTCACCACAGTGTATTGGAATGAGCTCTTTCCATGTTTGCCTAAGTTGCTGTGAGCTTCTCAAGGCTATCTCTGGTACAATGTCAGCCTGGCACATGGTGGGCCCTCAAAAATATTGCTCAACCAAACTTAACCAACCTGTTTCTCAGGCAAACCCTAGAGAGTTCTGAAAGTAGTGCCTTAAAAAGTGAATCAAAGGATGTAGAGTCTTGCAGTGAGGAAATGTTCCATCAAATGCACTACTTAATTGGTGACAGGCCCACCAAAGACAAACTTGCTCCTGTCACAATTTGGTTACTCTTGACCAGTGGCTAACATTTGAAGATGGGTAGACTCTGTCTCCACTAAGATGAAGACATTACCCTCAGTAATTAAAAGCATGTCAGGGGCCAGCCGAGTGGCTCAGTTGGTTAAGAGCTGGCTTGGGATGCCAGAGGGCCCCGGTTCGGATCCCACATATGAGGGCCAATGATGGTGCCAACTTGGGCCAGTGAAGCAATGTCCTCCACAACTAGACTGAAGAACAAAAAGGACAGCAACTTGTCTGTTCCCCTTCCCCCCAATTCCCCAGCACTGTTCCCATCCCCCAATTCCCCAATAAAAATCTGAATTAAAAAAAAAAAAGCATGTCAGAAACAGGCCCAAAGCTAACCTCACACTCGAGTGTTCCGCATCTCAAAGAAACAGCCTGCTCCCGGGGCACAGGGTCTGCATCATGCATATTTCTTGTGTTCTTAAGAGTCTGACAGAGTCTGACACATTAGGAACTAAAAAGTAATAGCTAACAATTATATAGTGCTTACCATGTGCTAGGTACATTCCTCTAAGCATTTTATATTTATTAACTTATTTAATCCTCACAATGACGAGGCAGCTACTACTATCCCCATTTTACAGATGGGGGAACCTAAGCACACAGGAATTTATATGACTTGCCCAAGGTCACATAGCCCAAGGCCACATACCTCCAGAATCCATGCTTTTATTTATTTATTTATTTATTTATTTATTTATTTATTTATTTATTTATTTTTTAAGAGTTTATTGGGGAATTGGGGAAGGAAACAGTGTTGGGGAGTTGGGGAAGGGAACATTGTTTTTCCAGGACCCATTAGTCCAATGTCAAGTTGTTGCCCTTCAATCTTAATCGTGGCAGGCACAGTTCAGCTCTAAGTCCGACTGCTGCTTTCCATCTAGTTGCAGGGGTGGGGGAGGGGGCACAGCCCACCATCCCACGTGGAAATCTAACCGGCAACCTCGTTGGCTCAGACCCCTGCTCCAACCAACTGCGCCAGCCCCAGAGTCCATGCTTTTAAATACTTCGCCTTATTGCATCTAAACGGGAGTGAATACATCACTTCCTGCGCCATATTTTTATAGCTGATTGCTTGAACCTCCTGGTACAACACTTAAGATTCGCTCTCCCCCACTAGCCGGTCACTAGCGCAGGGTTGTCCTTTATCACCCTCAGGTCCTGGTGCAGCAGCAAAACTACCGTACGTTCCTGTGGCCACCAGGGGGCACTGTGGCCACACGTCCTCTTCCCCCTCCCTCCTGCGCGACCCAAGTGAGGCGGGGCCAGCGTTGGGTGGAGCCTGCGAATCGCTCAAGGGGGAGCAATCCCGGCGGGCCGCGCGCGCGGCCGCGTTTGAATGGCCCTGAGTGGGGCTCGGCCCGGGAGCCGAGGGACTCTCTAGGCTTCCGGGCGCAGTTCGTCAGCGCTAGGACTGAGCTGAGGCGCCGCGGTACCATGAGGCGCCGGTAAGTGACGGCCGGGCCTGTGCGAGCCCCGCGCCCGCAGCTGCCCTGTCGGGGGGCAGGACGCTTCCTCGGGCCTGGCCGTGTCCGGGGCCCACCCTCAGGCCCCGCGGCCGCCTCGGCTCGGCCCGGCCCTCCGCTGGGCTGCCGGGGTGGGTCGTGGGGCGGAGCGGCGAGGTCGCCGTCGCCGGGGTGAAACCCTCTGCCCGGCCGCGGCTAGGACGGTGGGGGCTGCGGGCGCTGGCAGGCGTGAGAGGGCGCGAGGGGTCCGGGCCGGGAGAGGCGTGGACCGAACGTGCTGTCATTTATTTATCTTCGGGTGGAGCCGACATCTGCACCCCGGGGAGGGGGAAGGACGGGGCGCGTGAGGCGATCTGTTTGAGGACAGGTTTTCCCGAGAGCCGCCTGGGCCTGGCCGTGGTATTTCCTTATTTTCTGACGGGTCCTTGGTTCCCTGACAGATAAGCTTTTGTTGAGCGGGACAAAAAATACTTGAGAACTGCATAAGAATTGCTGATTACAACTTTAAAAACCTCACTGTAGTTTCTGAAAAGCTGTTCAGTAACAGTACTGCGCTCTTAAATAGGCTTAAATATGGAGAGAAAGAGTTGATTTGTTCTCTTGGGGCTTGTAAAGCTCCTTGAAAACGGAGATGTCTATGTCAGTTTCTTTGCAGATTAAAAACAAAACAAAACACAAACTGTAACAAATTCTGTAATAATCACCAGTTTAGGACTAACAAAAATTCTGAGAAACTGTTCCACACAGTCGCTTAAACTTGTATAAAATCGTTTATCTTGCTTTTTGTAAAACCAGCTTCACAGTTGAATTAGAACTTGATTCATTGAGGCTTTTACTTGGCTAATAACTAGCATTGTAATAATAACAATGGTTAATAATCATTTTGTCCTTTTTATATGCTAAGCGCTGTTTTGAGAGCTTTGCTTTGGAACAGATACTATTATCCCCATTTGACAAGGAGGAAACTGAGGCACAGAGAAGTAGCATACAAGGTTACACAGCTAGTATAATTGGGACCCAAGCAGGCTGGCTCCAGGCTTTTAACTATGCTACTCTGTTGCCTTTTTTGTATGTGGCTCTTTTTAGTTCACAAAGTGCTTTCATTTATTTTACTTGTCTCAACTGGGGACGTAATACATGTGTAAGGTGTTTTTGTGTACACATAATACTCACACATTATAAAATCAAGTTGTCTGCTCTTGTTGACCATACTTTAAGTTTTGTGCGCTGAGCAAAAAAATCCGTTGGGTATTTTAAGATTAATGGACTTCTTAAAGTTTGTGTTGTAGTTTAAAGTTTTAATTCCTTTGTATCAGCTCCTGGAAATGTAGAGAACAGTTCAAAACCTTTGTATCCCTTAAAATATACCATTATATGTTAATGTTTTCATTCTGAAAACTTACTGAGTGGTTACAATGTACCTGGAATGATTATACTTAAGTAATAGCTCCATGACAAGAAATAAGGTTCAAAAGCAAAATCATTTAATAAGAAAACGTCAGTTTACACTGTTTACAGCGGAACGCTTAAATTCATTCATCAGTTATCAAGCTTTTGACTGCCTCTATGCCCAATGGCTATGCAACAGAAATGTGCCTGAGCAACAGACTTGAGGGGAGGTTAGTCTAGTTTGGGATGTGAGATTAACAAATGAACAAACAAATATATACATGTGATGCTCTTCATTAGTTCAGTGGGTGTATGTTGAGCCGAACTGAGCAAATCAGTAAAGCTTCTGCAAAGAACAGACAACTGAAGGATGGATATAGACCATTGAATAGAAGTATGAATGGGGAATTTCAGTGAGGCAGCTATTCAAAGATTTGGGATTGAGAATGAAAATGATTTTTCTAGAGAACACTAAGTCTGGTCTATTTGGAAAGTTCCTATTGAGAAAAATAAGATGTGGGCAAGACTATGAGGAGGGTTGTATAAGATAGATATCAAAGAAGTTTAGGTTTGATATATATATGTATAGGAGCAGACAGAGATATGATTTTGGAAGTTTTAAAACTTTTAAATGGATGGTTCTCAACTGGGGGCAAAAGATATTTGGCAATGGCGCAGCTGGGGGTGGGAGGTGCTACTAACATCTAATTGATAGAGGCCAGGAACGCTACGAAACATCTTCCAATAGGGCAGCCCTTTCATAAGAAATAATTGCCTCAAATGTCAGTGGTCCTGAGATTGAGAAACGGTTTTAAGTTGATTGTTTCTATGGCCAGCTCTGCTTCCATGTACTGTAGATAAGTATGAATGATGACTTTTAGGAGCATGAGTACAAGCAGTGTTAAACTTGGGGAGAAGCTGGCTCAGAAATCTCAAGAAAGAGGTTGTTGTTGAAGTCTTGAGCTAAGGGAGAGATGACTGTAAAGAGGTAGGATGAGAGCGATGAGAATGGAAAAGAAGTGGTAAAATGAGATAATTATTTAAATAAAATTTTTCTAAGTTTGAAAATAGTGCATGTTCATTATAGGAAATGTAGAGAAAGTGTGAAAACAAAACAAAACCCAGTTATCAAACCCACCACACAAAGAACAACTGTTAACATTTCATGTAGTGGCTCCTTTCAAATCTTTTTTTATGCTGATAATTATTTTCCTTTTTATAAAACTAGGTTTATGCATTTTTTTTCTCCCTGTGTTGGTTGGGTCTTTTTTTTTTTTCTGACTCAGCATATACTGAGTATTTCTCATTCTTTGAAAAACTTAACTTTTTAATGATCAGTGCTTGTTTTTTGTATGTATTCTTTTGACATTGGGAATTTTGCTTTGTATTCAAGAGACATTTTGAAGGAAGAAATAATGACTTATTAACTATAGAAAACAGCGGAGGTAAAAGTCTACTGAGGGGAACAGTGTTGGGAAATCCGGGAAGGGGAACAGACAAGTTGCTGTCCTTTTGTTCTTCAGTCTAGTTGTGGAGGACGTTGCTTCACTGGCCCATGTTGGTATTATCATTGCGCTCTTCCCGGGTGAGGCAGCTGGTCCCTGGCCATTGGACGGCCGCTCACGGTGGCTCACAAAAGCTGACACCCGCTCCTGGCCAGCTCCACTGCAGCCTACGCCATTGCTGGTGACTCATGGCAGCCCAGCTCCAGGTCGAGCTGTTGTTCACCATCTTAGCTGTAGAGGGCGCAGTATCACTGGCCAGCATGTGGGATCCAAACCGGGACCCTGCTGCTCAGAGCTGGTGTCCCAAGTCAACTCCTAACCAATGTGCCACTCAGCCGGCCCTCTCCAAGGTTTTAAGCCTGGGAAGCTAAAAGAATGGTGGAGCTACTGAAACACATTTGGATTCTCAGAACCCTTTTAATTTTAGGTATGTAAACTGCCATCCACAGAGACACATAATGAGCTTTTATTTATTTATTTATTTTAATGTTTATTAGGGTGACAATTGTTAGTAAAATTACATAGATTTCAAGTATACAATTCTGTAATACATCATCTATATATCACATTGTGTGTTCACCACCCAGAGTCAGTTCTCTTTCCATCACCATATATATTTGATCCCGTTTACCCTCATCTACCATCCCCCTCCTCCCTCCTCCTCTGGTAACCACTAAACTATTGTCTGGTAACCACTAAACTATTGTCTATGAGTTTTGTTTCTTCATTTGTTTGTCTTGTTCTTTTGTTGTTTTCAGTTTTATATCCCACATATCAGTAAAATCATATGGTTCTTGACTTTTTCTGTCTGACTGATTTCGCTTAACATAGTAATCTTAAGATCCATCCATGTTGTTGCAAAATGGTACAATTTTATCTTTTCTTAAGGCAGACCATAATGAGCTTTTTTTTAAATTAAATTATTTTTTATTATGAAATACACATTTTTTAGAATTAGTGTCAGCTGTACAACACAGTGCAATAGTTATACTTAGAACATAATGAGCTTTTAATGAGGATCTTTGATACCGATCAGCTCATATTCTTCTTAAAACTTATAATTAATCTTACTTGATTTTCCTTTCCTTTTTCTTTTTTTTTTTAACTTTTTGTTTTTTGTATTAAGCTTTTCTTTCAGCTCTTTCTTAGCAAAGTCTTCCCCATTCTTCTTGGAAAGCTTTTTAAAAATATATTTTCTACTAGAATACTAAATAAGGCTCAAGATTGTTGGTGATGGATCTTTACTTTGAAAGATTAAATGACTAGTTTGGAATTTTTAAATGTATTGATTGCTACAGTTTATAAGCAAGAGGTGAGTGGGGAGAAGGAGTTATCTTTAAAAAAGCTTGCCCAGTAATGGGATGCCTCATAACATCACAGTGGTCAATATTACATTGCTGTTTTATCAACCATTATGCTTGTTGATCTATACCAGTAAAGTTGATACTTCTGGAAAATGTATTTAGGAAAGTAAATTTAAAAAACAAACAAACCCTTAAACCTAATACAAATGGTACTTTTACTGGGAACATACACTTTTCAAATTGGATAGGATATTATTTGACATTGTTGGATTCAAATGCTGTGCTTACTAAATACTTTGTGCTCATCTCCAAATATCTTCTCTCCAATAGCTAGTATCTGTTAACTTTGGAGAAGTTTTATATTTCCTTTGTTCTTGGGACACAGTGAAGGTAGAGAGAGCGGAGAAAGGGTCTTCTGAAATTCATCCGTCTGTCCGTGCCCCCCACCCCCGTTTGCCTCTTCTATAACCAACCACCTTTCTCTCCTTCAGTTTTACACACTGCCTGAATTTCTTTTTGCCTTGAACAAGTCATACAGGAACTTACCACCTGTGTATGAATCATGAATGCCTATTCTAGCATTTCTTCTTCTCACCAGTATAATCTTAAAACAGGTAGCAATATGTTATATGGGAAAGGCACTTACACTGGAGGAAGTCACAGTTCTAAGCCTGGCTCTCCTATTAGTGACTGAGTGTTCTTGGTCAAATCCCTTAATCTTATCTGTAAATTGAAATTATCTCCAAGGTCCTTTTCAACTCTAAGAGCCTATGAATCTGTGAAGTATTTACTTGTCAAGGGTAATTAGCTCTAGGGAGACTATCAGTCCTTCACATCTTAGTGTGAATTAATCATAGATTATTTCTTCCAAAGGCATTTCTAAAAGCTACTCCAGTATAATAGGATTCTAGAAGTTTTAGAATGAAATTTAAATGCCACTAGGACATACACTCCAGGAGGGCAGAGATCTTTGTTTTGTTCACTGATGTTTCCCCAGTGCCTAGAATGGTAATTAGCCTGTCACATGTACTTAATATTTGTTGGATGAATGAAGGAATGAAGGAATGGGTTGTTGTTGAGGGAAAAACAAACTCCTTAGAGTACTACATAGATGCTCAGAGCACCTTGAAAGAACTCAGAATAAAAACAAATCTGATTACAACCCAGTCATTCCTACAACATAAAAATACCTCCTAGTGGTAGTAAATTGTCCACTTTTCACTTGGTTGCCTTTCAGAACTATTAAGTAATTGGTACCCTGATCACCCCTCATACTCACAAAGTCTTACTTTGGTGCCAGCTTGACTATTCAGTGTGCCTTTTACTCTTATTTGCAAAAACCTATGCCCTCCCCATTCTCTATATCTCTTAATATCACCATTAGCAGTATGTTTAGTGTTGTAGCAAAAATAAATTTAAATTTTGGTCATTCATCTATGGAGGATTCATGTCACACCTATTGGAAACTAGTATTCTTGGCCTTCCTGTTCTAGTCATCCTGATTCTACAATTGCCATATAAAATGATTTTCAAGAATAGTTTTCAGTTGTATGAGTCCTATACAGAGCTTCTCAGTAAGTTTATTTTGTCTGCAAAATAAAGTCCAGATTTTTGACCCAGCATTCTCTGCATTTTAGCCAATCTACCTTTCTAGTCTATTTCTTCTACAGTGACCTGGACTCAGTAAGTATTTAATTATTGAATAGTTGGTATAGATAATAATAAAACAAAAAGCATAGCTATTCTCACCTAGAAAGTAGTTTCCAGATAAGGAAAGGCTGGCAGACTATTTCTCAAGGAGCCTGTATAGGGTGGCATTCATAATTTGGGTGAATTATTAATTTACTGAAAAATATCATCAGGGACAGTATACTTAAAACTCCATATGAACAATTTTTTCTCTCTTTGTTGGTAGACCTATTTGGAAATTAAGTAATAATCACAGGGAAATTAAGTATGTATATTTAGTGGCATCAGTTGACTACTTAGCGAGGCTGACTACATCATTCTATGCCCACAACATTGCTTGGATGGTTTATCGGTCTGGATGGGTTCGGTTATTTTTCAGTAACAAATAACCCCCAAAGTTCAGTGGCTTATAATAACAAAGGTTTATTTCTCTTCAATTCGTGGTACATGTGAGTTGTCTGGAGGCTCCGTTCTATGTTGTCCTTGCTCAGGAATGTGGACAGATGGAACCTTAACCTCTGGACTGTTGCTGGTTACTATGATCTTGGGAAGGTAATAGGAGTGAATCACACAAAGAGGATCTTAAAGATTTTTGCTTATATTTCACTGGCCAGAACAAGTCACATGACCATGCCTAACTTCAAGATGATGGGTAAGTGTAAACCTATCATGTATCTGAAAGGAGAGCTGGATATCATGGCAGAGTTTTAATGTTTACCAATGTTGGGCACTCGCCCATTAATATTTTTTAATATTTTGTTACTATTCTCCCCTGATTGACCATTATCTTTTACAGTTGACACAGCCCTTTTGATATGTTCCTTCATTCATCAGCTGTTTATTAAGCACACACTAACTATAAGTCAGGCACTATTCTAGATACAATGAACATGGTTCCTGCTTTTGTGGAGCTCATAGCCTAGTGGGAGGACACAGACAATAAGCAGATAAGCAAGCTAATTTCACATAATGATAAGTGCTATGGAGAGAAAAAAAAACCAAGGTACTGCTATAGAGAATGATTGGAGGTAAGGGTGGGGTTATTCTTGATTGGGTGGTCAGGAAAATCCTCTTGGGTGGGTGACATTTGAGCTGAGAAGCAGTAGCCCTGAGAGAATGTGGGAGGAATATTTTAAGCAGAAGGAATGGCGTGACCACACAATGGAAATGAGCTTGGCATATTTAAGGACAGAGGGCCAGAGTGGCTGGAGCATTTAGGAGGAAACTGATATTATAGTTCAAGGAAAAGATGATGGTAGTTTGGTCCAGGATGGTGGTAATGGAAATGGTGAGAATTGGACAATTTAGGAATATATTATAAAAGGAGCGTCAATGGATTGGATGTGAGGAATTTAGGAAAAGAGAAATCAAGAATGAATCCTTTGTTTTGGGCTTGAGCAACTGGGAGGATGATGGTTGTATTTACTGTTAGGAACAGTTGGGAGGAGCAGATTTGAGAGGGTGAATTAATTACAGATTCTATTTTCAATATGTTAAGTTCAAGAATAGATGACTGTTAGACATCCATGTGGAGCTAACTTGTAGGCATTTGGAGAAATGATTCCAGACTTTAGGGGAAACATTAAGATGAGCTATTTTTTTTAAAAAAATGTTAATATGTTAAATTTAGTTACAGTTAAGTCTTGGACCTGGGAATCAAACCCCCTAAGGTAGTGTATAACTTCTCTGCTGAAGAAGGGAGTATTCAAACTTCAATATATATTCTGATTTCAGCCCAGGAGATAGAGTGATAACAAACCAGTGTAACTGATAGGGATGTGCAGTAATCCTCAATTTAAGCATTGGAGTAAAAGAAAGATTAAGACCTATTGTTATAAAAGAACTCTACCATAATCTTTTGTTGATTTATTTGTTTAATTCTCAAAGGGCAATTTACCCTTAGTTCAGGGTCTTCAGGTATACCTCACCTTGTTGACTTCAGATACTGCAAAATTAGGCACCAGTGTTATAGATTGATAACCTTAGTCCAAATCATGAAGATAGAGTGTTAAAACTAGTTTATATTAACTTGTCTTTTTGAGAGTCGTATATCTTATTAATATATCCTTTCAGAGATAGAGTATCTATCTTGAAACCATCAGAAATACCGTTAGGGGCCAGCCAAGTGGCTCAGTTGGTTAAGAGCATGAACTCTGAGCAACAGGGTCGCAGGTTCGATTCCCACATGGGCCAGTGAGCTGTGCCTGAGCTGAGCTGCCACTCAGCTGCCAACAGGCGGCAGGATGGCTCAGCTGGTGAGAGCACATGCTCCTAACAACAAGGTTGCCAGTTTGATTCCTGCGTGGGATGGTGGGCTATGCCCACCCGCAACTAAGATTGAACACAGCACCTTGAGCTGAGCTGCCGTAGGGCAGACAGATGGTTCAGTGGTTAGAGCATGCGCTCTTAGCAACAAGGTTTCCAGTTTTACTCCTGCATGGGATGGTGGGCTACGCCCATCTGCAACTAAGATTGAATCAGGGCATCCTGAGCTGAGCAGCTGCAAAGCTGCCAACAGGTGGCCGGATGGTGACTGGACTTGGAGCTCTGCTAGCTGTGCTCTCCACAACTAAGATTGAAGGACAACAACTTGGCTGTTCCCCTTCCCCAATTCCCCAATAATAATTTTAAAAAATCTTAAAAAAAAAGAAACACTTGTTATCTACTTGTTTAGTAGATAAACAAGGGGTCAAAATAGATCCTTAAGGTGAGATTGTTTTGAATATGTATGTATGTATATTTTCCATTTCTGAGTTTAAGAAGACAATTAGAAAGGGTTGGAATATTTTTCCATTTGAATATTCCCAGAAAAAATACCGAATATTCTAACAGAGAGAGAGTAAGGGATATTTACCAGAACATGCTAAGATAATCATCTAGTTGGCTTAAGAAACTCTTTAAGTTTTCCCAAAGATTAAAGTGTTTATGTAACCATTTAAGAAGAGTTGTATACGAATGGGACTATATCAAACTAAAAAGCTTCTGCAAGCAAAAGAAATCATCGACAAAATAAAGGGGCAACCAACCGAATGGGAGAATATTTTTGCAAACAACGCCTCCGATAAGGGGCTAATATCTAAACTATATAAGGAACTCATACAACTCAACAACAACAACAAAAACCCCAAACAATTCAACTAAAAAATGGGCAGAGGACCTGAATAGACATTTCTCCAAAGAGGACATACAGATGGCCAACAGACATATGACAAGATGCTCAACATCACTAATATTAGAGAAATGCAAATAAAACCACAATGAGATATCACCTCACACCAGTTAGAAAGCTGTCATCAACAAGACAAATAATAGCAAGTGTTAGAGAGGTTGTGGAGAAAAAGGAACTCTCATACACTGTTGGTGGGAATGCAGATTGGTGCAGCCACTATGGAAGGCAATGCGGAGGTTCCTCAAAAAATGAAAAATAGAATTACCATATGACCCAGCAATCCCTCTCTTGGGTATCTACCCCAAAAATCTGAAAACATTTATCCTTAAAGATATATGTGCTCCGATGTTCATTGCAGCTTTATTTACAGTGGCCAAGACATGGAAACAACCAAAGTGTCCTTCAGTAGATGATTGGATAAAGAAGATGTGGTATATATATACAATGGAATACTATTCTGCCATTAGAGAAGATGAAATACTGCCATTTGCAACAACATGGATAGATCTTGAGATTATTATGCTAAGCAAAATAAGTCAGAACAAATTGAGAACCATATGATTTCACTGATATGTGGGATATAAAACTGAAAGCACCAAAGGAACAAGACAAAGAAACAAAAACTCATAAACACAGACAATAGTTTTTAGTGGTTACCAGAGGGAAAACATGGAGGGGGATGGGAGATGAGGATGAACTGGATCAAACATATGGTGATGGAAGGAGAACTGACTGGATGGTGAACACACAACATGATATATAGATGATGTATTACAGAATTGTACACTTGAAACATATGTAACTTTACTACCCATTGTCACCTGAATAAATTTTAATTAAAAGAGCTGTATAATATACTATTAATACATTTTAATTTAGTTGAAATGTAATACTTGCATTTAGATACAGAATTCAAAAAGTCCAAGAGGGAAACATCTTCCTCTCACCTCATCCCCCAGCCACATATATCCTCTCTCTAGAAGTAACATTTGTCCCCAGTTTCTTGTGTACCCTTCCAAAGACATTCAGTGAATATATAAGCAATCACCCACGTACACATTTTGTTTTTACCTCAGGGATAGCATGCTGTTCAGCACCTTGTCCCCCCTTTTCCAGGCATAAAGTCACTGCAAAAGTTAAGCCTTTTGGTTCAAAACTACTGATAAAGTTGATGATAAACACCCACCTAGCTCTCAGAATTTGGTTAACTTTGTTTTCCCAATTCCTTAATGTACAATAGTATACTCACTCAGTGGACTTAGTTATTAAAACTGAGGAAGTGATGGTGTAGTGTCAATTTTGTAAATTTTATTTCAGGGTGACTTAGTCATAAGAAAGTTGGAATTCAGTTTGGTCTAATTGATTGAAGTGTTGTATCATCATATTGTACTCGCTGAAATCTGTCTTTTCATGCTTGGCTTGTTTTGCTGAATTTGATATTATTTCTCAAACCAGCCTTCCATGGAAAACTGAATTAAGAGAGGGTGATATGATGAGTCATTCAGCCGATAAAAATAACCTCAGGGTTCATTCCAGGTACTAAGGGTTCTGAGTTGATCTGAACATGGAATCAAATTAAGGGGGTTTAGTTTTATGATTTAGATTTTTTTTTTAAAGCTGAGCCATCCTGCCACCTATTGGCAGCTCAGTGGCTGCTCAGCTCGGGCCAGGCATCGAACCGCTGTTGCTCAGAGCTCAAACTCTTGAGTGAGCTCTTAACCAGCTGAGCCACTTGGCCGGCCCTGTGATTTGGATATTTAATGATTATCAGGCTCTGTTAACTTGGTAAATTCATTTCCTCAATAGTAATAAACCTAGCAAGTGTACAAGAGAATCCAGGTAACTTGATGGGGCACCCTTTCCTTGGATAATGCACGAATAAGCACTGACTGTATTTGTTTCTGTGCTTCTCTTTTTATTCTTCATGTTGTTCACCTCCCCCGAGTTTATGCCCCATCTGACACATTCTTTCAAAATGTTAATTTTCAGTTAGATTAGAATCTAGAAGGGATTAAAAGGCTCCAACAAAACTAAACAAGTCAATAGAATGTATCATTACTGGTGTAATAGTGTCTCAAATAGTTTATAAAAAGCACAGTTAACATACCATTGACTTTGTGGTTTTTTGAGTACAAGTATTTGCCTTCCTAACTCCCCTCCCCACCCCTTGCCCAAATACACCTAAGAAAGAAATTCCTCACTTAGGCAATCATGTAATCTTTTTTTCAATCTGGCTTGACTTTAAAGTATGTTTTCTTTTTTCCAGTTCTAGTGATAAGTTGTACCTGCTCAATACTGGGTCACATGATTTTTCAGCCCAACATTTGTTTTGAACACTCTTGTAATAGTTATGAAAATAAATTTTACACATTGATTAAAATTTAGCAGAATAGAAACACTCATTGAGAATCACTGGGTGAGTCCCACTGTACTAAAAACTGTTACTCTCTGTAAAATAACTAAATATCTTTGCTTCATAGTTTTAACTCATAAAGCACTTTTTTTTCTAAGCTCTTTAGATAAATCAAAATCATCAGGGATATCACCATTCTTCATATATTGTATTTTAATTGCTTGTGTTTCTTCCACTGTAAACCATGCGATAGTGAGAATTTTACAACAGGAAAGGTTGGGAAGTTTAAGGGTATGAACAGAAATGAGGCAGGAAACTACTACTTGCTATGATGTAGCTGTATATAACCAAGAATTCTACCTTAAAGTGAATAAGGTCACAGAATTTTATAATTTTACAATTATTTTGTGTTCTTTTACATAACTTAAGAATTTGTGTGTTTCAAAGGCTTAAGAAACTTTATTTCCTATTGGTGTATTGTCCTCTTACATTAAAAAGAAACTTAATCCTTTTATTTGAAATGTAAATATTTTTACTGTAGAAAGTCATTACAGAAATATAAGCTAAAGAAATGATTCATCCTTAATGCTGTAGAAAAATAAACAGGAAAAAAAGATTCAACTGTAATACCATGGTAACTTTTTAGAAAGAACATTTGTCCCTCATGCTCCATGTGCACATACAAAGAAACATATAACAAATTTAGGAACTGGTACTAGAATTTGCTGACATCACAAATCATGTTTTTTACACTAAAGGCAACTTGCTTCATTAGTGATGTTTAGTTATGTATTATATATAACTTAATAATAGCTAGCATTTACAGAGTGATTAACCATGTATCAAACATCGTGGTAAGTAGATTATTTTATTTAATCTTCACAACACTACTCTGAAAATAGGAGGTTAAATAACTTGCTTAATATCACATAACTAGTAAATGCTTTTAAAGCAGGACTCAAACCTAGGAGGCCTGACTCCATGTCTTGTGTTTCCCATTACAACATGCTGCCTAGTCCTTACTATTTAATCATATGAGAACAGGCAACTTCATGTTAAATCTTTGAGCAGCAAACTAAAACATGTTATTGTTTATTCTCTATCATATTTTCAAAGGTAAAAAAATGATAATACAAAACCTGTTATCAAGCGTGCTGATAGTGGCCATTCTTACTGCTGTTGGCAGGAATCTGGATCTGGAGGACAGCTGTCCATCTCTGCCACATTTGCCAAGCTTACATTGTTACCTAGTTTAGTAAGTATAACAACTTAAGATGAAGGCAAGTGACTCAAAAACTTCCTATCAAATTCAGTGTAGGCTAGAAAGCTAAAGAGAAGTGAAGTAAAGCTATAACCATTTAGGATTTTGCATTGATAATGCTTTGTGAGTATCATTAAGTTATTGAGCCACTTTAAAGAAACCCAAAGTAGAAGTCATAGGTGATGCATATACATGAGTTTTAGATCTTGAATGAAAATATTTAAGGTACATGTACATCTGTTTTAAAAAAGGAATTCTCATTTTAAATGATTTTGTGACCAGTCACCACCCCCAGTCACATTATATGAAAGGGCTTTTACCATATATTTCAAGAGCTCTATATTTTTTGACCTTGTAATGTGCTTATCCAAAGGAAATAATTAGATATGTACAAGTATACGAATGTCTATCAAAGTATTTTCTGTAATATAAAAAATAAGCGGCATCCATGTGCTAAAATATATTTGTTTAAATCACTTTCAAAGAGACTTTTTAATATGTAGGAAATATAATGTTAATGACAGCATATAAAACTAAACTGCATGATAAAAAAAGTACCAAAATATTATTGGTGGTTGAATTACGGTGATTTTTAATTTTAATTTATTTTTAAGATAAGTAATACTTGTAGGAAACGCAAATTTGGTGTACAGACAGCATAAGGTAAAAGGTTTCTCTGTTGTTCCCCAGCTTTGCAGTTCACCTCTGTGGAATCCTTCAGTGTTTGTTAGGATATCCTAAAGTGAAAGAGAGCTTTTTTATCCATGTTTATTTCTGATTTTTTTCTTTTATACAGCACACTTCCTTCGGCCCCCAAATCAAGGGGTATGGAGTGAGAGACAGGGGGACAAGACATAGTCTTCCTGCACACAACCATTTTTGTTTCTGTCTCTTTCTCCCACCCCTGACGTTCACATTACTTTTGCCAAGACAATGTTGGCTGCACCTGCAGTCGTTAAATGGAACACTACCTGAGTCTAGCCCAAAAGCAAGGACATGCCACTTTAACTATATCATGGCAGATCATTGCTACGTATACAGTCATAAATAAGCTTTGCTCATTAAAGTAGTCTAGTATTTTTACTTATTTCTTTTAACTTATTTATTTATTTTTTAAAAGATTTTATTGGGGAATTGGGGGAGGGGAACAGCGCGGGGGAATTGGGGGAGGGGAACAGCGCGGGGGAATTGGGGGAACGGGAACAGACAAGTTGCTGTCCTTTTGTTCTTCAGTCTAGTTGTGGAGGATGTTGCTTCACTGGCCCAAGTTGCACCATCAT
>NW_017732074.1:623087-692756 GCF_001890085.2 Hipposideros armiger | reverse complement strand
TCTATGAGTGTTGTTTTTTGTTTTTTTTTTAAGACTTTTCTTTTTCATTGGGGAATTGGGTGATGGGAACAGCGCTGGGGAATTGGGGGGAAGGGGAACAGACAAGTTGCTGTCCTTTTGTTCTTCAGTGTAGTTGTGGAGGACGTCGCTTCACTGGCCCATGTTATATTATCATTGTGCTCTTCCCGGCATGGCAACTCACATGAGCTGCCAGCTGCTCATGCTGGCTGCCAGCCACTCACGGTAACTTACAGCAGCCCACTGCAGCCTATGCCGTCGCCGGCGACTCACAGCAGCCCAGCTCCTGGTCAAGTTGTTGTTCACCATCTTAGCTGTAGAGGGCAGTGTCACTGGCCCTCATGTGGGATCTGAACCGGGGACTGGTGCTCAGATCTGGCATCCCAAGCCAGCTCCTAACTAACTGAGCCACTTGGCCGGTCTCTTTTAATATATAGGTTCCTCCTCTTTTTTTTTTTTTCCCCCTGCAAAGTATTTGTTGAGGAAACTGAGTTGTGTCCCAAAGAATTTCAAATTTTCTGGGTTTTTCTGATTACATCCCCAAAGGTAGTGCTTATTAGGTTCTTCTCTGTGTTCTGTATTTCCCTTAAACTGATAGTAACAGGTAGTTGAGGCTTGATTATGTTAAGGTTAGATTTTTTTTTTTTTTTAGATTTTTTTTTTTGGCAAGCATATTTAATAGTAATGTTATGTAGTATTTCCTGTTATATCACATCAAGAGTCATATAATGTCTCCTAAAGTTGATTAGTGGTTTGGGTGTTGTCAACTTGATCTATCCATTATGCAGTGCTCAATCTTCTCTCTTATCTGTTTTTGCTTTTTATTAATGCTTAAATTGAACCATCATTTCTGAAGAACTAAAAATATAGAAATAAGGAAAGCTCTAGATTCTAATTTTTGAGTACATAAGAGTTTTACTATGTTTGCTTAAATAGAGAGCTTGCCCTCATTTCATTTGTACAATTTATGGTTTGTCTTCAGGACTCAGATTTAGTGTGACCTGAGATACATTCCTGGATGCTTTGCAGCCTCTCAGATGCACTGCTGCTGCTTTTTTTTTTTTTTAAGATTTTATTAGGGAATTGGGGGAGGGGAACAGCCAAGTTGTTGTCCTTCAATCTTAGTTGTGGAGGGCGCAGCTAACTCAGCTCCAAGTGCAGTCGCCATCCAGCCGCCCTTCGGCAGCTTGTGGCCACTTAGCTCAAGGTGCCGTGTTCAATCTTAGTTGTGGGTGGGCGTAGCCCACCATCCCATGCGGGAGTTGAACTGGCAACCTTGTTGTTAGGAGCACGTTCTCTCACCAGCTGAGCCATCCTGCCACCTGTTGGCAGCTCAGTGGCAGCTCAGCTTGGGAACAGCNAACTGGCAACCTTGTTGTTAGGAGCACGTTCTCTCACCAGCTGAGCCATCCTGCCACCTGTTGGCAGCTCAGTGGCAGCTCAGCTTGGGAACAGCTCACTGGCCCATGTGGGAATCGAACTGATGACCCTGTTGCTCAGAGCTTGCACTCTTAACCAACTGAGCCACTCGGCCAGACCACACTGCTGCTGTTTTATCAACCTGTACTATCAATTTCTCTTTTAGAACACTTAATTGTTTTATATGTTTTGGCTTTCTTGTCATTCTTCTATGTTAGGCCATGAGCTTCTTGAGAAATAAGACATGTACTTTTTCATTTATTTGTTTTTATTTAATTTATTGGGGTAACATTAGTTAATAATAATATAAATTTCAGGTGTACAACTTTATAATACATCTATATACCCTGTTGTGTGCTCACCACCCAAAACCTAGTCTCTTTCCATTACCATATATTTGATCCCCTTTACCCTCTTCATCCTGCTCCCACCCACCTTTCCCTCTGGTAACCAGTCTGTTGTCTATATCTATGAGTGTTGTTTTTTTGTTTTTTTTTTAAGACATGTACTTCTTATTCATCTCTTGAAACATAGTAGGTGGTCAGAATACATGTTGAATTGAATACATATGCTTTCTTTCTGTTAATCATTTCAAAAATGAACCTTAAAATACTAGGACTTTGATTGTGATGATATTCATTTGCTCACTGGAGGATAGGACATACCTTATATATATATGTGATGTTTTTGTATATACTTAAATTAACTAAGAGTTGTTAAATTGTCTTTTAGGTTGTGTATGTGAAGGTATGAAATCAGTCCCTGCCCATGAGAAGTTTTGCAGTCTAGTTGGCAAGAAGAGACACACCTGGATCAGCTAAATGTCTTGCTTACATTTAGGCCCTCAATTATTTGTTAATTGTTAAAGTCTTAAACTATGTGATATTAATTAAATGTCATTAAAAGGTGGTGAAAGAAGAGGTCAATGAAGATAGTAATCAAGAAATGCTTGAGAAGATTTGAACTCAATCATTATAGTAAAAACGGTGTGATGAATGGAAGTGGGGGCAAGGGACTTTTTGGGGAGAAGAAACCATTTGTTTCCTAAAAATCAAATATCAGGAGAGGCAGGAAATATCAATAGCAAAAGCTTAGAAAATGAGACCTTATGTTATAAAATGTGCTTTCTGTGTTTAAGGATGCTTACAGTGAGCCTGGTCCTACCCTTTTCCCTTTTTCCTTTTCCGAAAGCTTTAATGTGGTTAGTTTAAGTTTTTGCCATCTTCTCATAAACTGATTCCCTTGATCTCTCCGTGAAGTTCCAATGTTAGTGCTCTGCTGCTTTCCCCCTGCCTCCCCAACCCCCAAGTTTGCCTACTACTTTGAAATCACTTTGATGACTTAAAATAGTCTTTCCTTAAGTTTTAACAGTTTGGTAGTTAACTTATTTACACACACACACACACACACACACACACACACACACACACACACACCCATTCTCTTTATTTTAGTTTCCTCCTGTATTCAACAACAACAACAAAAAACCCTAATTTATTGACCGCAGGTTTTTTTATTCTTTTGGAGTAAGGGTAAAAACAAATATCTTTACTTCTATAGATGAAGAAAATGAGGCCCAGCTGTTTCCAAGGTCACCTAGTGGGAAAGATGGGAATTTGAACATGGATCTTTTTTACCTAATCTTTTAGCTACGCCACCTTACGGTTGGATGAGTCTTTAATTTTTCACCCGGGTAGTGAGCTGTGATCCTACTGCATAGTAAGCAGAAAGCTTTCCTGAGAGCTGGGAGAGGTAGGAGGAGCCTGAAGGCCTTTGCAAATAAAGTTTTTTTTAGCTCCCGCTGGCCTCCCAAGTGAGGAACTCACTCCACCTTATTGCACACGAAGGGCACTGAGGGCATCTTACCAATCCTAGGGCCAGACTCAGCCCACACGGTTGAGTAGAACAAAGAGAAAGCCAGAAGAGCTGGCCTGAATCATCACCAGTCAAAACACATAAATATTCCAGATGCTTTGAGGAGCATTCCTGGAACCTCCAGGACTAAAGGATAGACCAGTTGCTTAGAGAAAAAAAAGAATGGATATGGCCCCGGTGGAGCCATATCACTTCTGTCAAGTGAGTGCTGAGTGTCCAAGGAGCCTAGTGAAAAGCCATGAATGATGTGCTCTGCACCTCAATTTTTTAAAGTTAGGTTATTGATATATCATTTTCATGAGTTTTGACATACATGCAGTTGTGTGATCACTACCATAATCAAGATATAGAACATGTTCCTCACCACCAAAAGTAGTCGCTTATCCCTTTGTAGTCAGCTTCTGCCATCCCTCAGCCTCTGGGAACCATTGATGTTTTTCTTTCCCCACAAGTTTGCCTTTTCTTAATGTCACAGAAATGAAGTCATATAGTCTTTAGCCTTTCAAGTCTGGCTTCTCTTTCCCCATTAGCACAATGCGTTTGAGATTTATTCTCATATTGTCTGTGTGTATTAGTAATTACTATGTATATCAGTAATTTCTTTTTCTGCTTGGTAGTTGATAATTCTTATAGAAAAATTTATTCAAAAATCCATCTAGGAAAGTAAGCATTTTAAATGAGTTGGGGTGACCAGACATCTGAATTTGCTTGGAACAAACCTGGTTTATGCCTATTGACCCATCATAATTTTTAATAATATCTCCTTTCACTCTCAAATGTGTCTTGGTTTCAATGACAAATTATATAGTCACTGTAAACTGAGTGACAAGATATAACCATAGTTTACTTGCTCTACAAAGTTGTCAAATTTTCCTTCCAAAATACCAGAATTGTGTGTGTATACTATATATTATATAAATATGAGTGATAACAGAAATAACTTACATGTAACCTCATTTTGATCTTTACATCATATTTCCATTCTTTATTTGAAAAAACAGATTCAGAATGGAATAAATGACCTGCCCAAAATCACAAGCTAGAAAACGATAAAACCTGTGTCATCTCTACACATTCACCCTTAATCTTATTAATTGAGAGGCAGTATAGTGTGTTGGTGAAGGGTAGAGGCAATGGTGATTGAATGCCTGAGTTCCAGTTCTGACTCTTCTACTTTATTGCTGTTTGACCTTGGGCAAATAATGTAATCTTTCTGTGCCTCGGTTTCCTCACCTATAAAAAGGGCATAATATGATATATCTACAATGCCTATGGCTAGCATGTGGTAAGCTTTTGATAAAGACTATTACATTTAATGATATTATTGTTATTTGATTAACACCAATTCAATGGAATAGTCTTCCTTTAACAAAAACCTCCTGTATTCCGTGTGTGTGTGTGTGTGTGTGTGTGTGTGTGTGTGTGTGAAAGAGAGGGGGGGGTTGCTCTTTTTCACTTCTAATTAAAAAAAATCATTAACCTCTAATAATGTGGTACTGGATTATGAAGGCCTTCAACATTTAGGTAAATAGTTTAATCTTGGTGTGGTAAATCAATCCCACAAATTACGTTCGTTGGAACATGCGCATCTTTCAAATTCTGAACGTATCTGGCAGAATAAAAAAAAGTAGGCTGGTGGCTAAGTTTGGGGGTCAAAGTTAAATAAAATTATGAAGGCTTCTCAGAGCCTTTTTAATGTATTTAATTAATTTCCAAGAAGTAGTTTAACACGCAGCTTATTCAGACTTATTTGAACAGTAAAATATCCATTAAAATCTGTGTGGATACTCTAAATATAATTTGGGAAATTTTGTAGTAAACAGTAGGAAACATTGGAGATTTGAGGATTTTGCCATGAACACTATAGGCAGTGATTGTAAAAGACGATTTATGGGGACCAGGAACAGACTGGGTGGCAGGAAAACCAAATAATTCTTATGGAAATTTAGGCTTGATGTGATGGGGCTAGAGATCTGACAGTGGAAAAAGGAAGGTCAGAATGGACCCCTGAAGGAAGATTCAAGAAGACTTAGTGATTGTTGGAAGGAAGGAGAGAGGAGTCAAAATAACTCCCAGGTTTCTAGTTTGAGAGAAATGTGATACCAATAATTTAAAATGTGGTAAACAGGAAGGGCAGCTAGTTGATTTGACATTGGAAGAGATGGAAGAGGTTTGTTTTAGATACATTGACTTGGGTGGACCTAGCCAGGAAGCTGAACACATAGACGGCAAAGGAGAGAATAGATCTAGAGAAATAGCTCAAGTCATGAAAGAATATTTTTCCAATTTTAGCTCAGAGAGTAAAGAGTTGTTGAAGGAAAAAGAACCAAAAGAGAGTAAGGGAACAAGGAGAGTCCAGATAGTGCTGTGTCATGTGAACAGAAAGATGAAGGCAGTGGGGGCATTGAAATGAAAAGCTGAATGGTGCTGCGGAATGAGCAGTCCTTCCAGTTGGCTTGGCTGACCTTGGTGAGCACCGTCAGTGCTGTGAAGACTCCCTTATAGCTTCAAGTGACCTTGAAGATGCATTTATTTTTAGATGAGAGGGCAAAATAAAGGCAAGGTTGTAAAGGGTTAAAGAGAAAATGGAAACTAAAAAGCACTCATTGTAGAAATTTGGCAGGAAAGAGAAGTAGAGAAAGAGTATAGGAGTTGATAGGGGAAACCTGAGCATGTTTGAAAGCAGAAGGGGAGGAATCAGTTCAAAGGGAGAAATCGAAGATATAAAAGTGTGTGTGGGAGCTAAGTCCCCAATGAGGTGAGAAGGCAAGAACTGAGAAAATTAGATGGAGTTGCCCTAATTTTTAAAGTTAAAATAGATTCTTCCTATAAAATGTTACCTCTGTGTATTAGCATTTACACCTTTTTCACTAGAAGGGAGTTATAGAATTAAGTAGCTTTTTGTAAGTAAAGAAGTGACCTAATTAAGCTAAAATATTTATTTCTTCAGATTATGAAAATAATTCATGTTCATTGTAGAAAATAGAGAAACATGTAAATGAAGAAAAAAAAATCACCTGGAATCCCACCAGCAATAAATAACTTCTGTTAGTGTTTTGATAGAGCCCTATCGAATGGATTGATTATATATATTTATATATATATATAGGAAAACCAAGAGTATATTATACATTCAGTTTTCTGTCCTGCTTTTAAAAATACTATTATTTTTGAACCTTCCACTTTACAAAATATTCATTGTAAATAATGTTTTTAATATTCCATGTTAAGCACTGATCCCATCTATATCAACTTTGGCATTCTCAGTTCCTTTTGTATCTCCTTGTTTTTTAACCTGATCCAAATTCCATTATTAAACATAAGTGCTACAGATACCAAAGTAGCTGAATTTAGGAGGTAGGAATTGGTATCTCCGGGTCCTAAAGATTGTCCCAGAAAAATCTCATCTTTACCTTCTGTTCCTCTCCCCTTCACTGAAATTCTTGAAGAAAAAAGTATATGTTCATCCTTCCCTTTCAGTTTTTGTGTGGCAGCTGCCTCATGAAGAAAGCTATGGTTTGTCTTGAAGCCCTATAATTCCCCTGTGGGTCCTTAGAAGAGAGAAGAGGGGAAGGATGGGAGGTAGGGTTCCCTTATAGTTTATGTTCATCTGTCCCTCTTTTGTCATCTCAGAAAAATAATACTCTCATCTTATTTGGCTTATTTGGCTATTCAGGATTGAAAATGTTGACTACTCTAGTTCGGAATGAATTGGATTCAATTAATGAAAACAAAGATGTGGGGTAATGACATAGATTCTATGCCCTACACTCTGCCACTAAGTGTCTTTGGGCAAGTTTCTTGATCTCGCTGGATTAAAAAAAAAAATTAGACTGAAGCTTTAAATTCTAAAACCTCTTTATGTATTTTATTATTATGAGGTAGTCGTTAGTGGTTATAAACTTTCAGCCTTGAGACTCTTGGCAAATACCATACACACCCTTTGTAATAGTGAGAGTAACTCTGGTGGTGAAGAGAGTCACTGATACCAGGAATATTATAATTCTTTGTACACGAACTGCCTAGTGAAATTGCAGAGTTAAATACAATATGAATTATTGATATACTATAGTATATTGATGTAAAAAGAAAGCTTAAGTTAATTTGCTCTTGACCCGTAACTTCAGTTATTAGAGACAAAAGTCCAGACATGTTTCATTCCTGTGTGATGAGCTTGTCTCCCTGGGAGAGGTAGGGAGTATCTAACACTTAGAGCTATTTACTCTGTTGATTTGGCAGACATTGTAGTAAGTTATATGAATAGATCCCTTTTCATCTTTCTGGCAGGAGATAGCTGCTATATAAAGGGAATTCATCCCTCCAGTTCCTTCTACATGCCACTTTTTTTCTACCTTCTCAAGAAGATACCTGTAGCAATTGCTATATTGTCTTTATTTAAGAAAATACACACGGTGTCCAATGTTCAGAATAATTATAAGTAAAGTTACTATTTTGTCTTCTCATTATCTCCTAGCCCTTGCTTTATCTTCGTTCTCTTTTATTCTTTTTTCTTGAAAAGATTATTCCCTTTTTGTATATTATCAAACGGCACTTCAGAAATCAACAATTGCTTTAAACTATCTGTGTAGCACTGTCAAGTGTTTTTTTGGGAAAAGGATAATCCTATATTATTGCCTAAGGGAGGTACTACCAAATGCATAAGGCATAAAGCAAAATGGAATTTGTAGTATAAAAATCCTTTGTAATGAGACTTTACCATTACAATTTTAATAATTTCCTTCACTTTTTAAAGCTTTATTGAGATATAATTTACATGCCATGAAATTCACCTGTGTTAAATGTACAGTTTACTGATAAAATTATAAACAGAGTTGTGCAATCATCAACCAATCAAATTTTAGAACATTTTCATTACAGCCTCCCCCTTTCCCTCCCCCCAAAGAAACCTCGTGCCCATTTGCAGTTATTCCCACTCCCACCTCAGCCTTAGGTAACCATTTCTGTCTATAGGTTTTACTTTTATGGACATTTCATATAAAGGGAATCACATAATATGTGGTCTTTTCACTTAGCATGATGTTCATACATATTGTAGCATGAATCAGTACTTCATTCCTTTTTGTTGCTGAATAGTATTCCAAATGGATATAACACATATTGTTTATCTATTTACCAGTTGATAGACATTTGGGTCTACCACCTTTTTTACTATTTTGAATAATGGTGTTATGAACATTTGCATATGAGTCTCTGTGGACATAAACTTTCATCTCACATGAATAAATATGTAGGAGTGGAATTGCTGGGTGATACGGTAAATCTATATTTAATATTTTAAGAAACTGCCAAGCTATTTTCCAGAGCTCCTGTACCATTTTCCATTCCCAGAGTAATGTGTGAGGGTTCCAGTTTCTCCACATCTTTCTCAATACTTATTGTTGTCTGTTGCTTTTTTATAGCCATGGTAGTGGTTGTGACGTAGTACCTCATTGTGGTTTTGACTTTCATTTTCCTAATGATGTGAAGTCCTTCACTATTTAAAAAATGTGACATTGTGCTTTAAAAAATTGTTTTAACCTATGAAGAAATGCATATTTTTCCCATATGAAGGGGAGACAGACTATCAATAACTGTTCTCTTCTAAAGGAAAACTATTCAAATTCTATAGACTTAAAAAATACGTGTGTGTGTGTGTGTGTGTGTGTGTGTGTGTGTGTGTCATAAGTAGAGCTAATCTATGGATAAAGGATTCTGGAAAAGACATGACTAGGAAAGGCTGAACTAAAGACAGAGATGAATGTTTCAACTAATTATCATTTTTATATAGTATAGAATGGAATTTTTACTAATTCATTCAACATGTATGTATAGAGTGCTTTCTGTATGCCGGGCAGTGTTGAAGGTCTTGGAAATATAACAGTGAACAAGCAATCAAGTTCCCAACCACCCCTCATGGAGCTTACATTCTAGTGGAGAAGACCTATGATAAACAGACAAATATATGTATATGTCTAGTAGTGATAAGTATTATCAAGAAAAACAGGGTAGGGTAAGGAGATAAGAGATGTGAAAATAGGTGGTATTTTAGAGGGTGGCTCAGGAAAAGTCACTCTGAGGATGGGGTATTTGAACAAGAACTTTAAAATGTTATAAGGAAGCAAGCCATAAGAATATATGAGGGGGGGTCGGCCGAGTGGCTCAGTTGATTAAGAGTTGGCTTAAGAGCGCAAGCTCTGAGCAACAGGGCCGCCGGTTCGATTCCCACATGGGCCAGTGATGCTGTGCCTGAGCTGAGCTGTCGCTGCCAACAGGTGGCAGGATGGCTCAGCTGGTGTAACAACAAGATTGCCTGTTGAATGGTGGGCTGTGCCTACCCGCGACTAAGACTGAACTCAGCACCTTGAGCTGAGCTGCCACCCAGGTGGCTCAGTGGATAGAGTGTGCAGTCTTAACAACAAGGCTGCCGGTTTGACTCCCGCATGGGGTGGTGGCTATGCCCACCCACAACTAAGACTGAACACAGCACCTTGAGCTTAGAGGCCACAAGCTGCTGACGAGCAGCCAGATGGCGACTGGCGCCCTCCACAACTAAGATTGAAGAACAACAACTTGGCTGGTCCCCTTCCCCAATTCCCCAACACTGCCCCCATACCCCAATTCCCCAATAAAATCTTAAAAAAAAATAAAAAAGAATATATGAGGGGAAAGAATTCCTCAGGTACAGAGTACAGCAACTACACAGCCTTCAGATGAGAAATTTTATAATCCATCCTCCACTGATCAGACAAATTTTGACATAAATAGACATAAAGCGTCTTTGGTATATTAGAACAAGTTACTTCTCAGAAATTTTTTTTTTCAAGATTTTATTGGGGAATTGGGGGAGGGGAACAGACAAGTTGCTGTCCTTTTGTTCTTCAGTCTAGTTGTGGAGGACGTTGCTTCACTGGCCCATGTTGATATTATCATTGCGCTCTTCCTGGGTGAGGCAGATCAGTCGCTGGACAGCCGTTCCCGGGTAGCTCTTGGCAGCTCACACCGTAAGCCACACACAGTAGCTTATGGCAGCCCACTGCAGCAGGGGCTGCAGCCTACGCTGTTGCCGGTGACTCACATCAGCCCAGCTCCAGGTCGAGCTGTTGTTCACCATCTTAGCTGTAGAGGGCAGTGTCACTGGTCCTCATGTGGGATCTGAACCGGTGCCCTGCTGCTCAGAGCTCGCGTTCCCAAGCCAGCTCTTAACCAATGCGCCACTCGGCCAGCCCTATGTATTTTTTAAATGGGGATTATAATATCTGCATCAGAGATTGTACTGATGAATAAATGAGATACTCAATATAAAGCATCTGTAGTTCCATGTTAAGTGATAAAATGGTGGTAGTTATTAATTTATTGGAAATTATTGTTGTTATTGTCACATCACCCATTTTAGGTTTTCAAAATTAGTTTTCCAACTATTCTTTAGTAACCTTTGATTTTTGTATGTTTTAAAATTTGTAAAATCTTAAATCAGATACTACTCTTTTAGGAATGTCATAATCTTAATGAAATAGGACCATTACATCAGCTTCAAACTATTATGCTTTTGATTATCATTCTACTATATTTATTTTTTAAATATTAATGACATTAGAGACCTCTTTCTCTAATTACTTTTATTTCTCAAGGTTCATTTGTGATAGAGGCAGATTTATTGATGAGTTGGATTCCAGAAATTTGACTTTTTTATAGATTGTTTAATAATCAGATTACACCTTTTGACAGAAACATGGATCTACTCTAATAGTGATTAATTTCCAAGAGTCTTTGTTGGTTGGTTGTCTCATTTGTGTTTCATGGATGCAGTTTGTTTGTATCTCTTTAGGATTTTTTTTGAAAGTCAGGTTTATTGAGATAAAATATACATATAATAAAAATTCACCCTTTGTATTGCATAGTTTTGACAGTTAAGTGACTATCACTGTAATCAAGATATAAAACAGTTCTTTGGGGACTTTGACCATCATTGATGGTCAGTATTTTTAGATGTGTATGTATGTCTGTGTGTGTCCTTCTGGGATTGATCTTCCACACTCTTTTCTGGAGGGTCTAAGCCTGGCTGCAAGCCCTCTGTGCGGCAAGTGGTAGAAAGAAGGTTAGAGGTCTCAACATGCAGTATGTAAACTTTCACTTGATACACGTTTAGAATATGTTTCTCTCATCCTCATTTGTGCCTGTTGTTCCACACCCCAAAGACTCTTTAGAATTTCCCATACAATAAATCTCTAGTTTTTTACTGGAATAGGGAAGGGGATCTAGGGTTCTGTGTCTATCGTACTTGTTCTTAAGCCCACCTTTATCCCCACTTCTTGATGTCCTTAGTATTGCTAATTCCGGAACCTTTTAGGAATTCTGCTTTTTACATTTCCTCACAGCTGATTTAGGATTTGCTTTCTCAGATCTGCTAAATCATTTATCACTTCAGCTTTGCAGCTTCCAAAATGTTGCTGCTGTCATTTCCTCTTCCCTTTGCTGTCATTGTAATAGGGTTTCAGGGAAGGGTAGAAGTAATTGCGTGTTTAGTCTGCTATCTTTAAAAGTCTTCCTTACTTTAAAAAAAAGATAAATAAAAAAACACTTACCTTATGGACATGACCCTTAATGATCTAGCTTCTGCCTATCTCTCCAGCCTTATTTCTCACTCTGCTGCAATCTACCCCCAGCCTAAGCTCCAGTCATATGCATCTGCTTAAGATACTGCCAAAGAAACTGTGTTGTTTCATGTCTTTCAGTTCTGCACGTGCTATTGGTCCTTTAAGACTCTCCTTAGTGAAACTTTGCTGATTCACATGGGTGCCCCCTGTCAGTACTTATTGTATTACTACAAGTATTTATTTTCTACAAAAGTCTCATCCTAGAGGTTTCTTAATCTGGGGGGTACAGGTGGAAGGGCTGTCCATGGATAAAATATAATTTGAGGAATAGGATAGTGGATTATTTTTTCAAAGGTAGAGGAAAGGTTTAGAGAGCTAGCTGCAAAAATGAAACAAAAATGTAAGGATGTGGCATAAAACAAGTCAGATATAGATAGTCTGATTTTGGTTCTTCTGGCTGCTTGTGGTTGTGTATGTGATTTGGTTCCAAAACTTTAGGCTTCTGTACATTTTGATGACATAGACACCACTACTGTACACATAGACTTGGATTTCATAACCTGTAAATTTGAATTTAATATATGGCTAGTGATATGGAAAATAGGGAGATTGACATGTTGTGTTGGCAAAAAAATATATATGCCATATTATTGTTACTGGTTGCAACTAAAAAGAATGAGAACAGATTAATTTTTTTGGAATACCCTGCCTTATGCTTCCTCTGTGTTTCAGTTTTTTAAAAATATATAAATTAGAACCATGTCCTCTGCTTTACTCGTAAGCCTCTTAACATAGTGTGGAGGTGTTGTATTTTTATATGTGTATTAAGGATATAATCAGACTCTGTTGCATTTTGTATTTTACATTTATTATTTTTATTTTGTCTAGGTATTCAAGAGATTATGGCATCTGAAACCCACAATGTTAAAAAACGAAACTTTTGTAACAATATTGAGGATCATTCCATTGATCTCCCTAGAAAAAGAATCTCTAATTTTACTAATAAGAACATGAAGGAGGTAAGTTCATGGTTTCTAGGTAATGGGTAAGATAGCATCTTAATCTGTTCAGGCTAAGAATATCATAACAACACCATAGACTGGGTGGCTTATAAACAACAGAAATTTATTTCTCACAGTTCTGGAGGCTGAGAAGTCTAAGATCAAGGTCCTAGCAGTTTTGGTATCTGGTGAGGATCCACATACTTCTGCTTCATATATAGCTATCTTCTCACTGTGTCTTCACATAGTGGAAGGGACAGGAGAGCCCTCATGACCCAGTCACCTCCCAAAAGCCCTGCCTCCTAATACCATCACTTTGGAGGTTAGAATCTCAACTTAGGAATTTTGGGGAGATAATCTTTCAGTCCATCACAGACAGTTTAAACTGTTAGGCCTATGGATAGCTCTGGTTAAATAGTTTAAACAATGGGAGGTACAAATTCTGCTTAACTTCCCAGAATTAAGTAGAATTAACGAAATACTGAAAACTTTATATTCTGAAAGCTCTAAAAGCTTTTTGGACAGTATATTGTTTTGGTATGATATAATTTTAATATTTTAGTTTAACATCAAAGAGGAATCTCAGGTGCTTTTTTTGTTGTTGTTCACTATTGTAAGGCATATTAGCACTGATAAAATTTCTTTTAAACCATATAGAATTTAACTTATCACCTATAAGTATAATATGTGACTAGTGGCATGAAAAATTGGGAGATAGATAAGTCAAAAACACCTATATACAATTTTCTTGTAACTAATGATTGCGATAAAGCATTAGAACAGAAAAAGCTTTAATCTGAAAAACAGCTGTTGAATTTCAGACTTGTTGATATCAATCCAAAGTTTACATTGCTTTATTAAAGAATTTAAATATGCTGCAACTATCTACTTTTATTTTTCAGGTTAAGAAATCTCCAAAACAGTTGGCTGCTTACATAAATAGGTAAGAGCATCTTTAAAGTTTGTGGGAAACTGTAAATATTGAAAGCTGGGTAAGAGTAAAAATAGGGAAAAAATAAGTATTCTCTTTTACTATAATTTACTTATTGTCTTAACAACTCCTTTGTACCAGGCACTAAATACATCAATATTATCTCTAATCCTTACAGTGGTCCTACTGGATAAGTATCATTGTTCTCTAACAGTTGATGAGAAAAACTAAAAACCAGATAGATTAAGTGATTTGTTCAGGGTTATACACCCAAAAAGTGATAAAAAATGGCATTCGTTCTCAGATCTGCTGAACTTTCTATCAAACTTCTGGTTCTCAGAGTCATTTTCTACTAAACTATTGGTTCTCAAAGTGTGGTCTCCGGGACTTTGGGGGCCCCTGAATCCCTTTCAGGGAGTTTTTCAGGTCAAAACTATATTTGTATCAATATTAAGACGTTATTCACATTCTTCATTTTCATTCTCTTACAAGTGTACAGTAGAGTTTTCCAGAGGCTAAATAATATTTGATATCATAATAGATTGGAGAAGCAGATATGAGAGTCCAGCTGTCTTTTTGTTAAACTAGATATTAGAGATTTTGCAAAGATGTAAAACAGTGTCATTCTTTTCTCTCTCTCTCTCTCACTGTGTATGTATGTAAATATATATTGAAAATACAGGATTTTGGGGGTAAAGTATTCTGTTAATATGTAATGAGTATCATTTTTTAAGGGAATTAACACATTTTTTCAATTTTAGTTTCTAATATAGTAAATATCAATAGATACTGCTCACATTAAAAAATTATTTTGAGACTCAAAAAATTTTAAGAGTGTAAAGCATTCTGAGGACAAAACATTTGAGAACCACTATTCTAAACCATGAGATGTACTCTATTGTGGTTTATCTTTTTATTTTAGCTGAGCCATGTTGGCAGCTTAGTGGCAGCTCGGCTCAGGCTGGGAATCGAACCTCTGTTGCTCAGAGCTCGCACTCTTGAGCAAGCTCTTAACCAACTGAGCCACTCGGCCGGCCCTATTGTGGTTTATCTTATTCAAACAAAATTAAATATACTTCAACTTAATCAAAATAAACTTTAAAATATTCAAGCATGTATATTTATCTGTCATTTTGTTAGAAAAATTTTAGGTGACTAGAAATTGTTATAATTTTCTTACACCTAGAATGGCTTATATTTCATTTTAAAAGCATCTAGTTATTATTCCTCTTTTCATTTTCATTTGGTATAAAGTATCCTTTTCATTCCTTTTCAGTGGTTTGTAATTTCCCTCTTTGATCTAAGATTTAAGATTTTTAAAATTCTATTTACTTGTAATTTTAGTGGATTGTGATCACAAAATGTAGCCTATTAAATCTTTCAGTTTAAAAACTTTTCAAGGTTTTCATGTGGGTCTTTCATTTAAGAAAATTAATTATTTTTACAGAACAGTTGGACAAGCTGTGAAAAACCCGGATAAACTACGTAAGGTGATTTATCACAGAAAGAAAGTTCATTATCCTTTTCTAAATCCTTGTTACAAAAAAAAGCAGTCCCCTAGAAGTGGGGGCTGTGACATGGCAAATAAAGAAAATGAACTGGCTTGTGCAGGCCACCTGCCTGAAAAATTACATCATGATGGTCGAACATATTTGCTTAACTCCAGTGATTCTGGTTCTTCACAGACAGAAAGCCCATCATCAAAATATAGTGGGTTTTTTTCTGAGGTAAGTAATTTTATAAACTTAACTTTATTCTTGCTATATTATTGGGTTTTTTTTGTTTTTTTTACTGTTGGATTATTTTTTATTTGCCGTATTCTGCTAGCAGAAAATTTTACCACCCATTGAATTCAGACTTATTTGAATAATTTTAACTCCCTGAGACAGTTTTCCAGATTAACCAAATTTGAATCAGGAGTTTATTCCATTTCTCTAAGTTAGTGATATCTGAGATGGGTTGAAATGATTGACAAGCCGCCATAAATATCCAGAATGGCAGGTAAGCCAGTAGAGATTTACGGAAGGGAAAAGAAATCTTACCTAAAAAGCAGACCACCAAAGCCAGTTATCCAGATACATTTTGCTTGGCTCTCAAAATTTCATAGTAGAAGCTTTGTTTTACCAAATCTGCTAAGATGTACAGCTCTTCTGGTTCAGACAAAATTAGTTGTTTGAATAGGGTCAAGGGAATATTTGGGGCGGGAGGGGGCAGTGATGAAAACATTGTAAAACTGGATTGTTGTGATGGTTGCACAGCTCTATAAATTGATTAAAAATAATTGAATTACATACTTTAATGGGTGAGTTTTATGGTATGTAAATTAAACTTCCAAAAAGTCATTTTTTATAAAAATGGTCATTTGAAGGAATGGTTTGATAAAATTTGTAAACACCATGAGTTTATAATAATAATTATTATTACATGTTTATTGTATATGTTGTAGAAAATAAACCCAAAGGAAAAAAATTATCCATAATCTTGATGTTTGGAAATAACTATTAAATTTTTTATGTATCCTTTCTCTTCATACTGTACATATTATTTGATAACTTGATGTTTAATAAATTTAGATATTTTTTCATGTGATTAAATAACGCTTCTATAATTTTTTAATAGATACATAACATTACATTGTTTGAATGTACCTTAATTCCTTTAACTATGATTTGGTAAACTTAGTATTGTTTCTCTCTGGCATGACAGCTTAAAAAGCATTTTCTGTGGCATACAAGCAGAAAAAAATTAAATTAAAATGGTCATAAGCATGTGTAGGTGAATGAAGATGAGCATCATATTTAGGATAATAATTACAAGCAATAAGATGAAAGAAAGGTAGAAAATAAAGTTATTAACTAAAACCATAATGAAATGATACAAAAATAAAGAATCTTTTTGCTAATGAAAACATTCTCGCAAAATTTAGATCCTGGAGTAAGAGAGCTAACATTGCTAGGAGAAATGAAGGAAGTGTGTATAGTGTCTGAGGAAAGAGGAAGGAAGGAAAATTTGGCTTAATAGTGAATTATGGTCCCTGGAGATTAGGATGGCAGCTAAACTTTAGTGTTAAAGAGAATCACTGCCATACTAATTCATTCACAAATATTTATTGAGGATTCCTACTGTGTAATGCATTCTAAAGGCTTTGAGGAAATAGATTGGTGGGTGAAAAACACACACTGCCCCTACTTTCATGTAGTTGTAGAAGTGGTGAGGCCAATACTAATCAGATAATCATAAAAACTGCATACCTTGAAGGAAAAGAACATATAACTATATAAACCAGAAATCTGTTCTGATTGGAACCTGGGTTGGTTGTTCAGTTGAACTGGGGGAATAAACATTTAGAGTGCAAATGTCTTTAAAAAAATAAGTTTCAGTTGTGTATTTGAATTAGTGGTACAGTGTGAGACATTTTTTCAAGGCCCTCTTTTTACTTTGCTCTCTGAAATTGACTACTTTTCACAAACCTTTCTTAGTCTCACACTCAACTAATAGATTTATTGATTGCTCTTTTGTTGTTTTAGACCCTTTTTCCTGATTGACTAATGCCTGCTCTAAAAACCTATATTTAAAAATGATGCCATATTATTTTGTCAGAGTTCAAATATATGTAATCTTTGATCTAGCTGTTCCAGTTCTAAAATTAATCCTACAGAAGTATTTGTACAAGTGCACATATTTTCATACACAGTACATTCATTGCGTAGTTTTAATAGAGAAAAACCAGAATCAATCTAAATAGATTATGGTACATAAAGACTGGAAAATATGTAATTGTTTTTTAAAAATTAGGTTGATCTATATATATTTTTTAAGATTTTATTGGGGGGTTGGGGGAGGGGAACAGTGTTGGGGAATTGGGAAAGGGGAACAGCCAAGTTGTTCTTCAGTCTTCGTTGTGGAGCAGCGGTTCTCAACCTGTGGGTCATGACCCCTTTGGGGGTCGAACGATCCTTTCACAGGGGTCGCCTAAGACCATCGGAAAACAAAAAGATACTTACATTATGATTCATAACAGTAGCAAAATTACAGTTATAGAGTAGCAACGAAAATAATTTTATGGTTGGGGGTCACCACAACATGAGGAACTGTATTAAGGGGTCGCGGCATTAGGAAGGTTGAGAACCACTGTTGTGGAGGGTGCCAGTTGCCATCTGGCTCGCTCAAGGTGCCCAGTTCATTCTTAGTTGTAGGTGGGCATAACCACCATCCCATGTGGGAGTCGAACCAGCAGCCTTGTTGTTAAGAATACACACTCTATCCACTGAGCCATCTGGGTGGCAGCTCAGCTCAAGGTGCCCAGTTCAGTCTTAGTTGCAGGTGGACATAGCCCACCATCGAACAGGCAATCTTGTTGTTATACCACCTGAGCCATCCTGCCATCTGTTGGCAGCTCAGTGACAGTTCAGCTCGGGCTCAGCGTCACTGGCCCATGTGGGAATCGAACCGGTGGCCCTGTTGATCAGAGCTCGCACTCTTAAGTCAACTCTTAACCAAGTGAGCCGCTCAGCCAGCCCCGGTTGCTCTGTTGGGTTGTCGGAAAAGTCATGATGCATTTTTGCATCGAAAAACAGAAAAAAGACGTCATGACTTTTCCGACAACCCAATATGTTTTGACATTGAAAAAATCTTCATAATACGTCATAAGTGAAAAAGCAAGGTTTTCAAAAATATAGATATAGTATTTTAATTTTACATGTACCTAATTTGTCCTTGTCTAGAAAATGGTTTGGAAAGATATATACCAGTCTGTTAATGGTGATTACTTCTGGGTAGTGATGTTATATGTTTTTGTGGGCAGGTAGAGAGTTTTTACTTCTAATTTTATGCAGCTCTGCATTACTTAGAACATTTTACAAGAAGAATGTATTCCTTTATAATAGAAAAAAATGAGTGAGTGAATGAAGTTAAATACTTGTCACAGAACTGAATTTTTGTGGTTCCCTTCTCATGCTATTCAATAAGTAATGACTAGCGTATGTATTATATATTTACCTTTTCCTTTTATTTGTATTATAAATTCAATCATAGGTTTGTAGGTGAGCTAAAAATAATTTTATTTATTTATTTATTTATTTATTAGCTGAGCCATCCTGCCACCTGTTGGCAACTCAGCAGCAGCTCAGCTCAGGCCGGGAATTGAACCACTGTTGCTCAGAGCTCACACTCCTGAGCGAGCTCTTAACCAACTGAGCCACTCGGCCAGCCCTAAAAATAATTTATTTTGTAAGTTGAGATTTAAAAAAAAAATGGTAGCAAGTTAAAAAAAAGTTTTGGTAAAAAATAAATAGGTCCTAAATTTATTCAGATCATTCGTTTACTATGTTCAACAACAATATTTTCTGTGTGGACCTGTAAAAGGAGTCACCTTTGTATAATTTTAAAATATACCTACCAGAATAATTCAATTAAAAAAATGGTTTTATATTATGTTTCAATGTGCTTTTTAAGAAATTAGATTACTGCCTTTCAGGTTTCTCAGGACCATGAAACAATGGCACAAGTTTTGTTCAGCAGGAATTTGAGATTGAATGTAGCTTTAACTTTCTGGAAAAAGAGAAGCATAACTGAACTTGTAGCTTATTTGGTGAGGTAAGTGTGACCTTTTATGTTTTTTTTTCAATAAAAGTAATTTCCCGTGGGCTATTTAGAAGTGCCTCTTCTTTTTTATGTTATTAGTGGCTAAAATTTTAAACTTCTTTGTTTAGCTTCAGTAGAGACAAATGGTTTAAATTACATTCATTACTAGTCTAAGACTAACCAAAATACAGAAAGCCATCTGTTTTATCGGACTGAACAAAGCTGTTACCTTCTATAAGATTCTTATCTATAAAACTAAGTGATACCAGTATGGGAAAACTAACCCTTTAAAAATCCCCTTTGAGTGAAAATTTTAAACATTACCTTTCTTGCAGTATTGAAGTCCCTTCTCTTCTCAGATGTTACCTTAATGAGGCCTTCCTTGACCACCTTATCTAAAAATACATATTTCTTCACTCCCTGTGACTTTTTAAAAATTTTTCTCCATAGCACTTACCACCATCAACATGCTGTATATATTTCACTTGTTTATTTATTGTCTTTCTCTGCCTTCTCCCCCACCCCATACACTCACACACACAGTAGAATGCATGCCCTGTCTCTGTTTACTGCTGCACGCCAGCACCTGGCTCACCATAGACACTAGGATTATTTGTTGAATGAGTGGATTTCTCAAAAGCAGTATGGAGGTCATCATATGAAAGTAAATGAGGAAATCAGCTTTTTGAGCAGTGCTATTCTTTTTGTACCCACCCCACAGGATAGAAGACCTTGGAGTGGTGGTAGATTGCCTTCCTGTGCTCACCAATAGGTAAAAAGAATATTTTTCAGAAAATAAATAAGTTTACAGAAGGACAAATTATGGATGTTCATATTTTTATAACTTACTATTTCTTTATTTTAGTTTACAGGAAGAAAAACAGTACATCTCACTAGGCTGCTGTGTAGACTTGTTGCCTCTAGTAAAATCACTACTTAAAAGCAAGTTTGAAGAGTAAGTGGTAATCTGCATCTCAATTCATTTCTCTTTTCCAACATCCTTGGTTTTGTGCCTTGTGAGGGCATAGTAGTAGACTGAGCTCCATGAGACATACATGGTTTTTATTTTCAAGTTGCTTATAGTCAAATTAGGAAAAGAATATGAAGTGACTAAAGAACAATTACAAAAGCATCTATAAACAAGTTATATAAAATGGTTTTGTGAAAGTAGTGAAATAAATTTTTTAAAAGAGGGAAAAGTCAGTGTGTGTGTGTGTGTGTGTGTGTGTTTTGAATAGGGGGCAGAATCTTCTTTTGTAAAGGCTTCTTGGATGAAAACACTTGAATTTTGTAACAAAATGTCATTTCAGGTATATAATAGTTGGCTTAAACTGGCTTCAAGCAGTCATAAAAAGGTGGTGGTCAGAACTATCTTCCAAAACAGAAATTATAAATGATGGGTGAGTATACCTTTAAAGATAACCTCATGCTACTAAAATTTTTTTCAGAAAAGCAGCTTGATAAAACTCGGTTATGTTTTTATTCCATGATCGTCAGTGTATAATGCTGGGGTGCCAAAAAAAATGTATAAAAGTGGACACTTTGGTCAATGTTGCTCAAGCAGTAGTTCGCCATAATCAGAAGTGTCTGGATGCTGATGGTAACGACTTTGATCACCTCTTGTAATTGCAGAAGTCAAATGTGACTTGTATTCATCTTTTGTTATCAGTCGGTATATGTTGAATATTACAGTTTTAATACAGTTTTCTTAAAATGTGTATACATTTTTTGGTACCCTCTGTATTCTCTTCATTTTCAGAGAAATATTAAATTAGGATACTGTTCATGTGAAAATTACACATGGAAGTTGAATTCCAGAGATCAGTAACCCCCTGTATCTCTTCTAGGGGAACCCTACTTTTCATTTTAGAAGGCAAAAGCACAGTGGTGGTTTAACCCTTATGTCCATTGTAATGAGTAAGGGAGAGAGAAGGTGATGGCTCTTAGTGGAGTAAGTAATGAGGCACAGGAATGGAGGCATCCTGCAGGTCCTTTGGCTTCCTAGACATTAACCTGAGACTCCACTGTGGAGGATTACAATTCTAAAACCTATATGATAATCATTATAATTTGTGTATTGCTTTGATGTGAAAATAAGTGGGTATTCTACCACATGAGCCAGATTATCATGAAGCTATAAAAATAACTCCCAACAGTCTCCTTAAAGTTCATAGTTTTCTTTTTAGCCTCTCAAAATTTCCCATTTCATATACAAGAATAGGTGTCCAAATGCTTCAAATGCCTCGTTGTTTTCTTACTTGCCTTAACAACTACATAACCTTTAATTTCCATGATTGGTATGTACTATTTTAAAGAATTGCTTGACTTCAAATAGTATAATTTTCTCTGATAAATACTTGAACATTTTTTAATTTTTCATTAAAAATATTTACTATCAAAGCTCATATCATATATTTGTATTCTCATTTTTCTTTTTTTCTCCTAGAAATATTCAGATTTTAAAAGAACAATTAAGTGGATTGTGGGAACAAGAAAACCATCTTACTTTGGTTCCAGGATATACTGGTAATATAGCTAAGGTAATCTATATTTAAGCTTTAAAATTTAAGGTTAAAATCAATATTTAAGCTTACTTAATTAAAATTTAGAAATAGTATTTTAGTATTATGCATTTATAAATGAATTCTTCTAAATCTTTAGGCAGTATAATTCAGTACTATCTCATAAGGTCTAAAGTCAGTTTCATATTTCCAAATGTCTTTTGGATATTAATGTGAGTTTGGCAGGGAACACAAGAATTATTAGCCATTGAATGCGTTTCACATACAGTCACAAAAATAATATGCTAGAGGTTATTTAATGATCTTGTTCCAATTAAATAAAAATATTTTAAAAAACATTAAAAATCTAGGTAAGGAAAGTATTCAAAAGACACTCAGGAAGCAAGAGGTGAGGAATACAATTAAATGGTTTGGGGGTATTATTTTTTTACTTGGCTTTAGCTAATATCATCCTCTTTGGCAAAGTAAACTGTTCAAATCACAGTATGATTTGACATTGGTATTTATTGATTTGCTTGCCTCTTAAAGGAGAAGGTACATTGCTAGTTTGGATTTTAATATATAAACTCCAGAAAACATTTGTCCTAAAATACATATAATTGCAGAAAAAATATCATTGTGAAGAAATTTTTCCATCCGTTTACTGAGCAAACTGCTATCATATATTCTAAGTAAGAGGATATATGTTATGAACTGACTTGTAAAATTCTTCTGGGATACTGTCAAGAAAAGAAGCAAAATGATACATCAAGCAAGTGTGTTACCACTGTTTATAATTTTACTTTGTAAAATTCTTTTTTTTTTTAAATTAAATTTATTGGGGTGACAATGGTTAGTAAAATTACATAGGTTTCAAGTCTACAATTCTATAATACATCATCTATACATCACATTGTGTGTCAGTCAGTTCTCCTTCCATCACCATATATTTGAACCCCTTTACCCTCTTCTGCCACCCCCGCCTTACCCTCTGTTAACCACTAAACTTGTGCCTATGAGTTTTTGTTTCTTTGTTTGTCTTGTTCCTTGGTTGCTTTCAGTTTTATATCTCACATATCAATGAAGTCATATGGTTCTTGATTTTTTCTGTCTGATTTACTTTGCTTAGCATAATAATCTCAAAGATCCATCCACATTGTTGCAGATGGCAGTATTTCATCTTTTCTTATGGCGGAGTAGTAGTCCATTGTGTATATACTATATCTTCTTTATCCAATCATCTATTGAAGGACACTGGTTGTTTCCATGTCTTGGCTACTGTAAATAAAGCTGCAATGAACATTGACGCACGTATATCTTTATAATAAATGTTTTCATATTTTTTTGGTATATACCCAGGAGAGGGATTGCTGGGTCATATGGTAATTCTATTTTTTTTGTTTTTAAAGATTTTATTGGGGAATTGGGGGAAGGGGAACAGACAAGTTGCTGTCCTTTTGTGCGTCAGTCTAGTTGTGGAGGACGTCGCTTCACTGGCCCATGTTGGTATTATCATTGCACTCTTCCCGAATGAGGCAGATCGGTCACCGGTCTCTGGACAGCCGCTCACGGTGGCTCTTGGCAACTCATGCTAGCTGCTGGCCACTCACGCTGGCTGCCGGCCACATACAATAGCTTATAGCAGTCCACTGCAGCAAGGGCTGCTGCCTACGCCTCACCGGGAACTTAACAGCAGCCCAGTTCCAGTTCAAGCTGTTGTTCACCATTTTAGCTGTAGGGGGCAGTGTCACTGGCCCTCATGTGGGATTTGAACCAGGGCTCCGCTGCTCAGAGCTGGTATCCCAAGCCAGCTGTTAACCAACGCGCCACTCAGTTGGCTGGTAATTCTATTCTTAAATTTTTAAAGAACCACAATACTGTTTTCCATAGCAGCTGTACCAATCTACATTCCCACCAACAGTGTGTGAGGGTTCCTTTTTCTCCACAGCCTCTCCAACACTTATTTGTCTTGTTGATGATAGCCATTCTAACAGGTGTGAGTGATATATCTCATTGTGGTTTTGATTTGCATTTCCCTAATATCTAGTGAAGTTGAGCATTTTTTTCATGTATCTGTTGGCCGTTTGTATGTCTTCTTGGGAGAAGGATCTGTTCATGTTCTTTGCGCCCCTCCCCTGCCTTGTTTTTTTAAAGATTTTATTGGGGAATTGGGGAAGTGAACACTGTGTTTTTCCAGGACCCATCAGCTTCAAGTCAAGTTGTTGTCCTTCAATCTTAGTTGTGGAGGGCGCAGCCCAGCTCCAAATCCAGTCTCCGCTTTCAACCTAGTTGCGGGGGGCAGGGGGGAAGGGGGTGGTGGGGGAGGGGTGGGCGCAGCTCACCATCACATGTGGGAATTGAACTGGCAACCTTGTTGTTAACCCTCTGTTGGGTGCAACTGATCTACTGATCTCAGATTCATTGCACACAAAGATGCTGCTATGAAATACATCTTTACTGTACTAAGTCACAAACACAACTGGCGATAGGTTATGGTAGAGGGGGAAGATATGGAAGCAGTGAGTCACGATACTTAAGTTAACTGTTACATATTTGAAAATTTGTGTGCAATGAATCTGTGAGATGAGTTGTGCTAGATGGTTAAGAGCATGCGCTCTAACCAGCTGAGCCATCCAGCCGCCTGTTGGCAGCTTAGCGGCCCCTCAGCTTGGGCGCAGCTCACTGGACCATGTGGGAATTGAACCGGCAACTCTGTTGCTCAGAGCTCACACTCTAACCACCTGAGCCACCCACCCAGCCCACTCTGCCCATCGTTTAATTGGATTGTTTGTCTTTTTGTTGTTGAATTGTATGAGTTCTTTATATATTTTGGATATTAGCCCTTTATCCGAGGCGTTGTTTGCAAATATCTTCTCCCATTCAATTGGTTGCCTCTTTGTTTTGTTGATGGTTTCTTTTGCTGTGCAGAAGCTTTTTAGTTTGATATAGTCCCATTCATTTATTTTAGCTTTTACTTCCTTTCCCTTTGAGGTCAAATTCATAAAATCGTCTTTGAACCCAACGTCCATAAGTTTAGTACTTATTCATCTATGCAATTTATTGATTCAGGTCTTATGTTTCAGTCTTTTGATCCATTTTGAGTTAATTTTGGTACATGGTGACAGATAGCAATCCAGATGCATTCTTTTGTACGTGGCTTTCCAATTTTCCCAGCACTGTTTATTGAAGATGCTCTCTTTTCTCCATTGTATGTTTTTGTCTCTTTTGTTGAAAATAGTCCATATTTCTGTGGGTTTATTTCTGGGTTTTCAATTCTATTCCATTGGTTTCTGTGTCTGTCTTTCTGCCAATACCATGCTGTTTTGTTTATTGTTGCTCTGTAATACAAGCTGAAGTCAGGGAGCGTGATGCCTCCAGCCTTATTCTTTTTTCTTAGTAGTGCTTTGGCTGTTTGGGGTCTTTTGTGATTCCATACAAATCTGATGATTTTTTTTGTTCTATTTCTTTAAAAAATGCCATTGGGATTTTGATGGGGATTGCATTAAATCTGTATATTGCTTTGGGTAATATGGCCTTTTTAACTATGTTGATTCTTCCAATCCATGAACACGGACTGTTTTTCCATTTCTTTGTGTTTTTTTCTTCGATTTCTTTTAAAAATGTCTTAATAGTTTTCAGTGTATAGGTCCTTCACATTCTTGGTTAAGTTTATTCCTAGGTATTTTATTCTTGTTGCAGTTGCAAAAGGAATTGTTTTTTTCATTTCTTTTTCTGAAATTTAATTGTTAATATATAGGAACACAATGCATTCTTGTACACTGATTTTATAGCTGGCAACTTTACTGTATTCTTTTATTGTTTCTAATGGCTTTTTGGTGGAGTCTTTAAGATTTTCTAAATAAAGAATACTTTGTAGAATTCTTAATGATGACAAAAATCATATAAACAAATCAATTTCCCAGCAGTTTTTTTCTGTTGTTCTTTTGATAACTGGGGTGGGGGAATAAAGTAAAAGCTGATAAAAAATGGAATACTTTTTGATCGTACATGATATATCACATTGTTCTGGAGTGGTCTTATAGGTTTGGTAATAAAACTGAAAACTCACTGTTTCCTTGGAAATTTGTTTTTGATTTTAATTTTTTATAGAGAAGCTTTGTAAACATGAAGTTGAGAACATGAGATTAAGATAAAGACAATATTGAGTGATTAAAAGTTCTATGAAGTTGCTTAAGCTATGATAAAACCTCTTTTACAGTATTAAACCCTCAGTTGTAATTTCTTTGAGGGTAGAAATTAGAAAGTAAAGCTGTCATCAAACTGGCTTAGAGTTTACATAGTACTGAAGGAATTGCTGTGAATGATTTAATGATCTTGCCTAGCTATAAAAACAGAGTTGCTTGATCATAGGAACCAAACCATTTACAAAGCACTTAACAAACATTTATTGAGCACGTGCTGTGTGCCAGGCCCTGTATTAAACAAGTACAGATTAAAAAGTTGAGTAAGATACATCTTTTACCCTCAAAAGGATATAAAGGGAAACTAAGGTAAATCAAGTTGACAAAAAGGGAGAAGAAAATGGGTTGTATATATGTGTATTTCCTGTACTAGCTAATAAAATACTTCTTTTTTATTCTCTAAGGATGTAGATGCTTATTTATTACAGTTGCATTGAGAGACTTCATCTAGTGAAGAACATTTGGTTATTCAAAACATCCCTGGACTATATGATTTCCAAAATGGCTCATTGGAGAACTGTGAACTATGGAAGAAATCAAAACCTTTTTATTTTAAACTATATAATGAAACCACTAATGAAACCCAAGCATTCTACTTCACATTGAAGTGGAAAAATATCCGAAAGGAGCAGCTTCAACTTCAATGAGGTGAAAGTGCACTATGAAGATTGTTCACCTTCGCTGCGTTTGGGATTTATTTGGTTATTTGGTGACATTGTTTAGGAACTACTGGATTTTAATGCAATTCTGCATAAGAATATACTTTATACTATGTGAAAACATAAGACAACTTATTACTAGGAACCACAGAGACCAATCATCATTACTTTTTTTAAGATTGTGTTTTATAAGAAAACACTCAAATGTGTGCAGCTATTTTCTTATGTTGAAAAGACTTGGAAAGTTTAAAACATCATAACAAATAATCAATACTAAAAGTTTTTGTCCACCCTGAGATACTGTGTATACAAAATGCCTTAATTAATAAGCCAATGTGTATGATACGAATGTCTGTTTTAAAAAAATTAAAACCAACAGTGCTTCTGGCATGCTAAAATCATGCTCAAATCAGGGGCTTCCATTCATATAGAATGTTGTTAAAAATTACTCCACACCATCTGTAAAACTTGAGAATATTTTTAATATCTCTGATTTTTTTGCCAGAATCATTATGTCATGTATGTATGTATTATGCCTATGTAAAAGAAAAGGTGAATATGTATTTGTATGAATGCTTCGCTGGAAATGTTCATGGAGTTGGCTAATTTATATTCACTTTCTATTGTATATAGATTTCTAATATTTTCAGTTCTGTATCATTTAAGCTTCCTTCATTTGAGTAAATTCACTAAATATTTCTATTTTTTGCTTTTTAAATTCTGATTTTATATGAATTCTAATTCTTTTTCATTACATGTTTTAAAAAATGACAAACAATGATTTAGAAATGTTTACAGTTAGTGCTGACCTTGTATTTTAAATTCCAACACTTCGTATTACTACCTCCTCCAATGGTTGGTATGAAATGCCAGCAGACTATATGAGGTCTTTTTTTGTTTTAAATACCATTTTTAGTGTCAACCCACTTCTGGAGTGTCTTCACAGCTGTATATCTTAGCCTACCTTGAAAATGATTGGGATTTTAATACCACTATTGGTTCCTCCATCATCTCGTCTTTAATGAGCCCAAGAGGCATCTGAGCAAAGATTGTTAGTCATCAAATTTCTATGCAGTAATCCTTCAAGCACTTGAATGTCTTTAGCGTTTACCCAGTTAGCAACTACTGATGTGAATCCTAAACAAGCATCTTTCTTGCTTTAAAAATATTAAAAATGTTACCTTTCACTGAGTTCTCTTTTTGTGTAGCTATATTTCATATAGCTATGTGTTATTCCTCGCAGTGAACATCATTTGTAGTAATTGGCTATTTTCTTAAGTCTTTAGAATAATTTCAGATTACTGCACTTCTCTGATTTGAGAGTTGAGTTATTTAAGAAGTCAATCTTCAGGAGGTGGGAATTTGAATCGGAAACCTGCGTCATCCCTGTGAAACCTTAAGATGATGAAATATAACCTTTCTTTGTTCCTGTTCCTTTAGTTATCACTGTTTAATCTAACAGTTTGAACCTGTTAACTCAGAGCATGGTGCTAGTGAGATTAAGGACAGGAGCTGGAGCCTTTTATAGGTTCACTAACTTGACACACACACACAACTTTTTCACAGCTACCGATTGCACCTTAGGCATCCATCTCCCAAATTCAGCTCTTGGTCACAAGGAAGATGGTGTGTAGAGCTTAGTATAAACCCTTCACTCAAATAGAAAGATAACTCAAATATTTGGTATATGTAAAATTATAGACTTTTAATCTAATATTTAAAATAATGTTAAAAATAATATATGTAAAATACTGTGTCACTGTAATTTTGGGTAAGATCATTGACTAAACAGTACCTTCTAAAAATTAAACTTCAGTAAATCTAACTTCAGTAAACATTAAGTACAAATACAGGCAGAACAGTAAGAAGAGGTACAATCCTGAGTCCTTGTACCTAACTTTGAGTTTGTTGAACGAGAGTGGATAACACTATTTTACATACTTGGAGCATAAAAGGCAACAGAGTGTTTAGCTCACAAAGATTGTTCACTAGCACACACTCCTAATTTCTGTGGCCTTTGCAGCTTGCCTTAGTACCTGCCTCTTTCAGGTACTGAGTTATGACTAGTGTTAGGTGATTGTTAAGATTCTTGGATAAAGGATGTTAGATCTAAGTAAACATTGTTGAATACCTCTGTTCTATGAAGCTCTTCTCATGCTATTTAATCAGAACAGTGTTGATCTCCAGAAAGAGCCAAAGAAAGTGTTTACAAAGTATTTTCGCTGTTGTATTGACCTAGATTAGGACAATTGCTGTCTGTCATTGCTCATTTGTTGCTGTACTGCTAAGCAGTATACAGAACTGAGGGACTACCCAGGGTCTCTATGCCTTACTACCTCTTCTACCTTCTTAGGTTTTCTGTCCTGGACTTTGCTAACTTTGCAAGTCTAATGACAGGTAGTTTATCAAGGTGATAGAGGGTTATAATCAAATAATTTGTTTCTACTAGGAATGAAGTGAATGGCTTTTGTAATGAGTGATCATGATCAGAGTAAGGATTAAAAGTTGGGAAGCCACATTATCAGATGGTTTTCAAAATTAATCTTTTGGTAGTAATTTTAAAGATAATTGATATAGATTATTTACACATGCAAGAATTTGGATATCTATATCCATTTTGGTTAGTCATGAATATCAGCACTGAAGTCTAAGGGCTACCTAGGAATTAAATCCTAATCCCCCTAAACATACTTGGTACATGTCATGTGCTAATCTTAAAAATCGTTGTGTGGGTTCAAGGCTATATTTCTGGCCTTTGAAATAGTAATTTTCTGAAACTTAGACATTTCTATATTTGGCAAGATATTGATATAATTAACATTAATGGATAACTAGTTTGAGTAATGATTAGCTATTAAATGCTTATAATAGAAATCATTTAAATGTTTAGTTACTTAAATTAGTCAAGGAGTCTGAAAAAGCAAAATATAAGTTATTTTGTTAGTTATGCTCAGTTGTCTTTCTTCCTATTTAAGAACAAGATGGTAATGTCAGTTGCCTTCGTTAATTTAAAGGGAAAAAAATAGAATCACAAGCAGCTGACTCAACTGGAGGGATCCATTTGGATGCACTTCTTCTTATCCTTCAGTACAGATTTTTATTGCCTGGATTACTTCAGATGGAAATATTTGGTCGTCGGGAAAGTCATGATGTATTTTTCTATGTTTTCCAGTGCAAAAATGCATCGACTTTCCCGATGACCCAATAGTATTGCTGGACATTTGTAGGTAGGTGTTTACTCCTATGTTATTCTTTTTTCCTTAATTTCCAATTCTAGCTGTGAAAATTGTCATAAAACTTTGTGACACACTGTTCCCCCTTCTTTTTTCATTCTGTAACAGGAATATAGAATAAAAAATTCCTCCCTAAACACTATGCTTCTAATTTGTAATGTAGCTTGATTGATTCAATAACAGCACTAAGTATAACAAAACACTGCATATCATATACCTAGTATACTAAGTACATTTTCCAGTGCTGTACTTAAAATATTTCAAACATTATAGTCATAATTTTCTCTGGTTAAGATTATTCATTTAACAGTATGCTAAAATCAAACCAGTAAAAATTAAGTATAAAACACAGTACACCTGTAGTAAAAAATCTGCATATAATTTGATTCCCCCAAAGCGTAACTACTAATAACCTATTGATTGGAAGCCTTTCCAATAACGTAGTCAATTAACACTTATTTTGTATGTTATATGTATTATAATCTGTTATAATTAAACTAGAGAAAATGTTATTAAGAAAATCATAAGGAAGAGAAAATACATTTACAGTATTGAAAAAAATCTGCATATATGAGTGGACCCACAGAGTTGAAACCCATGTTGTTCAAGAGTCAACTGTGTATACCACAATATTTTCTTTTATAGACTAATCATAAAACACAAAATGATATAGTTACTATGTACCTATGAAAGGGCAACCCCACATCTGCCAGTATTTTTCATAGCAAAGCTTGTTATATAGCATTGCTTTGATATACAAATTATTCTCTGAACTACAAAGTTTTCATATGGGAGATGCCAGGAATCTGAATAAGGATTCAGCCCCCAAATAACCTTGAACTATATAGTATTGATTCTTATGCTTTAGAGTAGTCTGTGTTTTCATTCAGATTTAAACCCGATTTTTCTCTCTCTCTCTCTTTTTTTTTTTAACGTCTTGGACCCAGGCAAGAGTGTTGTGACACTCTAGATTTACACCAAAGCTAAGAAGAGTTGATCCAAAGTATTTTCTAGGGTAAGAAAGAGTTGTCGTGGGCATCCTGGAATACACTGAAGTATCAGAATTACTTGCTTCTAGAATTACTGTATTGCATTTATCAACCAAACCTACATCATGGAGCCTGGACTGGAATTAGACCTCGCCTTCCAGGAGTCAGGAGCAGAGTTAGTATCCATTTACTTTTCTACTTTCGTTTAAAAAAAAAAAGAAAAAACTTCATTAGCCCTTTGTATAAAATTAGTTGAACAGGTGAATGAGGACCAACCTTACCTCTCAACTTTCCCTTCAATATACTCACCAGTTCCTCTCTGTACAACTGCAGCTTAGTCTCAACAACAGCAGGGGAAATGAAAGTTCTAAAACTTAAAAGGTTTAGCAGAGGCTTATCTTTCCCCCTTATCCTCCAGATTCCTTTTCCGCTACTTAGAAAAGATAAGAAACCAGTAAAGGGGAGAAACCAAGCCACTTTCAGTCTCTCTTGAAGGCTTCTCGTCCTGTTACTTAAACATTGTTGTTCAAATTTCTGTGTTACAGGCTTCTCACTCTACCATTTCCCGGGGGGGTGGGGAATGCTTATTCTCAGGCTTCCTTTACCATCTACATTAATTGTTCTCATTTTGAGGATGGAAGGAAGGACGTTTTGCAGTTGATCAAATGGACGTGGATTTTTTCTAAAGATTGAGAAAACACTGAACTGTATGATTGTCATTCTCAAATGCATATCTTGTCCTAAACCTAACTCTTAGCATAAATTATATATCCAATTGCCTCCTGGTAACATCCATTGGGATATCTTGTAAATACCCTAAATTCAATATATCCAGAATTGACATAATTCTCCACCTCCACTCCCCCCCCACCCCCCAGGGACAAAATGTTCTTGGTGGATCCTGGGTTTCTGTTCTCATTGAATAGTCCTAATATCAGCAAATATCAAGCCACAAACCTGTGAATCATCTTTGAATCATCTCCAAATCATTAACAAATCCTGTTGGTACAGCCCCCCACCCCCTCCAAATTTCTCACATCTTTCTACATCTCTTCACCTCTCCTGCCATTACCTTAGTCTACATTATTCCAGCAGCTTCCTCCTCTGACATTGGCCCTACATCCCTACAACCCCCTCTCCTTGAATGCTGCCCTGGAATAGCCTGTAAAGCCCTTACCATGATCTTTCCATGTCACTCCTTAAGGACTCTTAGGAGAGTCTGAACAGTGTGATTTATAATCTCTCGACAACACCTCCTCCCCTCCCAATGCTCCAGCTAGAATGAACTTGTTTCCGTTTCCAGGAAACATTACACTTTCTCTGCAAATGCTCCATTTGCCTGAACACCCTTCTCCCCCAAGTTCCCACAGTTACCACTTTCTTAGCCTTCAGGTCTCAGCTTAAACACACTTCCTCTGGGAAGCCTTCTCTGACAGCTGTTAGAGGTCTCGGCCATAACTCTTGTCTCGACCTTATTCTCTTAACACTACTTATTAGTGTTTTGTAATTGCTTATCTGTCTTCCCAGCTAGACTGACAGTTTCATGAGACCAGAGAATATGTGCTCTTGTGACACATGCCCAGTCCCCAGCTCAAAGCCTGGCAAGTAGTAGGCATAAATGCAAGGGTGTGACATCTTTGTGCATACATTGTATGAGGAAGTAATTTAGTAATCCAAAGCTACTTGTGATAGTGGAACAGCTAAAAATGAGTAGTTCTACAATAAAAATATCCAGTTTTCTCTCTCTTTTTTGTTTTAGGGAATTGGTTTACAAATGTGCATGCTACAACAAAGTAAAACCTTAGCTAAAATGTGTTTGATTCTTGGAGGATGTTACATTTGTTTTTCTAGTGCATGATTTCTACATTCCACACAAGATCTATGAAAGTGAGGACTATCTATACTAGATAGTGCAACATTGAGCTATTTTCATTTAATGTGTAAAATACATGTATTTTCTTGGAATTGAGGGTATCCCTTTGGTGTTTGTGTTTCTCTTCTGTTTTTATCTTAAAATGATTGAGAATCATGTAAAATGGCGTTTTTTTCTATAAATTCCTTTTGTAAATTACAAAAGTAGTTCATACATATTTATGAAAGTAGTATAATAAAAAGAAAATTAAATACCCATAATCTCATCCACCTAGAACAGGGGTCAGCAAACTTTTGAGATGGAAGAGCCTCCAAGAGTCAGCAAACTGCGGCTCATGAGCCACATGCAGCTCTTTGGGTATGTACACGTGGCTCTGAATTAAGATTGAAAATGAAAATAAAACTATCATAATTTCACTTATAAAATTTTTCAAGGATATTATTCACATTATGGTGATTATGTAAAAAAAATGTATGGCTCTCGAATAATTTTTAAATTGTGAGGGACAGGATTGGCTCTTCCAGGGGTCGGCAAACTTTTGAGACGGAACTACCCAAAGAGCCGCATGTGGCTCACGAGCCGCAGTTTGCCGATCCCTGACCTAGAGGAACAATTATGTTTATTCTTCCAGATTTTCTTTTATGTGTATGCATTTTTAAAAATACAAATGGATTTATACTCTACATACTGATATTGGTATATTGTTTCCTGCTTTCCATACACTGGAAAAGCTTGAAGGTAACTGAAAAAAAATTTTTTTCCCTATTAAGGCTATATGTTCTGAGCAATTATTGTTAATTTTCTGTGGAGATACTGGAAGAGGCCTAAAAAATATTTATGAATTACTTTTGAAGCATTCTTAGTATAGGATTCTGTTTTCTTTGACCATTGCTAATCATTACCTATTTTTTTAATGTTAGGAAGAGGGCTTATAAGGGAAAATATAGTTTTTGTATTTTGAAAAGAAACAGATTTGTTTAAATCATCATAAGTATTTGGGAACAAAATTTCTATTTTTATACTGTGGTGTATTTCCTCTAGCCATCAAACATAATTTTCTAAAAAAACAGTAGTTCAGTCCTTATATATGAAACTGACATAATATTAAGCAGTACATAAAAATTGAGTCAGTATATAACTAAGATTTTATTTTTAAGATTCAGTCGTATCTAAACAAATCAATTCCTGATAACCTGATCACTCTCAAAACATTTTCTACAGAGTCTATTTATTCAGGTGCATCTAACTGAATAAATTTCTCTTCTGCCTAAATAAGTATTCTTTAGGTTCTATATTCTTAATTCAAAAGTAATCTGCATTCTGTTGTGGAGAAAATTTAATGCTAAAAATGGAGAAAAAAATTAATGCTAAATAACAGCAACAGAGTAGGTAAAGCTAATAATGTGTGTGTGTGTGTGTGTGTGAATAAGTATCCTATGCCTAGGCTCAACCTACTATCCTATACTATAATCAACCTTAAAGATTATTATAGCGATGCAGAGTAAAGGGAGGGCGATTTTCTTACAAATGGGGACACTATTACTGAATATCATTCTCCTATAATGTATTAGTGTTTTTACACTGCTAACTAGGCAAAATTCCTTAGTCTTCATCAGCTCTAAGATTACATTTTACATTGGCTTGTTTTCACAAAGTACCATTTAAATGTTTTAAAGAGCAACAATTAAACTTTATTTTTCACATAAGTTATTGGTGATTTAATCTAGTATAGTTTTGTTTTCTTTCACTCACACTTATTGAGCCAATTAACAGCAAATCAGATTAACTGAACATTGTTAGTCGCCTTCTAGTTTTTTAAATATTTAAGGGTTTGTTTTTTTTTTGTCATTTATGACCTTTTTAAAATAAAGATAAAATTAGTTTTGAAAGGTGACTATATAGCAATTGAAACAAAATAAATCTGTTAGGTTTTTAAAAATGATAGTATTGATTAAGGGCCATTTATTGTTGCCTTCGTCTAATAATTGAATCAATCAGTTCTGCTTTGTGTGAATCTGTGTAGTTAGATTAATATGTATAGTAACTTCATTCAACAAATCATCAAAATATGAAATAGCTAAAGTTTGTTTTAAGAGTTTCTGGTGATAATTAGAAATTATACTTTAGTAAATTATGTAAACTAGTTATTTTCTGTAAATTTCATTAAATATTGACATAAGTTTGGAATTAAATGGTAGCTATAGTAATTATAATTATTGACATGTTTGGTGTAATCTTCAAGAGAGTAGCTAATGTTTTAAATAGTATTACACCATATATCTTCTTAAGATTTTCTTGGACAAATCAGATACTTTTGTAATTAGAACTAAATGAAAATAAATAACGTGGCTTTTTGTTTTTCTGTTACCTTTATTAGGTTAGTGGGACCTAATATTCTTTGAAAATATAAGCTGATGTAGGAGGACTCAGTTATAAGTTTTGTGTTTAAATGACATAAAACTTAGGGCTTTTCTTTTAAATGTTAATTCAGCTGTTGACTAGTGTGATATTTGAGGAACTGCAGTATATCTTTGAAATCAAATACTTTAATTAAAAGATATTTATAAAATGTACACAGTTTCCATGAGCTGCTTGTAGCAGCTGGTACACCCCTCGTTTTTCATATCACATGTGGTGTGAGTTTCATGTCTGCTACTTTTATCTCTTGATCCATCTTGAAGAAACAGCAGCTGACTATATAGAAGGGAAAACTTCCTCAAGTACATTCTAATAATATTTATTAGCAGTGATCTGAGTAAATTGTAACACTGATAGTTTAGAAATACACATATACAACCATTAAAAGCCAACTGTTTAAAGATACTTAAGAAACATACGACTATTTGCTTCAACATTCAACAATTAACTTGTTAACAAGTGTTTCTTTAAAGAACACAGCTTCAAAATTAAAGTCCAATCTATGGATTTTTTTTTCAAATTAGATGAATAGATTTCTTTTCTTCTATTAGTCATTCTGATTATACAGCTCCTTAAAAGTCATATAACAAGTAAGTTTCCCAAAACATTTATTGGAAAATTAGGAAGGTAGTTTTACATCCCATTGACTGCTAACAGGTATGATTGAGGCTATGTCTAAAGTTCTCTATTTACTACATGTCATTGTTTCCGGATGCTAAACAGAGGCATTGTGCTACCAGATACCTAGTAAGTAATAAGAGGTCAACTGGTTGAGCCAGTGAGACGGTACATAATCAACAGATTACTTGCTATATACTTGATGTTAAGCACAAAGGTTAGGCACAGTGTCTCTCCTCAAAGACTTTTTAAAAAAATTCAGATGACCCTTTATTTTTTTAAATTTATTTTTCAATTGCAGTTGATATACAATATTATATTAGTTTCAGGTATACAATGTAGTGATTACACATTTGTATGCCTTACGAAGTGGTCGCCCCAGAAGTCTAATACCAATCTGACACCATATATAAGTATTGCAATGCTATTGACTATATTCCCTATGCTGTATTTTACATCCCTGTGACTTACTTTATTTTTTTTTAAGATTTTATTGGGGAAGGGGAACAGACAAGTTGCTGTTCTTTTGTTCTTCAATCTACTTGTGGAGGACATCGCTTCACTGGCCCATGTTGGTATTATCATTGCGCTCTTCCCAGGTGAGGCAGATCGGTCACCAGCCACTGGAGGGCAGCTCATGCTAGCTGCCAGCCACTCACGCCAGCTGCCAGCTACTCACGGTAGCTTAGGGCAGCCCACGGCAGATTCACTGCAGCCTATGCCGTCGCAGGCGATTCACGGCAGCCCAGCTCCAGGTTGAGCTGTTGTTCACCATCTTAGCTGCAGAGGGCGCAGCATCACTGGCCCTCATGTGGGATCCAAACCAGGTCCTGCTGCTCAGGGCTGGCGTCCCAAGCCAGCTCTTAACCAACGCACCACTCGGCCAGCCCTATTTATACTTCTTAATCCCTTTCACCTTTCTCACTCATCCCCCCACACTGGTCCCATCTGATGACAACCAGTTTGTTCTCTGTATCTATGAATTTGTGCTTTGTTGGTTCATTTATTTTGTTTTTTAGATGCCACATACAAAGGAAATCATATGGTGTTTGTCTTTCTCTGTTTGACTTATTTCACTTAGCATAATATCTAGGTTCATCCATGTTGTCACAGTGGCAAGGTTTCATTCTTTTTTATGGATGATTAATATTCTGTTCTATATCTGTACTGCATCTTCTTTACCAGTTGTCTGTTGATGGACATTTAGGTTGCTTCCATATCTTGGCTATTATAAATAATGCTGCAGTGAATAATGGATGCATATATCTTTTAGAATTAGTGTTTTGGATTTCTTCGGATAAATACCCAGAAGTGGAATTTCTGGATCATATGGTAGTTCTAGTTTTAATTTTCGGAGGAACCTCCATACTATTTTCTATAGTGGCTGCAACAATTGACTCAAAAAGTTGTTCTAAAATACTAAATGTACTGAGATTCTAAAACCATACTATGGGAAAGACTTTGAAAGCTTAGTTCTTATGAATACTTTTAGGAAGACTCAGATCTAAGCAATTTCTTACTCAAATGAGTAAGGTAGTATCTTGAACATTTTAAAGTTTTTCTTTATGTAGTGCATGTTAACTTTTAATAGATGACTGGCTGCAGCAGAGTAAAGCTATTTACCCTGATGTTTGTAGGTCATGCAGACCTTTATAATCAAAACTCAAGCAATAATTAAGTTTAATAGGGAGTTCTGTATACTATGGCCATCCCTGTTTACTTCAAAGTTAAATATATGCTATTCATACTTATATTAGTTCATTATCCACACGTTTTTTGAGAATAGTGTCATCAAGTGGATTAAGGTACAACTTTCAAGGACATTTTGTCTTGGATTCTTTCTATCCTTCCCTGCATATTATAACTTGTTTAATGGGTAGCTGCTTGGAAGTTGTCTTCATAAAAACTTGACCCAGAAGAATTCTGATGACACTATTTTCAGATCATCTTAAATGTATTTTAATTTTTTACAGCTTTATTGAAATATAATTAACATACAAAAACTGCATATATTTAATGCATAAAATTTAATGAGTCTGGACATATACACAGATGTATACCTGTGATACAATCACCCTAATCAAAGTAATAAACATCCCTCACCTCCAAAGTTTCCTTGTGCCCGTGTGTGTGTGTGTGTGTGTGTGTGTGTGTGTGTGTGTGTGTGAAGAATACTTACCATGAGATCTACCCTCTTACCAAAGTTTTTAAGTGCACAATACAGCATTATTCACAATAGCCAAGATAAGGAAACAACTCAAATGTTCATCAACAGACAAATGGATTTTTAAAAAATGTGTTTTATACATATGATGGAATATTATTCAGCTTTTAAAAAGAAGGAAATCCTACCATTTGTGACATGGATGAACTTGGAAGACATTATACTAAGTGAAATAAGTCAATCATAGAAGGACAAATACTACATGACTCCACTTAAGTGAAGTATCTAAAATAGTTACATTTACAGAAGCAGAAAATAGAATGGTGGTTGCCAGGGCATGAGGGGAGAATGGAGAGTTTCTAAGTGGGTATAAAGTTACAGTTATACAAGATGAACATATTCTAGAGATCTTCTGTATAGCACAGTGCCTGTAGTTATCAATAATGACTATCTTGTTTAGCCATTAATACCTTTGGAAGCTAGGTGAATGCTCCATCAAAGAAACTAATATAATCCAAATTTTTGCTAAAAAAAGTTTATTTTTTTCATCTTTTATGATACATTGCTTTTAGATTTTCTTCTATATGCCATGTACATCCTTTGTTTGTATTTAATTTAGATTATAAGTCGGCTGGAATACACATGCCTTCGGTGCTTGTGTCATACTGAGTGAATGGTTGCTTAGCAAATTCTAAGTACCCATTTTCCATTTTTGTTTTTTTTTTCATGAGTTGTTGCTGCAACACTCTTTCTAAATTGATATTTTTGTTAAAATGTCCATATTATCCAAAGCAATCTATAGATTCAATGCAATCCCTATCAAAATACCAATGGCATTTTTCACAGAACTAGAACAAACAATCCTAAAATTTATATGGAACCATAAAAGATTCTGAAGAGCCACAGCAATCTTGAGAAAGAAGAACAAAGTTTGAGGTATCACGCTATCTGATATCAATCTAGACTACAAGGCCATAGTAATCAGAATGGTACTGGCATACAAATAGACACGTAGATCAATGGAACAGAATAGAGAGCCCAGAAATAAACCCACATCCATATGGTCAATTGATCTATGACAAAGGAGGCAAGAATAAACAAATGGGTAAAGATAGTCTATTCAATAAATGGTGTTGGGAAACTGGACCACCTTCTTACTGCATATACAAGAATAAAGTCAAGATGGATTAAAGACTTGAATGTAAGACCAAAACCATGAAACGCCTAGAAGAAAACATGGACAGTGAACTCTGGCATTGCTCTTAGTAATGTTTTTTCTGATAGATATTCTCGGGCAGGGGGAAAAAATAAACATCAAACTTTTGGCACAACAAAGAAACCCATCAACAAAATGAAAAGAAACCTACTGAATGGGAGAAGATATTCACCAATAATACATCTGATAAAGGGTTAATATCCAAAATTTATAAAGAACTCATACAACTCAACACCAAAAAGCAAACAATTCAATTAAAAAATGGGCAGAAGACCTGAATAGACATTTCTCTAAAGAGAACATACAGATGGCCAGTAAACATATGAAAAAATTCTCAACATTACTAATCAGAGAAATGCAAATAAAACCACAATGAGATATCACCTCACACCTGTCAGAAGGGTTATCATCAATAAATTAACAAGTGTTGGCAAGGATGTGGAAAAAAGGGAACACTTGTGCACTGTTGGTGGGATTGCAGATTGGTGCAGCCACTATGGAAAACAGGTTCCTCAAAAAGTAAAAAATAAACTACCTTGTGACCCAGCAATTCCACTTCTGGGTAGTTATCTGAAGAAATTCGAAACACTAATTTGAAAAGATATGTATGTGCATCCTGTATGTTCACTGCAGCATTATTTACAATATCCAACCCAAGTGCCCATCAATAGATAACTAGGTAAAGAATGCGTAGTACATCCGTACAGTGGAATATTACTCAGCCATTAAAGGAATGAAATCTTACCATTTGTGACAACATGGATGGACCTAGAGCAGCAGTTCTCAACCTTTCACAGGGGTCGCCTAAGACCATCGGAAAACATATATTTTCCGATGGTCTTAGGAACCGATACACCGCTCCTCTATCTGTCTCCAGGCCCACATGCAGATATACCCACATACGAGTACCTGGCAACCCCTGTGAAAGGGTCATTCGACCCCCAAAAGGGTCGCGACCCACAGTTTGAGAACCGCTGACCTAGAGGGTACTATGCTAAGTGAAATAAGTCAGACAGAGAAAGATAAATACCATATGATCTCATTTACATGTGGAATCTAAAGAACAAAATAAAAACTAAAACAAAAAATTGCTACTTTTTTTTTTTTTTAGATTTTTTTTATTTGGGAATTTGGGGAGGGAACAGACAAGTTGCTGTCCTTTTGTTCTTCAGTCTAGTTGTGGAGGACGTCGCTTCACTGGCCCATGTTGGTATTGTGATCATTGTGCTCTTCCCGGCTGAGGCAGATCGGTCACCGGCCATTGGACGGCCACTCACAGCTGCTCACAGCAGTTCACACCAGCTGCCAGCCACTCACGGTAGCTTATGGAAGCCCACTGCAGCCCCACTGCAGCCTATGCTGTCGCAGGCGACTCACGGCAGCCCAGCTCAAGGTCGAGATGTTGTTCACCATCTTAGCTGTAGAGAGCGGAGTGTCACTGGCCGATGTGGGATCTGAACCGGCAGCCCTGCTGCTCAGAGCTCGTGCTCCCAAGCCAACTTGGGACGAGTCGCAACTTAAGCAACGAGCCACTCGGCCGGCCCAATAAATTGCTACTTTTGGCTCTTCAGGAAAAAGTCACATTTAAATTATAAGTGATAAGTAAAAGCAAAACTGTAGATCTCCTTTGCGTTTGTGATGCCATCATCTTTTACAGGAAAAAAAATTATATGCTATGTAAAATCACAGGCTTTAAATACACCTACCCCTCATATCCTTCTCCCTGAGATACTATTTTAGCTATAGTATCTTTGCCTGGTGGAATTGGCATTGTACAGTGGTTATGCAATGACTACAGATTGCATTCCTAGTGCACAAGATAAAGCCACAGGACCATAGCACTCCCTGTGTAGGGTGTGGTTAGCCTAGCATAAATACATTCCCTGAACTATCTCAAATGAAATTGCTGAACTTTTAATTCCAGACAAAGTTGCTTATGTTCTGGGGAATTTGAGTTTTTCCTTTTATGGATTCAGAAGAAAGCTGTTCCTTAGCAGATGTAGAGCCACAAGTAGTGTGACAGAGGGGAAAGAGCACTGGACTAGGATCAGGGGACCTGAGTTTTAAATACTTCAGAAAATTGAGGCTCAGAGAGATTTTCAGGTGAAGTGGGTTTTATTTATGTGCATTAAGAGAAGTCAGACTTTAGCTCAGTACCCCAAAATAATTAACTCTGGTTTGTGATAAGTCCTCCACATACTATCCACCTTCTGCTTTGACACCACAGAGGAAGAGTATCTTGACAACTTCAGCTTGGAAAGACAGATCAGATAATATTTTATATCAACTGAAACCTTTTTTTTACTTCTGAAACCTGGGCCGGAAGCTGAGCTAAATCCTTAATGCTTAATAAGATTTGCTCTTTCACTATAGCCTAACCTGCCCATTTTTTATATACTTAAGATATTAAAGATCTCAATAAATATACAAGAGCTAGTTGATTATAAGCTTTGAATTTCTGTATTTATGGAAACAATCCACTTTATTTGGAAGAGTACTCAGTGAATGATTACCTTCTAACAGGATTTGCTGAGTCACTTGATTCCATCTGTGATTTCTTCAGCACTTGTAGAGATTGCAAACATTAATTCTGAGAAGCATCAGCAAAGCTGTAATCATGTCCCCACAAGCACATTTTTGACTCCTACATTCAAACGTTGATTTCCACTCATGAACTCTTCTAACATTTTATACCTATTTGCCCAAGTCAGATTTATGAAAATCAGGTCATATTTTTTCTCCTCCCCTACCCCTTTATTTTTCTCCCTGGAGTTGTTAGTGTTTGATTGCAGTTTTACATTAATAACCATTTTTCTAATCATTTGACTTCTTGTTGCTATCGTACATATGTTACTGCTGATCAAAAATAATGCTAAAGAAAACAAATATTTCACCCTTTTAGAAGCCGAATAGCTCTTGCTGTTTTTGAAGGCACTCGGAAGAAAAAGCTTCAGGAGATAATAATAGCTAACACTGATAATAATAGCTAACACTTCCAGGCAGCGATCTGAGCACTTTACATGTATTAACTCATTTTGTCCCCCTAAAACCATATGATACTATAGTTGTCCTTATGAGGAAATGGAGTATAGAGAATTTAACAGACCTGCCAAAGGCTACTTAGCTTGTAAGTGGCAAAGCAGGCAGCTAACTCTAGAATGTGTGCTGTTAACTATTAAGCTATAGTCCTCTCCAAGAATAGTAAGAGAAAGGAGGTGGGAAAGAGGAGTGGAGGTGGAGCGATCTAAGCAATGACCTTCAAAAATGGCATTTAATTAAACAGGTATTAATATCATCCTTGACATATACATGAATTTTATGATTCTTCAAAGAGTCTGTTTTATTCTCAAGATACATGCCTAATATTTTTTCTTTTGTATTATACATATTAAATCTTGTATAGATGTTCTGATCAGTTTCTACTAAGTCTCACTTCTTGATAGCAATCATTTCTCTATAAAATCTAAAATATATCTTACATGTTCATACCTGTTATATATATACTTTTAACCATGTATCTTTGCTACTACAGCACGGCACAAAATCATTCCCATAGTGCTGTACCTTTCCAGTTATAGGTGGAGGAAGAAATAAAAAGTTCTACGTAAAGTTATTTTTGCTAAATATAGCAAGAAATCACAGGTGTTTCTGCTTATATTTTTCCTTAACTGGAGGTTTTAGTAGATATCAAAACTTTTTTTGCATCAAAATGGGCAAGATTAAGTCTAATGGATGGCAAATTATAACCCACCAATATCCTAGTGAAGATAAGCAAAACTATTTAAGAAAGTTGATGCTAAAATAATAAGCCTGTGCCTTAAGGAAGAGAAAAGAAACAATTGTGCTGCTATCATATCTAAAGTGGTTTGTTTTTACTACAGTTCAATTAATTTGTCTCGTACATTCTCTGTATGTGTGAAAGGTATTCATTATTCAAATATAACCATAGAGCAGAAAATGTGTAAGAAGAGTAACAAAGAAAGCCCTTTCCTCATTCATTATATTTGTAACTAGGACACCCTATAATGAGTCATAAAATGAAAATAAGTCTCCTAATCTGAAGGCTAAGTTAAGGGATGATAACAGCCTTCCTTTATAACCTTAAATTTCTAATTTCTTAAATTAGGAAGCTGGCGTTCTGCCTACCTGCCCCCTATAGTATCCTTAAAAGGGACAGGAGGCTAATTTTCCTGGGAAATACCTGGGAAATGCCAAGAATACCTGTTTCATGAGTTAGAGTCAGTTTCACAAAAGTCGGCCTCTTTTGGTCATGGGAAGAAGCTTCAAGATGAGGAATCAATGGTTCTGCCTCTTCCCAAAAAAGTGAATTTGGAGGCTGAATTCTGAAGTTAAACCAACCCTTTTCAAACTTCAATTTCTTTCTTTTTTTTTAAGATTTTTTTATTGGGGAATTGGGGGGAGGGGAACAGTGTTGGGGAATCGGGGAAGGGGAACAGACAGGTAGACAAATTGCTGTTTTTGTTCTTCAGTCTAGTTGTAGAGGACATCGCTTCACTGGCGCATGTTGGTATGATCATTGTGCTCTTCCCGGGTGAGGCAAGTGAGCTCCCAAGCGAGCTGTTAACTAGTTGAGCCACTGGGCCGGCCCTCAAGCTTCAATTTCTTATCCTTTCATCTTTTCTTTGGCCTCTGCTTACTGGTAGGCTAGGTGTTAGGAATATGAAGATTAACCAGCCTTAATTCTGCCCTCACGCAGTTTCCACCTTGGGCATTGTGTGTAAGGCTCAGTCATGGAGAGAAATACAGGACTTAGTGGGCTTACAAAGGAAGAACATTTAAACAGACTGTGGGAAAGGAGACCATGAAGAAAAGATTCACAGAAGTATCCCAAGTTGAAGGCAGATGAGTAGGAGTGAGCGAGCTGAGGAAAGGTAACTGGTGTATCTGAAGGCCTTGTAGCATGAAGCAGAAAGTACACTGTGGAAGGTGACAAGGGAGATTACAGGAGGGGCCAGATAATCGAAGATTCTGTGGGCTGTGAGAATAATATTCCAAGACCTTAAATTTTAGTTAATAGTTAATGATTGAAAACACGTAAATTTCATGCAAAGCTTATATTTTAGACAACTCGTTCTGACAATAGCATAGAAAAGGAATTGCAGGGCACTCAGTGAAAGAGGAATCTCTGTTAGAAGGCTATGGGGATGACCCAGGCCAGTAGGAGAGAGGCCATGAAATAAAGCAGAGGCAAATGGGATAAGAATAATAGGATAAGAAAGAGGTTCAAGTGGACATGGTAGGATTAGTGAATGATTGGTGTTCCAGTTGTCCATTGCCCTAAAATTTATTGGCATATCAGCAAGGTTACAGAATACAAGATCAACATAGAAAAATCTATTATATTACTATATAGTAGCGATGAGAAAATTGAAAATGAAATTAAGAAAAGTTTCATTTATAATAGCACCAAAAGAATACTAACAAATACAGTTAACAAGATATGTTTTATACTCTGAAAACTACAGAACATTGTTGAAAAAATTTAAAGAAGACCTAGGTAAAAGGAAACACATCCCATGTTAATGGTTTGGAACATATTAAGACAGCAAGCAGTACTCCCAAAATTGATCTACAATCAATGCAAATGCTATCAAAAATCACAGCAGACTGCAGAAATTGATAAACTGATCCTAAAATTCATATGGAAATTCAAGGAAACTGGAAGAGCCAAAAAATTTTTGACAAGAACAAAATTGTCATAAGAATGGATGTATAGATGAATGAAATGGAATTGAGATTCTAAGGACAAAACCCTCAGATTTATGGTCACTTGATTTTTCACAAAGATGCCCAAACAAATGGGAAAAGAATAATCTTTTCAAGAAATGTTGCTGGGACAATCAGTGATCTACATGCAAAAGAATGAATGTGGGTTGCTCACACCATTCACAAAAATTAAAGTGAACCAAAGACCTAAATATAAGATTAAAAAAACTACAAAACTCTTAGAAGAAAACAGCTATAAATCATTGGCCTTGGATTAGTCAATATTTTGTTAGCTATAACACCAAAAGCACGAGCTACAAAATAAAAAAATCAAATACATTGTACTTCATCAAAATAAAAAATTTTTGTGCTTCAAGGAACACTATCAAAAAAGTGAAAAGACAGCCCACCAAATGGAGAAAATTTTTGTAAATTATATCTCTGATAAGGGACTTACATCTAGAATATATAAAAAATATACAACTCAATAATAAAAACAACCTAATTAAAATATGGGGAAATAATCTGAATAGACCTTTCTCCAAAAAAGATATACATGCGAAATAAGTACATGAAAAGTTGCTCAATATCATTAGCCATCAGGGAAATGCGAATCAAATTCACAATGAAATAGCACTTCGAAATCACCAGGATGGCTATAATAAAAAAGATAATAACAAGTTTTGGTGAGGATATGGAGAAATTGGAACCCTCATACACTGTTGGTGAGAATGTAAAATGGTACAGCCACTTTGGAATACAGTCTAGTAGTTCCTCAAACAGTTGAACAGAGTTCCCATATGATCCAGCAGTTCAAGAGAAATGCAAACATATGCCCACAAAAAAACTTGTACATGAATGCCTGTAGCAGCACAATTCATAAGAGCCAAAAAGTGTGTTTTGGACTGCATGTTTGTGTCCCCCATCCCCTGTTCATATGTTGAAATCCTAACCTCCAAAAGTGATGGTATTAGGGGTTAGGGCCTTTGAAAGGTGATTAAGTCATAAGGGTGGAGCCATCATTAATGAAATTACTAGCAGCCTTATAAAAGAGACACTAGAGAAGTCTCTTGCCCCTTCTGCTTTGTGAGGACACCATGAGAAGACCGACCGTCATCTATGATCTAGGAAGCAGGTTCTCACCAGACACCAAATCTGCCGGGGCCTTGATTTTGGACTTCTCAGGCTGTGAGATATAAATGCTTGTTGTTTAAACCACCCACTCTATGGGATTTTTCTTATAGTGGCCTGAGTGGACTGAGACAAAAGGTAAACAACCCAAATACCTATCAACTGATAAATGGATAAATAATGGTATATCATAAATGTGGTATATCTATATAATGGAGCACTATTTGCTAATAAAAAGGAATGAAGTGTTGAAATATGCTACAACATGGATGAACCTTGAAAACATTACGCTAAGGGAATGAAGCCAGTCACAAAAATGACCATGTTTTATGATCATTTATATGAAGTGTCCAGAATGAGCAAAACGGTAGAGTCAGAAAATGGATTCTTGGTTGCTTAGGGATTGGGAAGTGACAGCTAAGGGGGATAGCAGGGAGGAGTAATGAAAATGTTCTAAATTTGATTATGGTGATGAGCACACGACCCTATGAATATACTAAAAGCCATTGAATTATACACTTTAAGTGGTTAAATTATATATAAGGCATATGAACTATTATCTCAATGAAACTGTTTTTTTTTAAAAAAACTAGTGGAGTAAAAAACAACGATTTTTTTTATGCTCACAATTTTGGGAGTGAGGAATTTGGGCAGGGAACAGCAGGAACAGCTTGTATGTACTCTGCCATGACCAGATCCTAAGCAGGGGTGATTCAACTGGCTAGAGTTGTCTGGTATGGCTCAACTCTGCTCATAGGCATTGGTATGTGGGAACCAGCTTGCACCAGCTTCTGGGAAGTTGCGCACATCCTAGCTCCGCCTTCAGTGGCCTGACCTGATAGCTGTAATTGGTCTTGGTGGGAGTATTGACACCAATTGGAAAATGCTGCAAATCAGGATTTGCTGATTTGAAGGTTAGAGCAAGGTACAAAGCAAAAAATGAAACAGAATAACTTCAGAAGCCTCGCTAAAAGAAACCCGCAGTTTTGTGTTTTCTTGTGTTTGTTTTAAATGGAGATTTTAACGTAAGAAGTTGTTAAAACTTGTAAGACTCTCCCTAAGATGGCAGAAAGAAAGTTAAGACTAGAACGTTCTCATGCTGAAGTCAGGCAGCCCTCTGCCAGGCTGAGTCTTAGGGTGTCCTGATGATTATCACCATGTGACCTCTTTCGGAAAAGTGAAGGATGGTGGCATAGGTTGGTAGTACCACAGAGCACAGACACATGTCATTTACCCTTCAAGGACAGCAATTATAATTTCAAATATTTTATTTTATTTTATTATTTTATTTTTTTATCTGAGCCATCCTGCCACCTGTTGGCAGCTCAGTGGCAGCTCAGTTTTGGCTGGGAATCGAACTGGCGACCCTGTTGCTCAGAGTTCACACTCTTGAGCGAGCTTTTAACCAACTGAGCCACTTGGCCGGTCCTCAATTTTTTTTTTTTTTAAGATTTTTTTATTGGGGGAAGTGGAACAGCATTGGGGAATTGGGGAAGGGGAACAGACAAGTAGACAAATTGCTGTTTTGTTCTTCAGTCTAGTTGTGGAGGACGTCGCTTCACTGGCCCATGTTGGTATGATCATTGTGCTCTTCCCGGGTGAGGCAATCGGTCGCGGGTCATTGGTCGGCCGCTCACAGAGGCTCCCCGGCAGCTCACAGCCGCTGCCGCCCGCTCACGCTGGCTGCCAGCCACTCATGGTAGCTCACCACAGCCCACTGCAGCCCTGCTGCAGCCTCTGCCTACGGCGGCGACTCACAGCAGCCCAGCCCCAGGTCGAGCTGTTGTTCATCATCTTAGCTGTAGAGGGCAGTGTCACTGGCCCTCAATGTGGGATCCGAACCGCAGCCCTGCTGCGCAGAGCTGATGCTCCCAAGCGAGCTCTTAACCAGCTGAGCCACTTGGCCGGCCCCTCCTCAAATATTTTAAATGTCAAGTTTTTGCAATGGGAGGGACACATGAAATCAGCATAATTAGGGTCCTTTGGGTAACACTTTGGCCCATGTTGAGGATGAAATCCTTTGGGTTGATCTGTGTAGAAGTTCCTACTACTTCACATTTCCTCTCTGTGTCAACAAAACAAAAGTTTGGGAGAGTATGAACCCTGAATTACATTTTCAAGTGTATTGTGGCCAACATTGTTATTCACACACATGCAGAGATTTAAAACCATACCTTCACTAAAAAAAGACCCTAGTATATGTACCTGCTGTGTGGACTCTGCAAGGAGGTACACACATGAAAAAAAAAGTGAAATAAGTAGCAGAAAGCATGTGAAGGGAGGGACTGTGTGTTGTTGTTGATGCTTTTATTTTTTGGTGGGTGTAGTTGGACAAAAATTGATTACCTCAGTCTGAAGGAATCTGAGAAGCAAGGCCTCTGGACTCAAATTAGCCACTTCAGGCAGTACAGATCAAATACCAGATTTGTTCAGACAAATACTTTATAAGCTTACTGTGGGTAGAATGTCTTTATCTTTGTTTTCTAATTGAAATAGTTCTGTTACTGATGTCCACCAAACTGCTGTATTCTTCCTATTTTACAGTTGGCTGGGATGAGACAGGCTTTGGGAAGATAAGGAAGGAGTGAAAGTACCAACACCTATAGCAGAAACAAAAAAGCCCAACCCGGCAGGCTGACTGGTTCAGTTGGTTAAGAGCTCGAGCTCTGAGCAACAGGGTCGCCGGTTTGATTCCCACATGGCCCAATGAGCTGCGCCCGAGCTGAGCTGCCGCTAAGCTGCCAATAGGTGAGAGCATGTGTTCCTAACAAGGTTGCTGGTTTGACTCCCACATGGGATGGTGGGCTACACCCACCTGCAACTAAGATTGATCATAGCACCTTGAGCTGAGCTGCCGCGAGCTGCCGATGGGTGGCCGGATGGCGACTGGGCTTGGAGCTGAGATAGCTGCGCCCTCCACAACTAAGATCAAAGGACAACTTGGCTGGTCCCCTTCTCCAATTCCTCAACACTGTTCCCCTTCCCCAATTCCCCAACACTGTTTCCCTTCCCCAATTCCCTAATAAAAATCTTAAAAAAAAAAAAAAGCCTAACCCTCTTCAATTTGGCTCAGATCTGTCAGATTTAATCACTTCAACTCCCTGTTGCTCGTGACCTAATTGGACCTTCCTGGATCTCCCTGGCACCTAATATCATTTTAGTAAATTTGGAAAACACTATAGGCTACTATTTTGGATGGTAATGTTTTAGGAATCTATTTAGCAGGTTGTCTTGGAAGCAGGAGCTTAACAGAATCACGGTCTTCTCCCGTATCTTTTGTAACAAATAGCTAGAGGGATCTTTCCAACTGGCAAGAAGATCAAGCCATTTTCTGATTGAAAATACTTCGGTACTTGTCTGTGGCCTCAGGATAAAGTACCTTGGCTGACTGGGCCCTTGATGTTCTTGGCTGTGCTTTCCTCTCCAGCCTCATCTCATCTTGACACCACACACACACACACACACACACACACACACACACACACACACACTCACTCACACACTGGGTGCCAGTGTACTCTCCAGCCAGTTTGCCTGACACACCCTGCAATTTCAATTCCAAGCTTTCAAACTTGCTCTTCCTTCTGCCAAGCAAAGTCCTCCCTTCCTCTCTGCTTTGTTCCTCCAACCACCCTCCCCTTCTCCTCCTAAAAGAAGTCTTCCTTGAATCTTTGAGTCTTAGCTTATTCTCCGCTTCCCATTTTGGTTTATGTCAGGTGTGCCTTCTTTGTGCTCTGAGGGTACTCTGCATTTCTGCATCGTGGTACATGATCAATGGATAATTGGCTATACTGCATGTTACCTGTTTACTTCTCAGTAGCTTCTTAGGTAAGATCAGTCTGTTTAACTCACCTTTGTATCCCCAGCTCCCGGCTCCATGCCTCCTAAATAAGAAATGTTCAACACAAATTTGTTGAATAAATGAGTAAACAAAGGAACACAGGGCTGCTGGGTGTTTTTATTAAACCAGAATATTCAGATAAGACCCAGGAGCCTGTACTTATCAGTCTTTCATTCTTCTTGCCTGTAGCCACCAACTGGCACCTGTTTTTCTAGGAAGGGACCAGTCATTCAGTAATAGAGCTCCTGTAACAGGACCTTAGCATGCTGTCAATGAGCACATCTGCAAACCCTCTGTTACTGCCACAGGGATTTGGTGCACCAGCACAGTACCCTCTACAGTTTCATTGTTTGATAGATGTGTGCTGATAATTAGGATAAAACCCAGGGGACCTCCAGCAGCTCATCAGCATGTCTGCTCGTAGATCTGGTGTGAAGGTCGCTGCGCCCACCATATTGGTTTCTCCTCTGACCAGTTCCCGGAGAGGGATGCCGGCAGGGGGCTCAGAAATTCTATTGTCAGCATCATCCAGCACTGTTCAGGGACTTAACTGTTAACTTCTGGCCCTTTTTCTGCCTTGCCTCACCTCCCACCCCTTAACGATGCAAAATCATAGTGTTTGGGAATGAAAAGTTATATTTATAGAAGAAGATTAGGGACCTTTGAGAACTAGAGTTGGGTAAGTTTGGGATACGGGAATTGAACAGCCCTGTTGTAAATATAGAAGCTGAAAATTCTTTTTTTTTTTTTAAGATTTTTTTATTGGGGAATTGGGGGAAGGGTAACAGACAAGTTGCTGTCGTTTTGTTCTTCAGTCTAGTTGTGGAGGACGTTGCTTCACTGGCCCAAGCTGGCACCATCATTGCGCTCTTCCCGGGAGAGGCAGATCAGTCGCTAGCTTCTGGACGGCGGATCACAGCGGCTTGAGGGCTGCTCACGCTGGCTGCTGGCTACACACGGTAGCCCATGGCAACCCACTGCCGCAGGGACTGCAGCCCATGCCGTCGCCGGCGACTCAAGGCAGCCCAGCTCCAGGTCAAGCTGCCGTTCAGCATCTTAGCTGTAGAGGGCAGTGTCACTGGCCCGCATATGTGGGATCTGAACCGGGGCCCTCTGGCATCCCAAGCCAGTTCTTAACCATCGCGCCACTCAGCTGGCCGTAGAAGCTGAAAATTCTTTATCTGAAAATTATTCATATTCATTTGAATTTAATGGATCAGAGCACTCCAGCTAAAAGAACAATGATTAATGTTGTTTGCCGATTACTGTTACCACTTTCCTGTCTGTTATCAGGACATGTATCTCTCACTACTGTAAGACTAATTTATTTTTCGTTTTAGAAAAGCATTCTGGTTTTGAGGCAGAACTTTTGTCAGGGATATAAAATCAGCCTCCCAAATCGTGGATTTCCATAGTTTGTGTCTATTGTGTGGCCTAGAATTTGACACAGGTGGCCATTTCAGGCCATTAATTTCTTTCTATAAAATGATTTCCTTGTGTAATTATAGGGGAAGCTTATTTCTAATTTCTAAATGATGTAAACAAATGAAGAATGGAAGGGAATAGATAAAATTACTTAAAAAAATTAGATTGTAGTGTGTATAATGGAAACACATGTATGTTTCACCCTTCCCTGGACCAAATATATGGTCACAGAAAGCTCATTAAATTGATCCTGTTTCTAATTCTTCATTAATTACAGCAAGGTCACACTGAAATAATCTAGTGATCAGTCACCATAACAATAGTACTTCCATTTATTGAGTTTTTTCCACATGCCTGTAGCTGTGCTACATGCCTCACTTACATTATCTCATTCAATCTTCATAACAACCTTCTGAGGTAAGTACTCTAATTCCTGTTTTGTCCACATGAGGATATTGAGGCACAGCAAAGTGAAGCCACTCTGCCGATGTCTCACTGTTAGTAATCGACACAGTCAAGATTCAAACCCTGGTTTGACTCCAAAGGCTGTGTGTGTATTCTTAACCCCTACACGGTTTTAAGTGTTGAGTTGGAGCTGGAGAGAAATTGGTTCGTATCCTGATATATGGACATTCTGCTTAAAAATAAAGCTCAGTGTTTATATTATACTTTGTTTTCTAAGAGCTTTACTAGACTACTTATTGAATGCAAATGCTTTCTCCAGAGATAGGTCAGCAGTTCTCAAATGTGGGGTGCATCAGAATCATGTGGGGGAGATTGTAAACATGAAAATACGCAGGGCCTCATCCCAGACCCACTGAGTCAGAATTGCTGTAGGCGGGGACCAGGCATCTGATGTTTAATAAGCTTCTCATGTGTTTCTGACACATAGAAGGTTGAGAATCATTAAGATCTGTGAACGATAGGAGGGTTGTTTTTAGGAATGATAATTCTCAGGTTTGTAGATTTACTCAGGGCCTCACGGGAAATTTGACAGTGGCTAAATTATAATGCAAAAATCTCAAACCATCATCCTAAATTTATAGAATTATCAATTGGCAACATCTGTGGTATGACCTAATGTAATGGAACTGATTGTTGTCTAATTTTTCTTCTTTCCTCTTGAAAAATTGTTTATCAATGATAATAGCTAGCACTCTGTTTAGTATGTGTTGAGTCTTTTTCATTTGGCATGTGCGAAATGATGTTTGTATTTCCTGTAACCACTATTAATAAGATCTAAAGGAGTTTCAGACAACAACTGTTCAGATTCCAAATACAGAATCACAAAATCCCAAGATGAAAGTCATCAGGTCCAGCCATATGTTACTTGAATTCTTCTTTATGGCATCTCCACCCAGTGGCTAAGTGGACTATTTTTGCTAGACAGCTGGCACTTCCTGGCAACAGTCTACTCTGTCTGACTTAGAAAGTTCTTCCATATAGTAAGGTGAAATCTGCTTCTCTAGAACTTCCGTGCATTAGTCCTAGTTCTAGCCCCTTATCAGAACTTCTTACATAAATCATCCAAAACCTTTGTTTAAGACATTAAGTCCCACTTGCTGTTCTCTGGAAGTTCACAGAATGCCTCACTATTTGATATAAGCTGTATTTGCTCCATGGCCATGTCATGTGTCAGGCTATTTTCTGTACAGATGAACTTAGAACTATATGACTTAGACTAAATTCATGATTCATATTGATTTTTCTTTAAAAATTTTAGTAATTCTATATAGAGTGATGTATTTGGGATTTCAGATATAGAGGCCCAAATGATAGAAAAAGGAATGTGATCTTACATTTTGTCAAAGCATTCTAAGTGTTCCATTTTACATTAATTTCATTAGCATGTTAGATGTAGCAAGCAGATGTAAAGTTTCAAACATTGTGTACTTTCTCTGTGAGTTGTTAAGAACCATTGAAAAACCTGGTGTTTATTAATATTATGGGTCTCTTCTAAATGAGAAATATAATGTACCTCACTTCCTGTTATTAATTTGCTCCTTTGAAGCTCAAAAGAAAAAAGAACATTTGTGTCCTCACTGCCAAAGAACTTTGGGTTCTAATACTCCTCATTCAAGGTATGCAGTTCCTTTTCACCATCCTTTCTCACAGACCAGAACTTGATCTGGAGCCCAAGAGAGAAACAGCAAATGTATCACTAACCAGTGGTCCAGTTGCCTCCAATGTTAACCTTGAATACTGGATACAGTGAGAGTCAAATGCAGGCAGAAGCTAAGATAACAAGTCAAGTTACTGTTGGGAAGAGATATTTTCCTGGTAGGACTTCCTTGCCGAGGCTACTTTTGGGTGTAAGTTCCAAATTTGAGAGGACAAATGTTCATTTACAACTATGACCATTCAGATAGGCTGGCCAGGGTGAGAGAAGTTTTAACACACTGACCACAAATGGAAATGACACTCTATACTAGCATAAAGGAAAATTTGCAGTTCGATTATACTTTATGATGAAGGTCAGCTTTGCATCCAAAATACAGTCCCTTCTCCAATATCGTTTTCCTTGGGCCAGAATGAGAGGCCAGCATTCCCCTCAATCTCCCCTTATGCTTCCAGACGTTTGCCCTTCTATCATGGATCACCTTTCCTGAAATTACTGTGATCTCTTTTTGTCACTCAGCCAACCAATTCAAGATCCGTTGCCACCATGTTTTTAGCATCAGGCTCTACCTAGATTCCTACCATCACGATGACATCTTCAACATTCAGGTTGATTCTTTAGATGTAAAACAAAGTACAGAAAAAAACCCAAAAAACAAAAACAAAACCATGTGTGAGTCACTTGTATTTATTTTGTAAGAGAAGACTATGAGTTTACAGACATGTTCTGACAAATGAAAAAAACACCGTGGGAAATTATGTATCTGCGTTAGTATTATTAAAGGACTGAATGACTGACATTTGAGCTACAATAATATGTGTCTTTTTTTTTTTTCAGGTTTCAGAGTGAAGTTTAATGCTGTGTGCACTCACACATCAAAGCTCTTTTCAGAAGCTATGGGAAGTTCCAAGTCACGCTGTGGATCTCCTTGAGGTCCATGCTGAGGGCTCGGGCTGTTCCCAATGCAGCAGGCATCACCACCAGGCACCAGAGGGGGCCGAGGAGGGTCGGTTTAGTTGTCCTTAAACTTGCCGTTGGTAGAGGGCACCCAGTCTACAATCAGCCGCCAGTCGGTGGCCCACACCAGCCCTATGGTGCCCACGGTGCCCCACATGCCCACTGTGGGAATCCAGCTCTTGGCCAGTTCGCGGTAGACCCAGGAAGCTGCTCAGCATCTGTCACCGTCTGTAGCTCAGGGTGACCCTGGTTCCGCCCAGCATGGAAGGGGCTGATTTTGGGAAGATGATAGGCAAAAATACATCAATTTATAATCACTAAACTTTCTAGGGTTAACTCCCACACAAACTAACAGATAAAATACACTAACAGTGATTCATAATTAAAAAGTAGGAACAGCAGCAATTGAAAATTACGGCCAACTCACAACAGTGCTGATGCAGTGTTTCAGACAGCATCCTGTCTGAAAACTGTAGGAATTCTAACTAGCTGCCTCTGCTCATTAATTGTGGGAGCTTGGCAATCGGCCAAGTATTGTATGGCTGCCAGTCTCCCTCATGGAATTCTGATTTAGAGTCTTCAGTAAACCAAGGCCAACTTATGTATTATGCACAGTAGGCACAGTGCCTAGGGCACAGGAGACTTTTAGGAGCCCACCAATATCTTAATTTCTTTTCAAGTAAGAAAATAAATAAAACTAATGAATATCCAATAATGAATCTGCCTGGATTATATTTGTCTTTCTACCAAGGCAGTCATAAAATAGATTTTAAAAATTTTTATGGAGGAAGGGGTCTACAAAGGCTAAAGTGACTAGGGCCCCCGGAAATCATGTAAAGCCCTGTGGTGAACTCTAATACTCTGCTAATGTAGCTCATGAATACCAAGTTTTAATAGCTCTTAATAATCACAAATTATAGCATTTGGTGCTATACGAAACTCTGCGGAACTGCTCGTCTGTGATCATAAGAACTAAAGAGAGAACTTGTATTTTGGCATCTGGACTGGAGGGTCCTCAGAGTCCATCCTTGAACAGAGGGCCATACTTTGATGATCACTGCCCTACCCCCCACATCCCTACTCAAAGTATAGTCCATGGGATAGCGGCATAAAGGAATTTGTTAGAAATGCAGAACCTTAGCTTCTACTCAGAGCTTCTTAATCAGGATGTACATTTTTATAAAATCCTCAGATGATATGTATGCATGAGAAAATTGAGAAGCACTGTCATTTTTTAGAAGAATCTATACCTAGGAAATATTCTACATTCTGATAGAGAGGACTTCTCCAAAACTGATAAGATTGAGAAAAAGAAAATGCTTGATCAAAAAAATCTACCTATAAAAAAATGAATAGTTAAATCCCAGAAGAAGCAGAGGAATCTTTCAACAAATATGGAAAATGTGTTCATAAAAAATACTAAGAAAACTATAAATCTCTTAGAAGAAAACATAGGGAAATGGTTCATGACATTGGAATGGCAATGATTTCTTGGATATGACACCGAAAGTACAGGCAACAAAAGAAAAAATAGACAAATTGGACCATATCAAAATTTTAAAACTTTTGTACATCAAAGGACATTATCAACAAAGTGAAAAGGCAACTCATGTAATGGGACAAAAAAATCTGTAAAACATATATCTGATAAGAAGTTAATATTCAGAATATATAAAACTCTTATAACTAACCTACAACAACAACAAAAAGCAACTCTCTTAAAAAATGAGCAAAGGATTTGAATAGACATTTCTCCAAAGAAGATATGGAAATGGATAATAAGCACATGAAAATATACTCAAACTAGTGGATTCACTAGTTGTTTTAGTCCCTTTGAACCGCGATAACAAAATAGCACAGACTAGATAGCTTATAAAAAAACAGAAATTTATTGCTCGCAGTTCTGGAGACCGGGGAAGTCCAATATCAAGGCACTGGTATGTTTTTGTTCTGGTGAAAGCATGCTTCCTGGTTCATAGATGTCCATCTTCTCTTTGTGTTCTCATATGGTGGAAGAGACAAGAGACAAAAGAGACAAGGGGTCTCCTTTGTAAGAGCACTAATCCCATTCACAATGGCTCTACCCTCGTGATCTAATCACTCTCAAAGGCCCATCGCATGCCGTCACCTTTGGGAGTCAGCATTTCAACAGATGAATTTTGAGGGGACACAACGTTCAGTCTATAGCACTAGTTATGAGGGAAATACAAATAAAAACCACAATGAAATACTGCTTTTCATCCATTAGGATGGCTACTGTAAAAACAAAGAAACAAACAAACAGAAAATAACAATTGTTGTTGAAGATGTAGAGACATTGGAACCCTTGTGCCTTGCCAGTCAGAATATAAAATTGTGTTGCTGCTGTGGACAATAGTATGGTGATTGCTTAAAAAATTAAACATAGAATTACCATATGATCCAGCAATCCCTCTTCTGGGTATATACTCAAAAGAAGAGAAAGCAGGGGTTTGAAATACTTGCATGTTGATGTTCATAGCAGCACTATTCACAGTAGCCAAAAGATGGAAGCAACTCAAATGTCCATTGACTGATGAATGGATAAAAAAAAACCAACGTGGTATATACATATGTGTAGAATGAAATATTATTCAGCCTTAAAAAGGAAGAAAATTGTGACATGTGATACTGTATTTGTCATGTGTCAACAGGGATGAACTTTGAGGACATTATACTAAGTAAAATAAGCCAGTTAAAAAAAGACACGTACTGTATGATTCCACTTATATGAGCTATCTAGAGTAGTCAAATTCATAGAAACTGAAGGTAGAAATGGTGGTTCCCAGGGTGGAGGGGACAGTAAAGTGAGGGTTGTTTAATGGGTATAGAGTTTCAGTTTTGCAAGATGAAAAAGTTCTGGAGATTGGTTGCACAATTATGTGACTATACTTAATACTACTTAACTGTACACCTAACAATGGTTAAGATAGTAAATTTTATGTTATGTGTATTTTACTACAATTTTTTAAAAAGGACAGTAACTCAAATCAAGGCATGAGAAAGATCCTGCTTTTAGACTTATTATGCACAATGTAAATGGAGGGCTAATGCTTCAGAAAGGCTGGCGTGTGAGGCAGTAGACACAGGGATGGGGCAAGGGCTTAAGGGATGCCTTGTGTGAAGCATGCCTTGTGAAGTTCAACTATATCTCACGTCCCCTGACTGGTCTTGGAGCCAATCCTTTAGACTCAGTCCCTGTGTTTCTTATACTGTAGCCACAGGCCTGGGAGAAGTTGGGTCCACCAGGCCAGAAGAACCTCAAAGCAGCACAAAGTGTAGTTAGTGTAGCATAACTCCTTCATTCTAACGCTTTGGCTTCTTATTCACTATTGTTGAAATACAGTAACTAACAATATATTTTAGTGTTTACAAAGCGGTTTTGCTAGAATATCCTGGGATGCTTAGAATTTTTTCTCTTAGCAAAGATGATTGTGTCTGCCTCATGTTTATAAGTTGTTTAGCATAACTTCACACTTCCCAAATTTATTTTATTTAGCTTTTTTCACAGAATTAGGTGGAGGGGATGAGAACTTAGAGTAAAATGAAGAATGTGAAATGTTTCCATTGTAATTTATTTTTGCAGGACATTAAGGCAAGTTAGATGCCTCTTGTACTCCCTTTGAGAATGGTGGATGGCACATCCTATTTCAGACTTCCATAGGGAACTTCAGAAAGCCAAACCCGGGGTCCTAATGGATGATGGGAATTTTTAAATATTAAGGGAATTGGCTTCAGTTTACTTGAATGAAAAAGATTAGCTAATCTACATGAAGTAAATGAGGGTTGAAAAGACAAAGGGCAAAAAATCACTTCAAGTGAATATTAATAGCAGGGTATTTGGGGATCAGCACAGCTGAAGTTTCCTAAGCATTCTGCCGGTATTATAGGCACACCTTGTTTTATTGCACTTTGATTTATTGTGCCTCACAGATGTTGCATTTTTTTTACAAAGTGAAGGCAAGGCTCTTTACCAGCAAAAAAATTTTGACTCGCTGTATTGCGATACTTACTTTATTTTAGTGGTCTGGAACTGAACCTGTAATATCTCCAAGGCATGCCTGTACTCTATTAAAACAAAACAAAACAAAAAACCCATTGATTTAATATCAGAGAAGTAGCCAAGGATATTATCTTCATTATTTTGCAGTTACACCTATGACCAACTGTCTCTTCTATGACAGTCAGTGTATGAATAGTTTCAAAAGCACGGTGACACTGAGAGATGCTGACAGGCAGAATACTGAGACAGGTGTGAAGGTGGGGATGGTGGCTAACACCATCATCAAAGATTGCCACTTTAAGTGACCATGAAAATTCTAGATAAGGATGGCAGCTGTTTATTGACTGATTCAAATTTTAAGAGTTCAAAGTAAATTCTATTATATATTTTTAGCAATTTTAGCTACTGTCTTTATTTTTTAAAATAGATTTATAGTTTTATCATTTATATTTATAAAAATATTGCAAAAATCATAAAAAAGAAAATAAATATTACTTGTAAAACCCAGAGTTAACCTCTGTTGGTATAATCCAACATTTATAAAAATTCCTTGTATGGTTTTTGAGTGCTGTCTGTGTCCCTCCCTATCCTTGCTCACCCTCTTGTGGCCATGATAGGAAGAAGCCAAGAACCAGGCAGAAAAAAAAAAAAAAAAAAAAAGCAAAAGGCCTGAATAATAAACTGATATGCTTGAAATCTATATGGGTCAGGGCCATGGCAAGAAATAGATGGAAGACTTGAAGGGGTGATTGTAATTTATCCCTTCATTAAACTTTGTTGGGAGTATGGGCAGTGGTAATGGAAACTGAAAGGGATGTCCTATTGATACCTCCTATTGGCTGAACCCAACTGGAAGCACCCAGAGGGCAAATGGACCAAGTGTTTGCAGTCCTTCAAGGTCCAGCCTTCCATGACACAAAGCAGAGTGAAGGATAGAAAGTGGATCTAGCTTGGCAAACAGAGCAAGTCTAGTACAAAATGTTTCTAAAATATTTCATTAAATTATAGTTTCTTTTATAAGGCATGAGTCTAAGGGCTACATTCTGGAATAACTCAACAATGAATATCTATGCAATTCCTATAGTCTACCTAAAACAAACGAACAAACATACAAACAAACAAAAAACAACAGATAACAGAATTTCACACTACCTCAAAATATTACTGAGCCTCCTCTTCTCCATCTAATGACTGTGGAGGTATAAGCCTGGCATTTGAGGGGTTCAAATCATTGGATGCTTTGGTATTAGAGTGACAATAAGGTATGGGAAAAAAGAGAAAGGCAGAAATGAGGATACAGAGAGCTCAGTTGCTGTTTGTTGCTGGTCCTCTTCCACCCTTTGCCCCACATAAGTGGACATGTGCCTAAGACACCAGCAAATCAGTCACCAATAATATGTAAAAGAAAATCTAGAAAATTTGGGTACGAAGGTATTTTTATTTCAGCATATTTGTAAATTTTGTATCATTTTAGAAAAGTGAAATTTTATTTCCTAGTTTAGCATAGTTTTGACGGTTGGTGGTGGTGGGGAGCGTTGTAGCACATGATGAACTTTTACAGCAGATCTGCTCCTTCCAAAGACCAAATGTGAAGGAATGGCTACCTCAAGACCAAAGGAATATACTCTGAGAGGCAGTTGCTGATGCTCAGGAGAATAAGTACCTACTTTATGCCAGGGGCTCAGAGTATTTGGCTCTTGTATCTATCTCTCTCTCTCTCTCTCTCTCTCTCTCTCTCTCTCTCTCTCTTTTCAATTTTTGTTACTCTCCCCTGAGAGGCTAACTTTAAGAGTGCACAGGGCAAAAACATTAATTTTCTTTGATAATCTTCAATAGGGATTTGTAGTAGAGAGGATAATAATATTTAAGGCCAACAGAAACCTTGGGCAAATCATTTCCCTTTTTGTCATCAAGAAAATGAAAGGAGTAGAGATTTCTGAAATCTTGGCTTAGCCCCCACGATCAACAGTGGCATGTTCCCCTGCCCCCAACGTTGCTATGCTCACTATAAAGCATTCAAAACAGGACGAACGGTATAGTGTCAGATAAATGTCCCCCAATTCTTTCCTTTTTCAACAGAGGCAACCCTTAGTAAATAGTGTATGTATTTTTCCAGCTATTTTCTGGGTTTAAAAAATTTTTTAAATTATTTTTTTATTATTAGTTTCAGGTGTATAGAATCATGCAATAGTTATCCTTTTCACTCCTCACAAAATGACAACCCCTCTCCCCCCATCCACTGTCCCCCCCCATGATATCATATATATCTATTACAATTCCATTGACCTCATTCCCACACTCTACTCCACATCCCGTGACTATATATCTATAAGATTATAGTTGACATACAATATTATTCAACATCAGCTTCAGATATACAGTGCAGTGGTCAGGCCTCTATACCATCTATGAAGTGGTCTCCCTAACAAGACAAGAGTCCATCTGGCCTCCTAAAAAATATTTACTACATTATTGATTATATTCCCCAGACTGTCTTTTCTATCCTTGAGGCCGTACTGTAGTTACCAATTTATATTGTCTCATCCCTTCCCCTTCATCTTCATCCCCACCCCCTCCCAGCTAGCATCCATCAGTTTTTTCCTCTGTGTCTCTGAGACTATTTCTGTTTACATTTCTAATTTATTCAGTTCTTTAGATTCCACATATAAGTGAGATCATATGGTATATGTCTTTCTCTGACTGACTTATTTCACTTAGCATAATGTTCTCTAGATCAATCCATATCATAGCAAATGGTATGATTTCCTTTTTCTTTATAGTTAATACTCCATTATGTAAATGTACCATAGTTTCTTAATCCAGTTGTTTACCGATGGGCATTTTGATTGTTTCCAAGTCTTGACTATTGTAAATAGCGCTGCAATGAACATGAGGGTGCATATATTTTTTCGAATTAGTGTCTTGGGTTTTTCTGGATAAATCCCTAAGAGTGGAATTGCTGGATCATAAGGTAGTTTCATTTCCAGTTTTTTGAGATACCTCCATACTGATTTCCATAGTGGCTGCACCAATCTGCAGTCCCACCAACAGTGCACCGGGGTTCCCTTTTCCCCACCACCCCGCCAGCACTGTTGTTTGTTGATTTATTGATGATAGCCATTCTGATAGGGGTAAGGTGGTATCTCATTGTGGTTTTTATTTGCATCTCTCTAATGATTAGTGAGGTTGAGCATTTTTTCACATGCCTGTTGGCCATCTGTATGTCCTTTTTAGAGAAATGTCTCTTCATATCCTCTGCCCATTTTTTAATTGGGTTGTTTGTTTTTTTGGTGTTGAGTTGCATGAGTGTTTTATAAATTTTGGATATTAACCCCTTATCAGATATATCATTGACAAATATCTTCTCCCATTCAGTAGGCTTCCTTTTTGTTTTATTGATGGTTTCCTTTGTTGTGCAAAAAACTTTTGAGTTTGATGTAGTCCCATATGTTCATTTTTTCTTTTACTTCCCTTGCCCGTGGGGATGTATCAGTAAAAATATTGCTCATGGTAATGTCTGCAAATTTAGTCCCTATATTTTCTTCTAGGAGTTGTATGGTTCCAGGTCTTACCTTTGTCTTTAATCCATTTTGAATTTGTTCTTGTATATGGCATAAGGAGGTGGTCCAGTTTTTCTTGCATGTGTCAGTCCAATTTTCCTAGCACCACTTATTAAATAGACTATCTTTACCCCAATGTAAATTCTTGCTTCCATTGTCATAGACTAACTGCCCATATATGCATGGATTTATTTCTGGGCTCTCTATTCTGTTCCATTGATCTATGTGCCTGTTTTTATGCCAGTACCATACTGTTTTGATTACTGTAGCGCTGTAGAACTTTTTAATGTCTGGTAGCATGATACTCCCGACTTTGTTCTTATTTCTCAGGATTGCTGTGGTTATTCAGGGTCTTTTATGGTTCCATATAAATTTTAGGATTATATTTTCTATTTCTGTGAAAAATGCCCTAGGTAGTTTGATAGGAATTGCATTGAATCTATATATTGTTTTAGGCAGTATGGACATTTTAACTATATTAATTCTTCCTATCCATGAGCATGGTAGGTGTTTCTATTTATTTGTATCTTCTTTTATTTCTTTCTTCAGTGTCTCATAATTTTCTGAGTACAGGTCTTTTACTTCTTTGGCTAATTTATTCCTAAGTATTTTATAGTTTTTGAAGCAATTGTAAATGGAACTGTTTTCTTAATTTCACCTTCTGATTGATAGTTTATTATTGGTATATATAAATGCAACTCATTTCTGGATATTGATTTTGTATCCTGCCACCTTATCGAATTTGTCAATCAGTTCCAATAGTTTTTTGATCCAGCTATTTTCTATGCAGAGATATCACCTCTTTTGAACACACAAACGGGGGTCTTTTCATCTCATAATTCTTGGAGAATCTCTGTTTTTTTAAACGCTCTCCTCTGGATCTCATTTGCAGACACTACTACACTAGTCCCTCTCAGTCTTATCATCTTTTACTCCCTGGAGGTCCTCTACCTCCGTGGTTGCCACAGCAACACACACACATCACTTTCGCTTTGCTGGAGGCCCCTATCACTTGACAGGCTCCTCAGACAGACTTCCAAACCCGAGCGCGGGGTACTTCCGCCTCATTTTCGGCTCGCAAGTTGATTGGCAGACGATTCCTATCCTCCGGTTTGAGCCAACAGCTCGCGCCAGAACCCGGCGAGCAGTGATGACGACACCGGCCGGAGGCGGTGGCAGAGCCTGGGAGATGGGGAGGGCTTCCGGGGCTGCCGGCCGAACCGCTGAGAGCTGCTGTCATGGCGGCTACTCTGTGGGGCTTCTTCTCCGCCCTTCTGCTGCTGCTGCTAGCAGGGGATGCCCAGAGCTCGGAGGTGCCCGGGGCTTCTGCCGAGGGGTCGGGAGGGGTGGGGGTGGGCACAGGAGATCGCTTCAAGATTGAAGGGCGTGCGGTTGTTCCAGGCGTGAAGCCCCAGGACTGGATCTCGGCGGCCCGAGTGCTGGTAGACGGAGAAGAGCACGTCGGCTTCCTCAAGTGAGCATCCTGAGGGCAGCGAGAGAGCGGTTGGGATGGGAGCCCGAGGGGACTCCCCCCTGGGACAGCTAAGTGTCAAGCCCTGACGGCGTCGTCGTCGGAGGGTGAAGGGGCGGGCGCCGCTAGCGGTCTGTGCGGGGAGACCTTGGGAGGCAGTCGGACGTTTTCCCTTCCCGGTGCCGTACCTCAGAAATGTGGAGAGCAGGTGCCCGCCCCAAGGCCGGAGCGGTGGGGTCAGTTATCTTACACTCCATTTTGGTCCTGTATGGGGACGACCACTCCTGGACCCTAGGGACGGCTGGACCCCTTATTTCTCTCTTGCTGAATTCTTCCCTTTGCATCTCATCTTGTTTCCCTGGAATCTGGTCGGTTTTTTTGCATTCATTTCAGTGTTTTGGTAGCTTGACGTTGTGTGGAAAGATGCTAAGCAAGTGGGAATTCTCAAATCCCAAAGGGCTTCTAATGATGACATAGATTGGGAGACTAATTTTACTGCTTCTAAAATTAATGCGCCCCGAAGTCCCTAATCTAAACATCTCTCCCTCGCTCCCCCCCCCCCCCGACCCAGGTGGGATTGTTCTTTTTTACACTTGAATTCATCGAGAGATTTGCAACATCTCACTTGGCTTTTATGTGAGACTAGAATTTTTCTGCGTTGCTTACATGCATCTGTTCTTTCTAGCTATTAGTAGAAATGGGATTTCAGCCTATATTAAAAGACGTGTTGAATTTATTAGCACTCTTGTTTTGCAGCAGCCTGCTTTTCAGATGTCTGGGCACAATTATGAGCTGTTTTAAGTCTTTCAATCGCTGCTTGCAAAGTGCAGCTGCGAACTGAAAGAAAATATTCAGGCAAGGAAGTGTTTCAGTAGTGGATTTGTACACCAGTAGGTGGTATCTGAAAACCAGATAGCTTAAATGTGGACATTTACTTCTAAATATGATTTGCAAATATTCAGATCAACCAGGTGCCTTTGAATGAGAATTTTAACAGATTAAAAATGACAAAAATTATTTTACAATAACTAAAGCCATTATTTTAATGCTAATTGTCATTAAAAATCTGGCATTAGGGCATTCTTTAGGGTTTACCCTAATTAATGATAAAGGTCTTGTTTAGCTTTGAAAAATTAACCCGAATTGAACATTTGACCTTGTTTTTCTCTTCTGCCATATACAATTCTTTTAAAAAGCATGTATTACTTTTATTTTAAAATAATATGTAAATAATATGTTTATTGGAGAAAATATAAATAAGAAAGTAGAGATAAGAACTTTTAACATTTTATTTTTTCCAGCCTTTTTGGAATCACATGATATATATATATATATATATATATATATATATATATATACACACACACACACACACACACACGTGTGCTTTATTATAAGGAAAATTTAAATATAACCAACAATACTGAAAATAATGTAACTGGCATTTACAGCCTTGGTCAGAGTTCTTTATTAAACAGGCCTATATTTTTAATAGTAAAATACAATATACAGTAGTTTGTAACCTTTTTTTGCTTAATATTTGTGAGCAGCTTCTGTTACCATTTTATATTCTTCTATTTGTGTATGAAAGGTTGATTAAGAATTAGTATAGGAGCTTATGGTGGCAAACTTGTTGGAAAAGGGTTAAGTAATTTGTCTTACACATTTTATGTATAACTAGCATGCAATTTTGACTTATATTTATGCTTATTGGAGGTGGCTTGGGACTTGGCTAATGGGGATGACAGTTTTTTTTTCCATTCTATTTTTATTTTTTATTATATTATGTGTCAGGTGTACAAAACAATATAATGAGTAGACATTTACACCCCTCACAAAGTCATAACCCCCCCACCAAGTCTACTACCCCTCTGACATTGTATATAGCTGTTACAGAACCATTGACTATATTCCCTATACTGTACCTTACATCCCGTGACCATATATGTACATGTGTGTATGTGTGTTTTTGTATATATATATATATACATATATATATATATATATATATATACAAAATACATACATAAACACATATATATATAATTATAGCTGATATTCAGTATTATTCTACTTCATCTTCGGGTGTACAGTGCAGTGGTCAGGGATGGAGATGAGAATTTTGACTGAGGACTTCCATGCCACTTCTTGCTTTTATCACCATGTATATAAACCATAATTTTTTTTAAAGATTTTATTGGGGAATTGGGGGAGGGGAACAGACAAGTTACTGTCCTTTTGTTCTTCAGTCTAGTTGTGGAGGACGTTGCTTCACTGGCCCATGTTGGTATTATCATTGCACTCTTCCTGAGTGAGGCTGATTGGTTGCTGGACACTGGACAGCCACTCACAGCGGCTCTTGGCAGCTCACACTGGCTGCCAGCCACTCATGCCGGCTGCCAGCCAGCCACGGTAGCTTATGACAGCCCACTGTGGCTTCACTGCAGCCTACACCATTGCCAGCGACTCATGGCAGCCCAGCTCCAGGTCGAGCTGTTGTTCACCATCTTAGCTGTAGAGGGTGCAGTGTCACTGGCCCTCATGTGGGAACCAAACCGGGGCCCTGCTGCTCAGAGCAGGTGTCCCAAGCCAACTCTTAACCAACGAGCCACTCAGCTGGCCCTATACAAACCATAATTTATTTAATCAGTCCTCTGTTTTGGGGGTATTTAGGTAGTTTTCAGTTTTGTGACATAATGAGATTCTGTACTATATTTTTTTTGAAGTTTTTATTATGAAAAATTACAGACATACACTAAAATAAACAACAGCTTAGTGAATCCTTAGGTACCCATCACAATTTACTGTTTTATTTCATGTCTCCTCTGCACTTCGTTTATTTTTTTTCTGGACAATTTAAAGATGATCTTAAACATAATATGATTTTACTTGTAAAAATTATTTTGTATTTCTAAAAGATAAAACCTTAAATAAATAACAATGCCATTTCTGATTCAACAAAATTAATAATGTTCCCTACTTTTCTTAACGTTTTTATGTAATTGTCCTTTCAAATCAGGAGCCAACCTTTAATAGTATAAAAGGCCTACATTTTGTAGTGTACATATTTAAAGCCAAGTTCAAAAATTTCATTATAATATTTTTGTGTTATATTTCTAAAGTAAAATATGTACCTTAGGATGAACAATCTCTTTGTTTTTTCTTTAGGCAATTGCTTCTGCTATTATTCGTAACTTTGTTTTTCTCTGGACCTAGAAAAACGTTTTGAAATTCATTCAGTTAGGGTCCCTACTCAAGGCTGTCATCACCTCTAACCCTGAAGGAAGGGAAGTAAAGTTACTAAAACCTAGAAGGGAAGAAAAGACTGCCTGGAGAGGAGCTGTGTCCCTTGATACAGCCAGTCAGAGGTGAAAGTGAGAGGACTGGAAGAGAAATATATTAAGCTCATTTTCTTCTCTTCCTCCAATGTGCATAAAGAAGGGTGGAGAGTGGTTCTGAAGGGCAAACGGAAGACATCCAATTCAGGAATAAATTAGCTTGGTGTTTACATTTCAATTCTGTTTTAGTTTAATGTGTTCTTTGAAATAGTAAGGAACACCTTCTCTTTTTAGTAAATATTGTGGATTTGGCAGAGTCAGTCATTCCTTTTAACTGTGAAAGAGCCCAATGATTTAAGAAGCATTGTTTTAAAATATTATGATTCTGGGAATTCTCTGATAAAGTTGGTCCTTTTAGAATCATTTATTTTCCTGAAACAGAAACTTTTTCCTTAGAATGGCAGTTGCTTTTATCAAAACAAATTAATTTTGGTCTTGAACAATAAAATTATCAGCTCTTGATGGGATGGTTTTCTAAGTCCAGAAGGTTTAGAAGAAATCGGTTAGGAAAAGATAGATGGTTTTAACTAGAATAACAGAACGAAAGAAAAACAACGAAGTGCATATTAAAACTAGAAAAAAAGCCATTTTAGTTAAGAAATTGTTGGAGGGTGTTGGCAAAATTGGAACTACTCGCATTGTAGTAATAATGTTTATTGATGCTTCCTTTGAATGAAGGCATGGCTTCAAAATAGGAACTGTGCTTCTGTCACCTGTTTTCTCTATCCCTCAGAAGGAATAGGAGTATGTTCTATGTCAGGGTTTTTTTCTATGGAGTGTCTGAGGTATTTTCATAACCCTTTCAGTATAATTATGGAAATTGAAGTATGGGGCAACTCTTGCTAGTTTTGGGTTTTTTTTGTTTTGTTTTGTTTTGGTTTTTTTGATAATTTCTCTGTCATTCTTGGGAGAGTTGATTTGGGAGTTAACGGTTATTTTAAACGTAAGAAACATAAGATTTAAAACATAAGAAAACAATAAGCTATTGATCAGAAGTGACTAAATATGGTTTTTATTTTTCCAGGACAGATGGGAGTTTTGTGGTTCATGATATACCTTCTGGGTCTTATGTCGTGGAAGTTATATCTCCTGCTTACAGGTTTGATCCCGTCCGAGTGGATATCACTTCAAAAGGAAAAATGAGGTGCGAGCACTTGATTCAATTTTTGCCAAAGTTTAGCCTACTGAATACTTTATTATATATTCCTTTTAGAATTTATAGTTAAGGTTGAAAAGTTTTTAATTTAAACTTGCAGGTAACCCTTAAAACATTTAAAATATTTAGAAATTTCCATAGTTTTTCCTTTCTGGAATGTTTAGTATGCAATAGAAATTTAGTATTTTTTTGGAAAACAATAGATTGCATTGTGAGGCTCATGATAAGAAAAAGAAAAAGAAAAGCACAGTATTAGAAGCTGGAAGACTAGGAAAAAATTTCAGAATTTCTAAGTACATGAACACGTGCTTTGAAGTTGGGGTGAAAAGAATTTTGGACTAATTCAGGCTGTGAGTATGGAATACCACAAACCCATTTACCATTGGAACTGGTTGGGTAGGTGTCCACAGTGTTCAGATTCAGCCTTTTATTATAACCCCCAACTTACTTATTATTATTTTTAAAAGATTTTATTGGGTAATTGGGTAAGGGGAACAGTGTTGGGGAATTGGGGAAGGGGAACAGACAAGTTGTTGTCCTTCAGTCTTAGTTGTGGAGGGTGCAGCTAGCTCAGCTCCAAGTCTAGTCGCCACCCAGCCACCCATTGGCAGCTCAGCGACAGCTCAGCTCGGGTGCAGCTTACTGGCCCATGTGGAAATCAAACTGGTGACCCTGTTGCTCAGAGCTCGAGCTCTTAACCAACTGAGCCACTTGGCTGGCCCCCCAACTTAGTTATTTTTTATTGTGGCCTGCTAATAGTTATTTGTTGTGGTCTAATCTGACCAGGAAGTATACGAAACAATTTTATTTATTTGTTTTTTTCTAGCTTTATTGAGGTATAATGAGCAAATATGAAACAGTTTTAACTGGTAATGTATCTTCTTTGTTTGAGCCGTCACAAAATTATGCCGTATTGCTGTAATAAAGCATGGGTCATGCAAAGGCAAAAATAATTTTGGGATTGGAGGAGCTGTATGTTATTACTGACCTTTTCGGTACGTGCCAAGCCTATTTCGGTTGATGTGTAGGTGCTCCAGATTAAGCTGATAATAGAGATATGTTCAGTTAGTCCCATAATACGTATAGTTGAGTTAGTATTTACTCCTAAGATGTTTTCCTTTTTTCTTTCTTTTTTTTTTAACATTGGAAGTTTTTAAAGTGTAATGCTTATGTAAATATGCTATAATTCAAATACAGTAACACATACAGCTGTCTCATCCTTTATATCAGCTGTATATTTTCCAAATGATGGATTTGCCATCATTTTTATAACCAGCTCCTACTGATGGACAGATAGGGTTTTCTTCTCTTTTAGCACAAATAGTGAACAGAGACAGTTATTCTGTGGTAATTTAAGTTATTAATATTATCATGAAACCAATATCATGATGGACTAAAAATACTCATATATTTTTTAGAAACACATTACTTTTCCCCTCTTTTTTTTTTTTTTTTTTTTTAAAGACTTTTATTTGGGAATTGGTGGATGGGAACAGCGCTGGGGAATTGGGAAAAGGGGAACAGACAAGTTGCTGTCCTTTTGTTCTTCAGTATAGTTGTGGAGGACGTTGCTTCACTGGCCCAAGTTGGCACCATCATTGCGCTCTTCCCGGTCGAGGCAGATCAGTC
>NW_017732074.1:612075-619247 GCF_001890085.2 Hipposideros armiger | reverse complement strand
AAAATAATTTTATGGTTGGGGGTCACCACAACATGAGGAACTGTATTAAGGGGTCGCGGCATTAGGAAGGTTGAGAACCTCTGATCTAGAGGTTGTGTCAGCACAGTATTATGTTCCTGGCATTTAATTAGTTATTTCCTTTGGACCAGATAAATTCAGCTGATTCTTCTTGATAAAGGCCTGGGTCTCTTCACATAGCTAAAACATTCTACTTAGTACTAGCCTCTTTGTGCCTCACTTGTTATAGCAACGCATAATAATCCTGGTATACCTAACCCAAATATTTTGCAAAATGATAGCTCCCAATAATCTATCCTTACTTTATAAAACTCTTCAGAGTACACATTTAATTTATGTGTTCAGACACACAGAACATTTGAATAGACCAAGGGAGAAAAATAGAATAGAGGCTTTCAGACTCTGCACCACAAAACAACTGGTTTGGGAAGGGGGAGAGGAGTTGCCAAGTAGGATACTTCAAATTTAGTGCCAGCGTTTTGTCTCTTTTAAATATTGGCTTTTATATAAAATCTTCGGTTTTTAAAAAACCATTGTCCATTCTCGCACCCAAAAACCATCAACAAATATCTTCTGAGTTTTTCCATTTTATTTAATATATTGATGTGTTGACATCTTATTCATTGCTGTAAAAACATGTATTAATCAATTTCTAGGTTCTGGGTACTGTCATTAACAAACTTATAATCCAGTTAAATGTAGGAAATAGAATGGATTTATAAAAAAACTTGTGTGTGTGTGTGTGTGTGTGTGTGTGTGTGTGTTCATTGGGAAAATAAGATATACATAAAATAAACAAAAATGTTTTCTGAGGTAGGATAGCAGATGATTGCTTGTAAGTTCTGTAAAAGGTAAGGCATTTTATTGCAAGTTGGAATGGCAGAAAAAGCGTCACGGAAAAAAAAGCTTTATGATGTTTCAAAATATTTTATTGCTAAATTTTGGCATTTCTGCTTCAGTGTTGGCCAGAAAGTATACATCCTATGCAATCCTTATATCTGTTAAGCCAATTAACTTTCTGTGGCAACAACAGAAGGCAACATCAGAAGTTCATTACTTGCAAAGTGCTTTGCACATGGTAAGCAATATAAAAAGTTATCCATTCAAGAGCTTCAGAATTGAACAGATTCAAAAATAGAGTTGATATATTTTTGCAGGGACTCAAGACCTTATTACCATATACATTTAATACATACATAATACATTCTTGATTTTTAGGGCATGTTAACATATTTGATTTATGTTTATAATTTTCTTTTTCTGACCTTTTTTGTAAAAGCATTTTGTCTATGAAAACCCATGTATAAACTCTACCTTTGGGGAGAAAGCCCAAGCTAGTACCCACATGTTGTTTAGTTTTAAATAATAGATAATAATTATATTTGCTATTTTTGTCATGTCTGAACTAATACAATTTTAAATTCACTTTTGGAATGTCACATAAAATTCGAATGAAGCAGATATTACGTTAATATTGTCGAGAGTGGAACAGTACTTTATAGGTTGTTGGCTCAATAAGGGAGATGACAAAACCTCAAAAAAGACTGTGCCAAATCCTTATCCTGTCCTGCCAGTGACTTGTTAGTAACACTTGTGTTGCTCACTTTAGATGCTGTAAGTCAGGTCATCTGAGTCATACAGCATAGACTTCTTATACTAAGGTTCTTGAGAATCAAGTCTTGGAAATACTGCAGTTATCTTCCAGACTTGTCTGATACCTTGATATTCTGGTTACATGTATCTAAAGAAACCATGAGTTTTAAACACTCGTTAAAGCAGTAAGAAAGCATTTTAACCAGAAAACATAAAATAAGGTGGCAGAAATATGATCACATATGTCTATTATCAGAGAAAATGCTCTTTATAAAAACAGAAGCTGAATTAAATCCTAGGCAAGCATTTATTGGACATTTACTAAGGATGAAAATGCTTAGTGGTATAAATGAGAATATGGAACATGGTTTCTGAAGTGCTGTTGGATATGACATTGCATTGTTGCACAGAACCAGTGCCTTTTATTTGTTTTAGGCCTCTCCTTCCTTAATGGAAATGTTAGTTGTTCAGTGACTCAAAGGATCCTGTGCCTTTCATATAATTGTGCTTTATCTTCCTGCAGGAGATGGAGCAGTCAATGAATATGCTGAATTCCAACCACGAGTTACCTGATGTTTCTGAGTTCATGACACGACTCTTCTCTTCAAAATCATCTGGCAAGTCTAGCAGCGGCAGCAGTAAAACAGGCAAAAGTGGGGCTGGCAAAAGGAGGTAGTTGGGTGGTCCAGAGCTGGCATTTGCACAGACATGGCAACACTGGGTGGCATCCAAATCTTGAGGGAAAACTGTGTGAAGCAACTACTGTAAACTTGAGTCATCTTTAAAGTTGATCTCTTATAACTGTTGTGTGTGATAACTCTTCTGTACATGTTTTGTACCTGGTACACAAGAAAACCCAGCTTTCATCCTTTGTCTGTATGAGGTCAATATTGATGTCACTGAATTTTATTACAGTGTCCTATAGAAAATGACATTAATAAATTATATGAAGTACTATACATTATGTATATTAAAATGTCTTAATCCAGAGATAAAATTATCTTGTCTTTTTTTTTCCATTTAATGTTTCTTTTATTTCAGTTTTCTTCTATCTTTCATTATCTAAGGCTTGAAATGGACCCTTTATGCTTAAAAAGAAGTGGTTTATGTTTTTAGAACAGCATGCACCATGTTTTTTTGTGTTAGCCAGACCTTTCAAAATTCTCAGCCTTGCCCTGCCATTTAACATACCCTGATGTTTGATGTAGGACCACATGTTGTTGTTACTGGTGTTGTTTCAATTTTTATTATTACAGTTAAGTTTCAGAGTATGGATATGTGAATTAGAATAGATGTTATCCATTTTTTTTAAAGATTTTATTGGGGAATTGGGGGATGGGGACAGCGCTGGGGAATCAGGGGAAGGGGAACAGACAAGTTGCTGTCCTTTTGTTCTTCAGTCTAGTTGTGGAGGACGTCGCTTCACTGGCCCATGTTGNTTCAGCATCTTAGCTGTGGAGGGCAGTGTCACTGGCCCTCATATGTGGGATCCGAACCGGGGCCCTCTGGCGTCCCAAGCCAGCTCTTAACCAACGCGTCACTGGCCAGCCCTACTTTTCCCCTCTTTTTGAAGTTCAGCTATTGTCTTAGATTAATCTACTTTGTCTCAATTCTAATTATATTTCTTGCTGTTGGCTGTTTAGAGCGGGGTGAAGCTTGAATTAAAGGTAATACCTTGCAAATATGTTTATAAATATCCTTTGAGGGAATAAATGGATTGTTTCAAAGTAGATGAATCTCATTAGGTACTGACTTTCTCATGTCGTTTTAGAGGCATGAAGATCTAATATACATACATATATATATATTTATATACATATATATGTAAAATTCTAGTATGTAAATCTAAATCTTAAAGGATCTATCATGACTATTTATATATTTTGAATTGCAAGCTTAGACATGGGTGATATATAGATTACAGTATACATTATATGTAAGTTAAAAAATTTTTTTAATATTGAAAACACTGAATACTGGAGGGAATGAGAGTTGTTAAAAGGGGATACTTGTCTATTTAAAACTAATTTATTTTTATTCTTTTTACTCTATTTCAATTTTGAATAAAGTAGTCTTAAGCAAATAGAAATATTTTTCTAAATATAAATTTTACTTGCTTTTTACCTTGGGTAAAGAGTACTTCATGTTTTAGCATTTAAGGATTTATTGCAGCAGAGATTCATAGTCTCACATCCATTCCTGATGATTGGGTGCCTGAAGCATCGGTTGAAAAAAACCAAAAACCAGGCCCTCATCATTTTAATAATTGGAGGTGGGACAGAGTAGAGAACAAAGTGCGATTCATATAAGATCCTAATATTCTTGACCAATGTTTTTTAAGCATATTTTGGTAAGTTAGTTTCAAATATATATGGGACTTCTGTTTCTGACATTTTGGCAGAATGAAAAACCTTAGAAATGCTGGGTAAAATATGACAGACATTTCCTTTGGAATGTATAGCTCCAAAAAAAGTGAGGCAGATCCCTAAGAGATAAGCTATAAACCACTTTCCCACATGGAGGTTTTGATATTCTCTATCCAAAAGGCTTGGATTTTATTAGTGTGCAGGTAGGAAGCAAGCCTTGGACTTGCTTGGCATCTTAGAATTAGATCTAAGACTTGGTTCTCCTTTCGACCCTTGGTACTGAAACCCGAAAGACTAGACTCACAGTCTGTCCCTCATTTTGCGGGGCGTGGGGGAGTGTCTCCTAAACATTGATAGTCATAGTCCTACCCTCATTGAAATTTGAGGTTGAGTTAGTTACTTCCTGCATGATCCAGAAACCTCCAAGCTGAGCAACTAATAAGATGGTCCCTGGTCATAACCCTGGGCTCTTGGCAGAGACAAATTCATAACCTCTCTGGAGGGAGATACTCTCTATCCAGGCCCACACATAAATAAAGTTTACTTAACTTATAAAATACCCAAGAAAACAATATACATTGAGTTAGCAGATGAATCAGACCTCCAAGAACTTTTAGATAGCAGAATTATTGGATATGGACTATACAATAGTTGAAGGTGTATTTAAAATGCTTAAAGTAATAAAATAACTTTCTGCCATAAGAAATAAGATACTACCAAAATAGACCATAGATATTTGAAAAAATGATAAGATAGAGTCTCTACAATAAATGTAGGCATTGGAATACAAAACTCAATGAATGTGTTAAGCAACTGAACAGAGTTTGATGAATTGAAGCCTTAATCAGAAAAAAATTAACCTAGAATACAATATGATAAAGGAATGGATACTGTGAAAGTGAGAATTTAACAAGATGTGAAGTAAAGAATGAAACGGTCTAACACATGTCAAGCAGAAGTTCCAGAAGGAAGTGATAGAGAAAATAGGGGAGGCAGTTTTCAAAAAGTAAGCTGGAATATGTGTGAACGAACATAGGTGAGAGTTTTGATTAAAATTAGTGACATCTCTGTAAAAACATAGTGTTACCTATAACACTGTTGTGGGACTGCCTTAAATCATAAATTTTTCTTGCAGTATAGCCTTGAAAATTGGGTGCACCCAATAGTGCATATCTCAGATAATCAAAAAAATCAAATCCAGCATTTTTGGTACATTTTTAATAAAATAAATTCATTACTAAATATATTTAAAGAACTTTAAAGCTGGGAGGAGTCTAAAAGAACTTTTGATATAACCAAAGAAGTTGAGAACTTGTCTAAACCCACAGGCCCAGGTAATAACAGCTACAGCTAGAAACTAGGTCTCTTGATTCCAGGTCCTGTGTTCTTTACATTTTGCTAAATATTTTAGTGATATAGATAATGCTACTTTCATCAGATTTTTAAGATCAAAAGTTTAGATACCAAAGTATTTGGAAAAAGCTAAAGGTAATTATAAGGCAATGCTAATATAAGCAGTTCTTTTAACTAGTAATGTTTTTAGTAGAATTACTGATGCTTTTTCGTGTTGCTTTATCAGAGCAAGATATGTGAATTACATCAAAACATCAGAAGTGGTCAGACTGCCCTATCCTCTCCAAATGAAATCTTCAGGTCCACCTTCTTACTTTATTAAAAGGGAGTCATGGGGCTGGACAGACTTTTTGATGAACCCAATGGTATGTATCAGGCTACAGTATAATATCTTTACTAATCTCTAATTTGCTTCCAGGCAGTTGAACACTTCTAACCCCTGCGAGATAGAAAGCTGAAGTCAGATTGTTGGATGAAGGATAATTGTGAATAATTTGTGGCTTGGTGACTATATAATGAAAAGAATATAGTGGGAATTGCATGGTAGATTTGATGTTGAAATGTGCAACAGAAATTGGATAAATACTTATTTATGATGAAATGTTTTAAAATTCAAATAGAGTAAGAATATGTGGTAAGTCATATCCGTGATGACTGTCTCCTCTTTCATACAACCTGCATTGATGAATGTGCCATCAATTACTAGCCAGCCCCTATTGATGGCATAAGTAAGTTTCTTTTTTTCCTCTTTTTTTTTTTGGCCTGTGTAATGACCAGAGAAGTTATTCTATGGTAATTTTAGTACATATTTGGTATTATGAAACTGATGTGATGCTACCCACTAATTAAAATAACACTAATAGAATACATTCTTTAGAAACAAATTGACTTTTTTGTTGCTATTTTTGAAAGCTGAATTATGTTAGAAATGCTTAAGTTTTGATCATATGCCTTGCTGATAGCTATTTAGATTACAGATAGGAATGTTTGCTCTAAATAGGAATAAATTAGTACCTAGAATCTCCTATGTGGGATAAAGAAGCAGGAGGGCAGAGTGCATGGGAGAAGTCAGCAATGAGACTCCAAAACTTACTGAGGAATATCTTCCATGTTCTCATTTCCGAAATTCCATGGAAGTATATCCAGTACTATAAGCTCCTAGGTTGTTTTTTGAAAGTCATCTGCAAAAGTAGTTGCCTAGTACTATGTTGCAGATTTAGGGGATGCACATTAATGAGAGGGGAAATATAGTGTTTCCTTCAAGAACTACAGTCATCTGGAAAGAGGCCCAGTTGGCCATCAGGATCACCAATCTTGGTGCCAGACTGCGGACTGAAGAAAGGGAATAGCTAGTTCTCTCTGCAAATTATTTGTGTTAAATAAAACTGTAAACTGTAAAAATGATAGGTGGCACAAATATGGAGTGAGGTATCTATAAAATCCAAACACGTATAGATAAGGCTCTTAAATTCTGCAACCGTCAGACATCGTGGAGTACCTTGCTATCAACAGGGCTCATTCATCAGAGTTGAGGTGGTTGCTGCTAGTTTTATTCTATATACAACATTTAAATCTTTAATTTTATCACTGGTTGCTAAGTGCACGTTTTGTTCTACTGTTAAGTGGGAAAAACATTTTCTGAATTTTTTCCCCCACAGGTTATGATGATGGTTCTTCCATTGTTGATATTTGTGCTCCTGCCCAAAGTGGTCAACACAAGTGATCCTGACATGAGGCGGGTAAGATGAATGCCCACCTGTGGATTTTTGAACCATATACTGATGCCTGGTCTATCCGTTGTGGCTGGATGGCCTGGGTCTTTTCAGCTTTATCCTAATTCCC
>NW_017732074.1:577865-609005 GCF_001890085.2 Hipposideros armiger | reverse complement strand
AACAGACAAGTTGCTGTCCTTTTGTTCTTCAGTCTAGTTGTGGAGGACGTCGCTTCACTGGCCCATGTTGGTATTGTGATCATTGCGCTCTTCCCTGCTGAGGCAGATCGGTCGCCGGCCTCTGGACAGCTGCTCACGGCAACTCTTGGCAGCTCACACCGGCTGCTGGCCGCTCACGCTGGCTGCCGGCCACTCACGGTAGCTTATGACAGCCCACTGCAGCAGGGCCTGCAGCCTACGCCATCGCTGGCGACTCACGGCAGCCCAGCTCCAGGTTGAGTTGTTGTTCAGCATCTTAGCTCTAGAGGGCAGTGTCACTGCTCCTCATGTGGGATTCGAACCGGGGCCCTGCTGCTCAGAGCTGATGTCCCAAGCCAGCTCTTAACCAATGCACCACTTGGCTGGCCCGATGTTATCCATTTTAAAATTCTGGTTACCATCTATAGTATTCATTATTGAGTGATTATGTGCTGTGATTCAAGGTAGGATATAGAGATAGATACTGTCCAGTGCCTGTCCTCAATGGAACTTACTATGTATGGAGGAAGCACAAATAATAAGGAGTGAATGGCCAGGGGAGAGCCTTCTAGAGTCTGATTGTGGAAAATCAATCTTAGAGCTCCATGTTGTAATATTGGTAGTATAGCACAGGTAGTTTTTAAATTCCCTTACCTCTCCCATCATTGATTCTCAGACTTGTTGGAATAGAAATTACTGTTTCCAATCAGGAGTATCAAAAACTTCTCATTTCAGCAAGTTACAAATATTTCACATCTTTTTTTTTAAAGATTTTATTGGGTAATTGGGGAAGGGAATAGTGTTGGGGAATTGGGGAAGGGGAACATTGTGTTCTTCCAGGACCCATCAACTCTAAGTCAAGTTGTTGGTCTTCAATCTTAGTTGTGGAGGGTGCAAGCTCAGCTCCAAGTCCAGTCGCTGCTTTCAATCTAGTTGCAGGGTGGGGGTAGGGAGGTGGGGAGGAGGGGCCGCAGTCCACCATCCCATGTGGGAGTTGAACTGGCAACCTTGTTGTTAAGAGCATGCGCTATAACCAGCTGAGCCATCCGGCCGTTGGCAGCTTGCAGATGCTCAGCTCAATGTACCGTGTTCAATCTTAGTTGTGGGGGGCACAACCCACCATTCTATGCGGGAGTCAAACCGGCAACCTTGTTAAGAGCACGCGCTCTCACCAGCTCAACGGCAGCTCAGCTCAGGTGCAGCTCACTGGCTCATGTGGGAATTGAATTGGAAACCCTGTTGCTCAGAGCTCGCGCTCTAACCAACTGAGCCACCCAACTAACCAACCCAGCCACTCAGCCAGCCCTCACATCTTTTGTTGTGTGTGGTTTTAACTAAAGAGGAACTCTGAGGCTATAGTACTGCTTCTAGTAGTACTCTCTTTTCCTATGTTTAATAACTCCCCTATTGCTTTCTTCAGGTTATTAAATCAGCAAAAGAAAACAAAGGATTGGTTCCAAACTCTTTATTTTCCCTCTTGTAGTAGGTGCCATTGTTCATTTTGAAATGAGGTACGTAAGTTTTCTTTTAAGGAACTAAGTTCTAATGCAAAACATTTTATTAACTATATCTCTGTTTGTATTATAACACTAAAGATAGCAAACTGGTTACATTATGATTGGTTAAGGTGAGTAAACAGGTTAATGTTAGAACTAGGTCTTTTGAAATAGTCATTTATTGAAAAATAACTAAAATATTACAACACTAGTTGAGTGAAAGTTGTAATTTAAAGGTGACAGGATATATTATAGTAAGAGTCATAGTTGTAGGATCAGAAGTCATCTTGAAAAATTTCAAAATCTGGATTGTCAAAGTTTGCACATGGAATACCTTAAGGACCAAGAAATTAGAAAGCACTTCCAAGGAAATTACCATTTCTTGTGTTAATTAAGAAACTGTGTGTGGCTATTTTACATAGATTCTAACACCATCTGAACATATATATATTCAGATGGTATATATATCTCCCTTATATTGCAGAATATTATTACATCTATTGTATATGAAAATCTTTGCATAGAACCTTCATCAAATGCTTAGTGTGTTCACAGGTGTAGGAATGATTTTATATTATTAGAAAATATTGGGTTTAGTGCAAGGAGCCTGTTTAGCAGCTAACTTGATTTGTGACTTTGGGCAAGTCGCTTTCCCTTTCTGGACCATGTCATGCTTATTGTATTTCCAGCATTGAGCATGTAGGCACAAAATCAATGTTTGTTCAGTGAAGAAATGGTTCTTATGTTTCCTCATCTGTAAATTGAGGGAATTGGATATGACCGGTAAATTCTTTCTCAGATCAGTCTACATGTAGTATCTTGTTTTTTCCATCTGTTTTTTTTTTAAATTGTGGAATTGGGGGAGGGGAACAGTGTTGGGGAATTGGGGAGGGGGAACAGCCAAGTTGTTGTTCTTCAATCTTAGTTGTAGAGGGCACCAGCCGCCATCTGATTGCCCATTGGCAGCTTGTGGCCTCTAAGCTCAAGGTGCTGTGTTACAATCTTAGTTGTGGGTGGGCGTAGCCACCATCCCATGCGGGAGTTGAACCAGCAGTCTTGTTAAGAGCGCACGCTCTATCCACTGAGCCATCAGGATGGCAGCTCAGCTCAAGGTGCCAAGTTCAATCTTAGTTGTGGGCGGGCGTAGTCCACCATCGAACAGGCAACCTTGTTAGGAGCACGTACTCTCACCAGCTGAACCATCCTGCAACCTGTTGGCAGCTCAGCGGCAGCTCAGCTCGGGCGCAGCGTCACTGGCCCGTGTGGGAATTGAACCGGTGGCCCTGTTGCTCAGAGCTCGCACTATTAAACTAACTTTTAACCAACTGAGCCACTTGGTCAGCCAAGTATCTCAGGTTTTTTTTTTTGTTTTTTTTTTAAATTTTATTGGGGAACTGTGTTTTTCCAGGACTCATCAGCTCCAAGTCAAGTAGTTGTTTTCAAGCTAGTTGTGGAAGGCGCAACTGAGTGGCCCATGTGGGGAGCAAACCGGCAATCTTGGTGTTATGAGCACTGCACTCTAACCAACTGAGCTAACTGGCTGCTCCTGTAGTATCTAGTTTTAAAGGCAAGTTTTGTGTTTATATTTTTTTACATCTACGAAATTAAACCTGAGTAGTGACTGTCCAAAACAAATTTTTGTTATCCATTCTTGTCAGGAAGTCCTGAATGGATCCATAGCACCCAAGAATTTTTTTTTTAAATTAAGTCACAATTTTTTTTATGTTAGTTTCAGGTGTATGATAGCACCCACGTTTTAAGCAGTTATTTAAGAGTTGAAACCTCAGGATTCACCCTGGGTCTGGTTAACATTTTCAAACGACTCAGGATTTTACTTACCCTTTCCAGAGTAGTAAAGTATCTTATTTTTTTCCTTGTGTTTCCTCTTACAGGAGGGAAAAAGCAACTATTTAGCATGCTTTTCAGTAGTTGGAAGGGTTTCCAGATCCCAATGAGAAATGTCAATAATGAGAAAGGAGAGCCTTTTCATTTAAGTAGTCACTCAGACTTTCAGGAATTTTGGGGTTTTTTTAGTGCTCAACTAAAAGAAAATAATAAAACTTTTTATTAAATATCTTTAAAAAATTAAAACAAGTATTTTCATTTTTGTTTATTGCCTTTCAGGTCACATACAGACATATTTTTGCACGTTTACAATCGCATATGTACCATTTTGTATTTAAACACAACAAAAATTCTGCGAAGCACTAATCTCAGAGAACACATTGGAGGCTAGTGGCTGAGTCCTCTAGTTCAGTTCAAGGAGTATGTTTAGACAGGACCTAGTTGTACTATGCTCTTTTAGCCCTTTAAGTGTGATTGGTCATCGTTATTTTTTAATTCATAAGTTATATGAGAATATTCAATTGGTAAAAGTGTTTGTATTATTCAGGAGAACTTGAAGATAGGTTTTGCAAAATTCAGATGTTGCCTATTATCTATAAACATCATTTTAATATTCTTGAAAAAAAGATGATGAAATATTAACCCTTTTGCCATGAAGGTTGGGTATATCTGAATGAATATATCTGAAATTTTTATACATAAAAATAATGTCATTTATATACAAAGCAGCTCAAATTGTTATTATTAAATGCATAAAATAGTCAAAATATCAACTTTTTGTTTTTTGTGTGGATTTCTGACACATTTGGAAAAAAAACCTTGAAATCAGTTAATGTAGCAAAAGAGTTAAAAGAACTATTTAAGAAAAAATCCCCCCCAAATAGCACCAAATATTAGCATATCTTTTTTCACACAGTAACACAACTAACTGTATTATGGGAGCATAGAGGAACTGGAGCCTTTCACACTGGCTACAGTCTGGTTAGGATGGAGCCAGCCAGACAAGCAAAGCTGAGAAGAGGGAGGAATAAATTAAGAAGGTCAAATAGTAAACAAGAAGAGTGGGTTGCGCCATAAAACTAGTGCAGAGCATTTCCAACAGAAAACTTTTGACAAGGCATTTAATTCCACTAAAATTTAATAAATTAGTAATTATTGAAGATTCCTGTCTATATCTCCTTAGGTGATTTTGAAATCAAGTTTCCATATATATGAATGTAAGTAATTTATTCTCACTTTTAATGAGCTACGACATACATTTGTATTTTAAAACATTTCTAAATAACTAGTTAAAAAATTAGAAAATATTCAGAATTAAATGATCATGGAAATTTGGCATGAAGATTAAGAAATGGAATCATTCTAGAAGTGCGATGAGATGGTTCATAAGGGACCATGAGAAGATATATGGGGAAAGCTTCCTTGCAATAACTGTCATCATGGAATCTTTCCATTACACACAAGAAAGAAAGAAAAATACCATTTTGCATTTGTCTCTCCACAGGACTGGATGGACCTGCCTTTCCTCCGACAGTTGGTTGGACCGAGGGTGGGACCTGAGCCAGTCAGTTGGGTGGTACTGGATCAGAGAAGGCGGTATGTTGACCCTGAGCCGCAGGTAAGCAGAATCAACAGTGGAATCTACGAGTCTAAATAACCTGGCCAGCAAAGAGTATAAGAAATGCCAGGTAGAAACCATGGTGACCTCAGAGAGAGATGGAGAGAGTAGCTGCCAGAGAACCTTCCAGTTCCATGGTGACTCAGCTGTTCTTCCTGCGGTGGACTCTGTGAAAGCCTCTTGAATCCCTTCCCCTACCATCAGCACCCTAACCCCTTACATATCATCTGTTGAGTACTGTGTCCAGTTTTAGTCTCTGAGAGGATGCACAGGTCTAGAGAAAAGCTGCCAGTGATTAATCATGTTTCTCTATCCAAATGATTCTATTGACCTCATGACTGGATTAGATATAATTTAGGAAGGATTGAAAGGTCCAATTTTTGCAGTTTGGTAAAGAGAATGCTGAGGGGATTTCTCAAATGGTTGATAATCCCTTTAAAGCAAATTCCGGTCAGCTGTGTACCACTCCATGAAGCCCAAAGAAAGGACGTGGACTTAAATTGCAGCAAAAGGAATTATAGTTGACGTATGAACAACATGGGTTTGAATTGCGTGTGTCCATTATACATGATTTTTCAGTTGACCCGTGCAGTTCAAACCTCAGGTGTTCAAGGGTTGACTCCACGGTTGGGAATCTGCATATGCAGGAGGCTGACTAGTTATGCATGGATTTTTGACTGCGCAGGAGGTGGGCACCCCAATCTGAAGTTGTTCAAGGATCAGCTGTAGATTGTTGTGAAGAATTTCTTAGAATGGTAAACAAAATCATGAAATGCCACTGACTATGAGGTTTTCTTGGAGTTCTTTAAAAAATTGGGCAAAAAGTCACTTCTTAGGATGTTTTGTATATGCAGCTATCTGGTGGTCTCACAGATTTTCTCCTATCCCTAAAAGTAAATGATTTTACTCTCAGAATGTGAAGAATGGTAGGATCAATAAGATACCAGTAGAGGAGGAAATGAGATATAGCGACACAATTGGACTGTGGGGAGGGAGAGAGGAAAATCTAAACTGACAATAAGAGATTTTCTTTCTTTAATGTACATCTGTTGAGTTGTTATCCAGTTTACCCCTTGTAACTGGTTCTCCCCTGAGGAATGGGTGCAACCCAAAGGAGTGTTCTCCCAGCCGCCGTATTTGTGGAATGTGGCCCTGCTTTTATGGGCTTAGCTGATTGGTCCAAGAGGGGCATCTAACCCAGGTTAGGCTGAAGGCTGTTTCTTGGAAATTTGAAATTAAAACTGAGGGACTAGCAGAGTAGATTGCAATATATACACTTATAAGATGTTCATGGCTATATATTCTATCATGTAAACTACAAAAAAAGAGAAAACAAGTTCCAGAGAGAAAATATAGAATGAAGCAGATGCATAGATGAGCTGAAAGGGAAGATGAATTTTGAGAATTGTACCTTCGTTCAAATTCTTTCCTGAGGTGGCTGTGTTCTCGCCCTTGGGTTCCATGGAGCATTGCTGTATACTATAGTACTATTGTGTTTGTGTGTTAAATTAGCTAGTAGGTTTTTCTGTCACTTGAATCCAAGTGTCCTAATTTACACACTTTTCCAGAACTGATCAAAATGATCTCTAACCTGCTGAAAGCCTCCTCCTTTTCCCTTAGTCATGAAAAATTGTCTGTATTGTCTCCATATCCATCTTGAATGAATGGGTCAGAAGGAACTTTCTGACTTAAGGGAGAGGTTGGATGAACACAGGCCCTGGCTCCATCACTTACTATTTGAATGATCTTGGGAAACCTTTCCGAGCCTCAGTTTTATCATGTGTAAAATGGATCAAAAGCTTCATTTGTAAAATGGGGCAAATACCTGTTTCATGAGTAGAGCTGTTCAGAACACTTTACATGTATTATCTCATTTAATAGTCACACTAACCCTATGCATATAAGTCTTCAATAAATGTTTGTAATTATTAGTAGTCTTACTTTTCAGATGAAGCAAGTTAAAAATTTTTCAAGCTCACCATCTGGTAATCAGAGCAAACCCTGTTCACTACTTTCTATAGTGCTCGTCTCACACTAAAAAAACTGAACATTCATATACCCATAATCAACACAGCCATATATCCATCTATTCCAGCTTGCCCACCCTCTGCCTACCATTATTATCATGATCCAGGGACTTGCCTCTCTCCTTCCAGGCATCCCTCAGAGAGAAGGGGTGGGGTAGTCAAAAGAAGTTGACTTCCAAGAGAAAGCAGTTGTAGTCCTAGTTTGCAGTGCCTGGAGCTTCAGACACTGTAAAACTGAAGCTCTTTCTAAAAGGCCAATCTGATGGGGCCACTCCCCTATTAAGTCCCTTTATAGACTATGGACTTCAAGATAAATTCCTTGATCACAGTCCCTCCACACTCACTTCTTTGCTACATCTTGAATTTTTTCCATCTCTCCACTCTATGTGTGCCTTCACTTCTGGGCCTTTTTTGATTGTTTTTTTCTCTCAACTCTACCCCATTCCTATTATTTTCCCTTGCCTGCCTCTTATATCTTAATCAGGACTTACTGTAGAAATCACCTTCAACAAAAATCTTCCAGATGCCCCCATGGCTTGGATAAGAGCCTCTGTCCCCTCTCGTGCCTGTACTTAGGCCATCAGAGCACTTCGTTTTATCGGATTACCTGTTTGCTTCTCTGATTTCCCTCTCTGGACCTTAAGCTACCTGGACTGTAAGCCACTAGTAGTAATCCAATCGTCCTCTCCTCGAGGAAGGGTAGAAGGAATCTCAGTCTCTCCTCTAAAAGTTCTGGAGTAGCTGCCACATAGAGCCTCATAATATATTGTTGGGATCCCAACTCAAATTATTAGACAACGATAGAGGTCAGAAACCCATGGTGAATTAAGCTTCTGCTTTTTAGGGAACCACAAAGATATTAGCTATGCCAGAAAAAAAAAAGAAAGAAAAGAGAAAAATAAACCCCTACAAACCCCAGGAACCTTGCCTTTCCACCGTCTCCCACCTCAGGTATGCACATACTTAGTAAAGAATGCATTGTGAAGCACCTATACTCTCATATGTGCCAAGGGCTAATAGGTGAGAGGACACAGTGATTAGTAAAACAGCATGAACTGTGGCTTCAGAGCTTAGAGTTTAGTGGGAGAAACAGACAATCAACCAAACACATAGATGTGTAATGAAAACCTTAATAGGTTCTCCAAGGAAAAGTCTAAAGTGCTATAAAAGCTCATAACATGGAAATCTAGATGAAAAGGTAGAGGGCAAATGTAGGACCACATCCCTGAGACAGTGAACTGTGAGGTAAGATGAAAGACTATCTAGGAATTAACTAGGCTGAGGCTGAGGAGAAGGGATAAGGGTGAGGAGCTTCCCCATCTGAGATGAGGTGGGAGGGAAGTCAGCTCTTGAAGGAGCTGAGAACAGTATAGCTGGAGCACTTCCAGAAGAGGGAAGAGTGCCTGGAGAGGTGGAAGCCCCCTGGATGCGTTGCAGGCCTGAGTTCCCCTTGTCTCCCCAAGAACACGCTCAGCTCCTCTCCGGACAAACCGTAAGGGAAAGCACTGTGGGTGGAGTTCCGTGGTCACCTCTGAGCAAACTGATAGGTGAAAATCAGTGCCGAAAAGCCTAGACTCTTTAGTAGAAATCTCAGGGTCCCAGGAACTTTGAGATAATATGTTAATTGGAAGAAAAACAAGCCTTGTCCTCCCTCTTGCCTTGCTCCCTGCCCACTTCTGGGCCAACCTCAGAGCTTTAAATCCTGTGGCTCAGCAGAGGTCTGTGGCATAAAGATGGCTTCTCTTCCCCTTGATCCTCTTTGGAGCTGGTGGGAATATGTGGGAAGGTGGTTTCTGCCCTTCTTCAAGGCCTCTCAGAGGGCTCTTAACTCCTGGTAGGCTCTCAGCCCTCCCAGTCTAACTGCTCCTACTTGTGGCTCTTTTCTGTTCTCACTGCTTCGCGTTGTGTGTATGTAAATATGTGTGAGGTTGTATGCACCGATTTTGAAAGTAGCCTTGCAGGGTTCTATGGACACCTCTAATGTCTACATTCCTACCTGATCTCTATCCTTGAGAAGCGTTTGGATTGTGGAATAGGAAGGTTAGGCTAGATCCTGATAGGGCGAGATGACTTTCTGAAAGGCATAGGGTCTTGGCATGTGGCCCAGGGACTTGGAACCGAGTGGAAAAAAAGACCAGAGGACTGTGCTTCTAAATGGAATGTTGGATGTAAGCCACATTTTGTCACTCTTCACTCACCCTTTCTCTTCAGTCATGTCAGGGCTCTACCCTTTGCAGTTCAGACATTGGTGCTAGTTTCCCCTTCTGTGCCAAAGAGCAGGGAAAAGAGGCCTGGAGAAGGGAAATGCTTGTGCTTGGGGAGGACGAACACCGTTAGCCTTCACTGAAGTCATTCTCTGTATCATGGTTCTGTCCCTCAATCTATTAGTCTCTGTACTTGGAGGGTAGGGACAGTGTCTTCTCTTTTGCGTCCCCAAGGTTCCAACATAGGTCAATAAATACTTGCTGAACAAATGAGTAACTAAACAAAGGAGCAATCAGGTTGCCTGGATGGTGGTTCTTGGATCTGAGAAGATGGTGAAGGAAAGAGGGTGCAAAGTTTTGGCGCATTTGGAGAAGGTGGCTCCAGTGACAGGTGGAGAAAAGACAGGAAAAAGGACTGTGAGTAAAAATGAAACAAGGGTTACTGATTTTGAATAGAACCTATTCACCGTGGAGATAAAAAATCCAAGTGCTTTCGTTAATAGTTTTAAGAAATTAGTCAGGATCAAGTTAATGGTCCATTCATCCTGGTTATATTATAGATAGTGAATAGCCTAAGGTCTTTATTTTGTTCTATTCTGATATTTAAGCCCTCAGAGCCCCTGAGAGTTGATACTGGGAATTTAGAAAGGAAACTTTCCGTTGGAGAATTTCCAAGTTGTCCTCTTAGAGAGCCCACTGTCAAGCTAGGCTCCAGATGTGTGGGACTAACGCCTCCAGAAGTGCTCCTTGCAAACAGAGTAGGAGCTTTAAATCCTGGTCCCATTCCTTTAGTTTCCTGTATTTTCTCAGGCCAGGAGAGAAGAGGCAAACAAATGTGTATTTGGAAAATACTAAGTAACTGTGCTATGCCAGTCAAGACTGCCTCGTCCTGCCAGGCCTCTGTGGTGGAGTTGAGGACACTGCTTACCGTCTCAGCAGTGGCTCTGAAGTCCTTCCCATTTGATACTACACAGCATTGGTCTACAGTCTGTTCATCTATAAAATAAGAAAGTGTTTTTCTTGTTTAGTTATTGTTATGGGTTGAATTGTGTCCCCCAAAATGATATGTTGGAGTCCTAATCTCCAGTACCTCAGAATGAGACCTTATTTGGAAATGGGGTCCTTATGAAAGGGGGACATTTGGACACAGAATCATACATGCACAGAGGGAAGGTAACATGAAGAGATGCAGAGAGAAGATGGCTATCATCAAACCTAGGAATATCTGAGGCCGCCAGGAGCTAGGAGAGGGGCAGGCCCGGGACAGACCCTCCCCTAGCACCTTCAGAGGGAGATGGCCCTGCTGACACTGGGATATTAGACTTCTGGCCTCTGGAACTGTGAGGTAATTAATACATTTCTGTTTTTTCTAAGCCACCCAGTTTGTGGCACTGTGTTATAGCAGCCCTCGGAAACAAATAATAGTTATTTTAAAAATTAGACTTTATAAGTCTTCAAAAAAAAGTCCCTCCAGGTAATGATTAGTTCTTTTCAAGTTCAGAATTGCAGAGGGCAGTAATCCCTGTAGACCAAGCTGTACTGGGTGCTTCTCACAGAGATGAAAAAGGACAAAAGTAGTTTTGGATAGGAGCTCTCCATGTTAATGGAAGCCTTATGATTTTCTGCTTTGGAAGAGCTTGAGTGGCCAATCTACAAGACGTGAACATAAACATCGCCAAACAGTACTTAGCAGTACTGTGTGTTTTAAAAAGTGTATGTCTATACATAGAAAAAAAAGATTACAAGGATAGATGCTGCGATATTTAGCAGAGGTTATCTCTATGTGGTAGAATTAATGTGATTTTTTTATTTGCTTATTTATTTTCCAAGCTAATATGTATTATTAATCGCCATATTGTAAAATATAGTGACTATAAAACAAAACCTGTATAGTTTTTGTTTCTGACTCTCCTGGATAGGCTGTACTTCTGGGTCCAAAGGACCTGCCAAAAGATTTTCAACTGTGGCAATCTAGTTTTTCAGGAGAAGAGTGGTCCTCCAGATCCCAATTTAAACCTGTATCACGTTTTCCTCTTTGCTGTTTTCCAGTCCGTGTTGTTTCCCATTACAGTCTGCTGTAAGGTACAACAGGGAAATTGGCTATAGTTAGTACATCATGGTCAACAGCCTCTTGAATTTTGATTGAAAGTGGCTGGTCTAGAAGCTTATAATTGGGTGTATGTGGGACTACTAAAAATAAGTGCCAACTCCACTAGTGATATTGAGTAACAAGTGGGTTGAGTATGAGCTGCTGTTTGTTGAAGGTCAGAGTGCCCATTCCTTTACTGGGACACCACTGGAAATGCGTTTATGCAGGATAACTCTCTCTAGAAAATCATTGCCAGGAACTGGGAAATGAAACTTTGGGAGAATTGCTTTTAGCAGGAGCCTAAGGGCATTCATGAGGGCACCTGGTGGTATGAGGCTTATTGGAGGGCTATATAAATAAGAAGATTAGGGCTTTTTGGGTAAATAGATTGCCATTTGGCACACTAATGTACATACGTCTGGATGATGGTCAAGGCCAGTGAGCAGAGCGGGGTCTTGGCTTTTTTTTTTCATAATCGCAGATAAACTTAAGATGGTAGCTCCCCCCCACACCCCCCCCCCACACACACACTAATTCATCAGGAGAGATGGGGGACAGTGCAGTTCTTTGGGAGGATAATTTACCCTGCTGGATGTGCCCTCTTTGATCTTAATATGAATATTTAAATGTCAGTCTTCTGCTCATTATTGCTTATTGTCTCCAGAGTTGTTCAACTTGTTCTCCTTGTGTCCTCATAAGCAGAAGCAATTATTGAACATAGCAATTTGACTAGATCCCTTCAATCTTAAGACAAAAAAACCCACAAAACTAAAAACAAATATTGGAACGTTACTAAAAGGTTGGTTTTTCACAATGCTATGGGTGTTGCAGGTCTGAAACTCTTCAAGGCTTGAGCAGATGAGCAAATGATGATTCTCACTGTTGGAGAAGGGAGATACAAATATGGAAAAGGAAGAATCCTGTGGTATAGGGTTGGAATTGCAGATGTCAGTGTGAACTCATTGTTTTTAATCAGTATATACATGCCTTTTCAGCAGTTGGAGGGGTAATGCTACTGTTGTTTTGATGCGGCTCTGCTAAAAGGCTGGGGTTTGAGGTCTGCCCAGCTCCCTTGTCCTGGACAGAAAGGGAAGCATAGTTACAGGAATCTTATTATTTAATCTCAATTTGGTCATTGGTAACTTAAGAGGCAAGGGGGAAATCACAAAGGTAGCAAGAGGAACATGTAGCTATATCAGGGGTCGGCAAACTTTTGAGACGGAAGAGCCACCAGGGGTCAGCAAACTGCGGCTCGCGAGCTGCAGGCTCTGAAGTAAAATTGAAAATGAAAATAAAACTACCATAGTTTCACTTACAAAAATTTTAAAGAATATTATTCACATAATGGTGATTATATAAAAATATATTTATGGCTCTCGAATAATTTTTAAATTGTCGTGAGGGACAGGATTGGCTCTTCCAGGGGTCGGCAAACTTTTGAGACAGAACGTACCCAAAGAGCTGCATGTGGCTCGTGAGCCGCAGTTTGCCGACCCCTGATCTATATTGTGGATTAACTCCTTTCTTCTTAAAAGGCCAGGCCATGCAAATGCGTGTGGGATCTCTAATACAGATGGACCTAGCGGGGTAACCTGAGACCATTTTCTTATTTATATGTTTTACATTGGACTACTGTGTGATTAAATTTCTTTAATATCCAGAATAAAGCTCGTATGATACAGAAAAGCAGCCCAGCCTCCACATCCTTTGCTGTGATCCCAGTATTTACAGTAGACGCCTGGATATTCAAATCCAGAGATTAGATACAGATTTCACAATTACAAAGAGCGGAACATCGTTATTACCCTCAAAGGACAGTCACCAAACGAGCAAAGCAGAGACCAGGAATATTGAAAAAAGGCTTGAACCAAAAATTGTACTGAAAACAGATCCCTCGACGAGCCATCAAATCACAGCCAAGGAGAAACACAATGTTAGCGACAGTGCAGCATTTACTATTGTAGGTAGCTAGTCAAGGCTGTATGTAGTTTACCGTGGACAGAGCTTAGGAGACTGGGGGCAGCAAATATTTGAGATCTGCAGTCAGCCCATGCCCCACCCACCTGTTGTGTCCCTGTAGTTTATAGTTGGATGTGTTTGTTCTGACAACTCTACCGGAGGCCCTGTGCCAGTTTCCCCTAGTAGTTTGGGCATTTTTTTTTTTTTCGTCTATGTCAAAGGGCATAGGTAGTGTGCCAAACTAGCAGCCTCCCAAAGCCAACGATAAAGAAGGAAGGAAGCAAAGGCCTCTCAACTAATTTCACAGATGATGAACAAAAAGGCTCAGTCCTAGGCAACTGTGGGGAGCAAAAAGTGTACCTCCAACCCCCAGCTTCTCCACCTGTTCTGCATTCTTTGTTTGAATTAGCTTGTTTCTCTCTGTGAACAATGAATGCCCAGTGTGGGCTCAAAGTGCTATCTATTTTTCTTTCTTTCTTTTTTTTTTTTCAAAGTGCTGTTCTCTTGGGGGGATTTTAATTTTTCTCAGGAATCAAAGCCTTAAACTAAGAGAACCGACTGTTTATGTGGAGTTGGTGGAGCAGGTTTGCTCATGGAGTCACACCCTGTTGGCATCTCGTTGGCCTGGGAGTCTTTCCTGGAGGACTGAGCCAGTTAATGACTAATCTCTACCAAATTCTTGGCAGGTGTCAACTTGCCCTTCACAAAGGCTCAGCAGCTATATCGCTTCCAAGATGTGTCACCCCAACACCGAGTCCCTGTAGGGCTGGCAGAGTGTCTTGGGTTTCTACTGAAAGCCCTGAAGCCTTCTTGGGACTTTGTGGATGAGGCTGAGTGGCTTTTCAGTGGTAGGTTGAAGGTCTCTGATACTCGAGTACATACTCAATTCCCAGGACAACTAAACTAGCTGTCTTTACGTCCTCTTAGTGAATGAGGCTGAAACAGAACTGGCCTGTATTAAGTGAAATGAAGTCTGGAGATTTTTAAGCACAACTGCGGATGGAATCAACATGTTGAATAAAGAGTTTCTGTCTGGCAGGAGTGCTTCATCTTTAAACCCCCCTTGGGTGTTCCACTGCTGCTTTCCTTGTGGATCTTTTAAGTGTATGCGCTATTGTGTAGTTTCAATTTCTTGCATATTGGTTTAATTTTCAGGATTATCCAAGACACATCTTAGATTCAGTTTGTTTATATACACAGAGATTTCAATTAAATTTGATTTTTAATAATCCTGATACTCTAATATAGGTAATATTGGTGACTTATTTTTATACATTATTGTGACCTTACATTCTGTTTTTAAAGATTTTTTTGTTTTTAACGCCCATAGCCAGCTTCACTGGACCTCGATTGTACTTTTTTGGACTCATTTTTGACCATGACTGTGGATAGGAATGAATTAGTAAGTCACTTCTGAGCCATGATTGCAGGATCTATATAAAAAAAAAAAGAAAACCTTTCTCCTGCTCTTCCCTTCACTTTTGGCTGGAGGCTACACAGCAACCTGCTTGGGGCTGGGTGTGAATTGGGGTCTGCTGAAGGGCCCTGGAAGAAGTTCAAAAGCATGAAATGAAACCAGATTTGTTTTCCGTATTTTGCCTCAGGTTTGCCTTGCGAAGGGATTAGAAGGTAAGATCTCTGAAAACAATTTCAGAGAACCATGATGAAATAGCCTGGAGATCTTGACCCAGTGGAAGGCCTTTTACAGCTAGTCTTTTTAAGAACAGAGCATGAATAAATGGGTGCAAATGGACACCAAATTGAACACACAATATTTGTTTAGATAAAAGGAAAAAATTCCCACTGGTAAAAACTAAAATAACTGACTGCAGAGACTTGATCATCTTTATTAGCAGAACAGAAGTCCCTCTCTAGGCCTGGGCGTGATCAGGTCTCAGTGTCTTTCCAGACCTTTCAGCGAGGAAGGATGGTTCTGGGGGGACCAGCATGGTTCCAGTGGGTACCAGGAATGGGCACTGGTTGTGAAAGGGAAGAGCAAGAGCTTTGTTTAGATGTAGGGACAGGAAAACATACCGCAGTACAGAACACACAATAGCTGTGTAATAAATACTTTGTAAATAAATACTGATCAGTTTATAAAGGCAGTCTTAGAAGCCAGTTGACTATCACTCCTGTTACCAGGTGACACTGACTTACATTCTTCTGGTTCTCACTGGTATGAGGCAACGTCATAGACATATGTATGGCACAAAACTCTGACAGGTTTCTACAGGGGAAGGTTTTCAGCTGGTGCCTGCTGTTCCCCACAGAAGGTTAGACAAAAGCTCCCTCAGTCATTGTTCATTCTGATCTAGCGTGCCTCCTCTTGTGAAGGGCCACGAGTCTGTCTCTTTACTTCAGTGGCACACTCCAGTGGCATTGGGTGACCTTAGTCATAGACAAGTATCATCCAATATGGCAGCAGTTATGGCTGCTGTGACTCCTTCCCTTTGGCCACAGACCTGGAGCCTTTACGAAGCCCTCAGGCACTCAAAATAACAGATATCTGTTTTGAAAATAAACAATCCAGAATTAATTTGCCCATGCTCAGAGGAAGTTTCTTTCTAGGGGAGTCATTAACTTTTCAGGGGAGCTTGCTGTTCCCCTGCCAGTACAACTTCTCTTCCACTTTTTTCTTTTTCCATCGGCAGAGAAGCAGCATCTTAAAGGTCTTCCTGAAGGTTCTGTTGCAGAGTGCATAGCAAATGGGGTTGACAGTGCTATTGACATAGCACAACCAGTAGCCTAAGTGCCACAGGGTGACTGGGACACACTTGTCGCAGAAGGTAGAAACGAGGACCATGATGTTATAAGGGGTCCATGTGATAATGAAGGCCAGGAGAATGGCACTCAAGGTCTGGGCTGCTTTCCTCTCTTTAATAAGAACCATTCTCTTTCGTTTGGTCATTTGATGGCTGAGGTTGGGATCGAGGCCTTTCGTTGAAGGGTCCTTAGACACTGGGGAGGAGCAGGGCATGATTTTCACCTTGCGACAGCCGTTGTTGGTCTCCTGGGTCCCATCAGCTTTTACCACCAATCGGAACTTATAGGCCACACATTTCTGTCTCTTGGGTCTATGAGCAGCAGCTGGAGACAGGAAGTATTTTGGGGTATTGTAGTCATTTTTTTCAGTTTGGCCTTTCACAAAAGTTTCCTTGGTCTCTTCAGCACTGAGTTCTTCCTTTGGGCTTTCCTGGGCCTGAGCCTTGTAGACCACTTGGAAGACAGGGTCAGTGGTGGGCTTGTCCTCGTCCTCTGAGGACGGGTAGCTGCTGCAGGTAGTGAGCTGCTCAGCTTTGTCCCACTCGGTGCTTGGGCCAGTGGCTTGGGATGGCTTCCCAGTGGTGGAGGTGCTCCTGCGGGAGGATGACCAGGAAGCTTGGTTTCTTTCCCTGTGGGCCAGTGTGGGCCGAGGGCAGCTAAAGCAGGACCTGAGCAGAGCCTTGTGAGCTGGCTTTCTCTTCTCAGTTTCAGCCACAGAGTCAGAGCCCTGGAGGTCAGCAAGGTCCTTGGTGCGCTTCTCTGTTTCCCGGTAGATTCGGCAGTAGAGAATCGTCATGACAGAAACAGGAATGTAGAAGGCGGCAATGGCAGTGCCAAAAGTGATGGTGGGCTCAGAGAGGAACTGGATATGGCACTCATCTGGTGGTACCGTACGCTCCCCAACCAAATACTGCCAGCAGAGGATCGCGGGGGCCCAGAGGATGAAGGAGATCAGCCAGGCCAAGCCAATCATGATGCCGGCCCTCTTTGGGGTCCGCTTGGCCCGATACGTAAGGGGTCTTGTGATAGAAAAGTAACGGTCAAAACTGATCACCAGAAGGTTCATGACCGAAGCATTGCTGGCTACATAGTCCAGTGCCAGCCAAAGGTCACAAGCCAGACTGCCCAGAGCCCAGCGCCCCATGAGGATGTAGGTAGTGTAGAGGTTCATGGAGAAGACCCCAATGATGAGGTCTGCACAGGCTAAGCTGAGCAGGTAGTAGTTATTAACTGTCTTCAGCTGGCTGTTGATTTTGAAGGAGAGCATGACTAACACGTTGCCCACAATGGTGATCAGGCTTACCACGGCGGTCACAGCGGCGATGGTGATGACTTCCCACAGTCCATGGCGTTCCAGAGGCTGGTGATTTACGGGGGTGCCATTGACAATGGTTGCATTGTGGTAAGAGTCTCCTTCCATCCTGGTGCAAGAATTTACATTAGGAGTGAGTCAGGTTCTAGTCTGTTCTCTTTTCTATCTCACCTCTTCTCAGGTAGTATCTGGAAGAGAGGAAAATACATTAGCTTCACTTGTCAGCATGAATTTCTTTTCCACCTATTGTTTATTAATTTCTAACAAAATATTAAATGTGGTCCCACACATATTCAGCGCAAGATGCTGAAATCTCTAAAGTTTCGATAACATTTTAATATCCCTTTGCTTTTTATGATTACTTATGCCTGAGAGTCTTTCTTGTACACGAGGCTGCTGCCCTCTTGTGGTTCGCACAGGCAATTTTAAAAAATGGCTGGGAAGGTGATGAGGGCGAAGGACAAGGAAAGAAAAGGATTGGATTGTTGGGGAGTAGTAATAAGGGGAAAGCAGATGTGATTAAGTTACCTTAGACTGCAGTGGCCTTAAGGACAGATACTTTTTAAGCTGGTGATAAGTACCTAGTCTGTCATGCACTGGGGAAAAAGACAAGTTATATCAACTCTAAAGTCCAATTATTAAACATTATTGAGACACTGTTGTGAGCCAAGACTGTATTATGACACTTCTCTCTGACAATGCACAAATTCCCAGTGGGTACCTGGTTTTCATTTAGAGGGCTTGAAATTTGCCTCAGCTGCTGAAGATGATGACCTTCCCTTCATTCTTGGGCTATTTGCAGTGTCATAGAAATGTTTTAAATTACCTTTTTGTCTGATTATAAAGTAATATGCTTCTTGTAAAAGTTCAAGCAATGTCAAACATTGGAAAACAAAAGTCTCTAATTCTTTCTTGCATAGGTACTCAGTGCTAACAGTTTAGTGTGTATTTTGACAGCTTTTCCCTATGCATACACTAACCAACATTTAAATACAGTTATTTTTAAATGGGTGGATTTTTAGTGTTTACACTGAATTTTTTTACTTAAAAAATTGTCATAGACTTTTTTTGTATCAGTGCATCTTTGGATCAAAGCTATTTTTTTTTTGCATTTTAATGATTGCACATTATTCCACTTAATGGATGTATTATAATTTATTTAATCAATCCCCTACTGAAAAATTCCAACTTTTAAAAATAAACGGACAATTTTCTTTTCAGATTAAAAATTCGTGTACATGATTTAAAAAAGTGTCAATGGATACAAAAGGGCAAATGGTAAAAGATAGATTTATGTCCCACCTCTGACCTCCAAGCTCCCAACCCCCTTTTTCTAGAGGTAGCCACTTGTTACCATTTATCTGTCTTTCCAGAGGGCTAACATGTAAATACAATATTTATTTGATGGTATGTGAAAAATATTATGTTAATTACAAAATTCCAGGCACCACGACATGGTGATAGATAGTGAAGGAAGAAGAGTCTGATGACCCTCAGAGTGTGCTATGTGGCAGTTCCTGCTCTGTCTGCTGGCCAGACCTGGCACTTCTTTGATGACATTAATTGATCTAAAGATGACAAATTTGTGAAGGGCTATAGATTTTCTTTGTTTTATATTTTCAGCTGTATTTTAAGAGTTTTTAAAATCTGAAACTCAATATGGAATTGATGATGTTGTCTTGTGACAGAATCCAGATTCTCCCGCCTTCCTCATTTTGCACCCTTGTCTTTCACATCCCAGCTAGTGCAGTCTGATTTACCCACGAAATATCTCTCTGAATGGTCCCTTCACAGTCCTGCTGCTGCCACCCTGGTCCAGTCTCCTGTCACCTTATACCAATAACTCTTGGGTGTTATCAACACCCAAAAGCTGGCAAAGTAAATCCCAAGGATGCCAGGTCACTAGACAGGGACTCCCCAGCACCTGAAAAGACCAAAGTTACTCTGTACCCTACAATTATCTGGGCAAGTGCTATCACAGACTCAGACCTACAGAAGGGGCCTCCAGAATTTTCTTCTTTTTCTTTCTTTCCTTCCTTTCTTCCTCCAATGAATATTTACTGACTGTATATTAAGTGACAGACTGTAGTGCTGAGGATACTATGGACCCAGACACTAGGGGGGAGATAGATAAATACTCCATGCCCAAGGGGCACATGTGAAGGACTCTAACCTAGTCCAGTGAGGGTGAGGGAAGCAAGTGCTGAGGAAAACATTTCTAAGCCAAGACTTGAAGCAGGAATGGGCTTTAACTAGACAAAGGGTTGGGATGGGGTGAGGAGATGTTTCAGCCCCAGAGGGGAAGAGCTTGTTTGTAAGACCAGAGGCAAAAAGGAGGCTTCAGAAGTGAGAGATGAGACTGGAGAGGGTAGGGTTGGGGTGCAGAAGGGACGGGAGTAGACTTGAGAGAAAGCCGCTTTCTGGGAGAACAGTGTCAGCTGTTTCCAGACTCCCCATCTGCTCTGAAGGTGGCCCCAGCATCCAGGGTGTTGGGAGCATTAGTCTGGAGACATACTAAAATGAACTGACTGCTTGCTGAGTTTTTCTGTTCAAGTCTTCCAAAAAGAAATAAATGGTGTTTTGGAAGGATTTAATTTTCCATTTAATTTCATTGGAAGGTAGTGATCAATTTATGAATGGTTCTGGGAATTTGGGTGTGTGTATTCTCCTGTGAATACATGTGTATAAACTGGCTGCTCATCCTCTCTGACCTAATTCCGTATTTGCAAAAATAAGGAAATTGGACTATGGGACCTAAGATACCTACATTTCTGATTTTGTACTTTATATAATGTGATGGTTTATTTTAAGTGTCAACTCCTTGGCCAAATCCGTCTAGATGTTGGTATGAAGGTATTTTTTAGACGTGAATAACATTTAAATCAGTAGACTTCTAGTAAAGCAGATTACCCTCCATAATGTGGATGAGCCTCATCCAATCAATTGAAGGTCATCAGGCAAACAGCTGAGGTCCCCCAAGAGGAAGGAATTGTGCCTCCAGATTCAAGATTATGACTCCTCCTGGAATTTCTAGCCTGCTAGCCTGTCCTGCACATTTCAGATTTGCTAGCCCCCCCAATTGTATGAAAACCAATTCCTTAAAAATTTCTTTCACTGTTTCTCTGTGTCTCTTTCCCTCTAGTAAATGGAATAAACACTTTGATAAATGGAAAAGAAGATGACTTATAGTGGCAACATCATCTCATAATCATACAACTGAATCTGGCATTGGGCCGCTTCAGTCTCAAAACCTAGTTCCGTTACTTACTGTTTGACTTTAGGCATATTACTTAACCTGTCTAGATTTCAGACTTTTAAACTTTAAAGTGAGGCTAATAAGAGTCCTTACCTCATAGGATTGTTTTAAGGAGTACTTGAGATAATCCACATTAAGTGTTTCTCACAATGCCTGACACAGGGAAAAATGTTCATTACAAAGTAGCAATCTGGCAGGAAGGACATCAAAATCACGCCTCCTGTGTGGGAGTGGGTCTGAGGCATGGTCTATTAAGGGACAAGGTGGGATAACATGACGAGGCAGTACTCTTGCTGTTCTGAGCTGACTGTTTGAGAATGCTTCATGGTGCTAACAATACTTTCCCTTCAATTTGTGTAGCTGCTGTTCTACCTCTAGGGGCAAACAGAGCAAATGGTTTCCAACCAGTAAAGCAGAACAACCTTGAAGAGAGCCAAGGCGAGCACAGCCTTTCACAAAATCTGCCCATTAGAATAGGACTACTTCAAGATGCTTACTGAAAAAAATGGCTCCATGGTCAAGTAAGTTGAGAAAAATGCCATGTATTATATTGGAAGCTCTCAGACATGCACAAGACGCCTTAGCCCAGTGAAGGCTGAGAGATCCTGCAGTCAAGAACACTGTTTAATTTGGTTTAACCCAGAGGTGGCTGAGCGTATCTAACCTTTTCCAGGAACATTTGTTAGTATCCTGTGGAATCCATGTATCACACGTGGGCAATGCAGTGTAGTAGGAAACACACTAAAGAGTATGGAGATCTGAGTACTCATTTTGGCTTAAATCTTGTGATTTGAGACAAATCTCTAGGCCTTAGTTTGCTAACATATAAAATTAAGAGATTGGAATTGATGATTTATCCTTTCAAATGCTTTTAGCCTTTTGCTATAGATTCACAATGGAAAACATCAGATACTGTATTACTTTTAGACCTCAACTTTCCTCTATTCTCAGCTAGGGAAATAGCTATTGGTTGGGGCCCTGAATGTGTAGTGAAAGCAGCGTTTGGCCAGTGAAAGCATTGTTGAGTTCTGCTTTCTCATCTGTTCAGTGGTTTCCCAGTGTCTGCTCTATCTACCTGACAGAGTTGTTTTGAGGACCCCAAATGAGATAATGTACGGAAACCACCAGGTCCTATTCCAACGTCAGTTTTGGTTGTAATTATTATAAAATGAAGCGTTAGTCGAGGTACTTGGATCACATCACAGGCCGCTCATTAGAATCATCAGGAGCTTTAGAAAAGTACTAATGTCCAGGCCCCAGCCCAGACCTGTGAACTCTGAATCTGTGTGGAAGGGCTTGCACATCACGTGGTTTTGGAATTCCTCAGGTGATTCTCATGCGCAGCCAGGCTATTCACAGTGGTTGATAGAGGGGCAGTATTGGCATTACCTGGGAGCACGCTAGACTGGAATTAGGGCTTCTGAAAATGTAACATGCTAACAAATTACATGGAAGATCTTGTTATTACATTGCAGGAGGTTGGGGCTTGCAATTCCACAGTTCTCAAAAGCTCCCAGGTGCTCTCTGCTGCTAATCCATGAGGCATACTTGAAACAACAGGGCTGGGGATAATTTCTGAACTTCCTAGAAAAGAGGAACCATAGCTTTCAAAGGTGCTGTTGAAATTGGAGTTTTCCAACTGAAATGTGCAGCAGTAACACTGGATCCCCGCTGCCTTCCAAAGACATTTGAGTTTATTGTATTTCTACTGTATGGAATTATTATAATACAGATTTCCTTTCCAGGTTTGCTCCACTCTATTTGCATTTTTTTTCCTGCCTCGTTTTTGAGAGAATACTTTCCCCTGATTTCTGAGCTGCTGGAAATGGACATCTCTTTCTACAGAAAAGGCATTTGGGACATGACTTAGATTCCACAGCTGAAGGATTGATTTCTTTTTGTGGGTGATAGTTGAGGGTGCAAACCGAGTTTCAGCAGTGTTGATCAGGCATGATAGCCTTCCACAAAAAGCTTTTTGAATCATTAAAAAGTTTTTGAGAAAAGGACTGTGTTTATGGAAGGGTAACTGATTGGTTTTTTGGGGGGTTGTAGAGGCAAATTAAATATAAGTGGTTATCTGGGGGTTGAGAATCCTTCTGCATTCTTATTTGTTACTCAAACTTTAAAAGTTCCCATTTGCCACCACACTGTTGAGACTATGTTTACTTCTCCCGTATCAGCATGAGCAGAGAGCACATATTCACCCCAGGTTTTTTTCCTGCCATTGAACAGAAGACAGAGAGTCCCAGAATAATAGAGGTCTCCCTGCTCTCAACCTTGGCAGATTGCTTCTTGCTTCTGAGTTGTCAATAAATTACAAATGAAGCAACACAACATACAAGGTCTGACTATTAAGTTCACGAACTCTTCCTAGAAAAAGTGCTACATATCTCATTGCTGAATATTACTACGGTCACCTTTGAAGTACTCTTCTTGGGAAGCTATGCACCGACACCAGCGCCTAGTCTACCCTTCAAAGCAATTTTGGAACTCTTTTTCTGAAATGGCCTCAGAGCTGTTGTTGTATTACCCTTGATGTCCTGAATGTCATCAAAATGCCTTCCTTTCAATATTTTCTTTATCTTTGGGTAAAGAAAGAAGTCATTGGGGGCCAGATCAGGTGAGTAGGGAGGGTGTTCCAATACAGTTATTTGATTACTGACTAAAAACTCCCTCACAGACAGTGCCATGTGAGCTGGTGCATTGTCGTGATGCAAGAGCCATGAATTGGTGAAAAGTTCAGGTCGTCTAACTTTCATGCAGCCTTTTCAGCACTTCCAAATAGTAAACTTGTTAACTTTTTGTCCAGTGGTACAAATTCATAATGAATAATCCCTTTGATATCAAAAAAGGTTAGCAACATCGTTGAAAACAAGTTCCTGAACTTAATTGTCAGACCTCATATAAACCCGAAAAGGTAACGCTGTGTACCACATGAGTCCTCTTCCTTATGGCGTGGCCTCCATTACTTCAAAGGCTTTGCATAAGATGAGTTTAGGCCTCGCTTTTCTGAAATATCTTTTCTCTGAGAAGCTTTATGCTTTAACCTCCCTTTGCTAGCTTCACTGTTTCTATAGCAACCACAGAGGAAAACTTGAATAGCATCTACAACCCAATAATATTAGGACTCTAGCATAACCAGCCCATGCTGTTATGTAGAGTATTCATGAGATGCTCTTTCCCATCCTTCTTTTTCAGGGACAAATCAAGAGAAATTAGGCTGATTGTATACCTTAAACTTACACAATATTATGTGTTATTTCTCAAAAAAAAAAAAAAAAGAGAAAGGTTTAAACTCATGCGGTAACATCGGGTTAGATGTCAGGAAGAACTTCCAATGAAGAAATGTGTGAGTAAAGGAGGATCTGGACTTGTTTTTTCTGGTTTGTATTTTAAAGTAATGTCTGTCAAACTTTTTTTGACTGATAAGAGTTGAAATGTCTGACGATACATTGTGATTAAGAAATGACTTTTCAGTGTTGAAGCAATAATATCTGGAGCAGAACTTTAATGTGACATGTATTTAAAAACATGCCCTGTATTCACCACTGTGCTGTATGCTGTGGGGCATAGAAAAGAGTTATGCAGTTGTCCTTGAACTGAAGGACTTCATCTTTTACAGTTGTAAGAAGAAGGATATAATAATTAATTTGATGCCAACAGGTGGCAGGATGGCTCAGCTAAAAAAAAAAAAAAAAGAATTAAGTCGAGCCTTTACACTACGTTTATGTGACAGAGAAGTCTATCACTGAGGACATCCAATGTTTGTATTTTTATTGTAGGAGAGGAAAACAGGTGGGATTGCTTTACATGAAGGCATAAGCTGGAGCCACTCAGTGCAGGCCCTCTGTGTCACCTCAGGCGTGGAGCTGCCTGGGTTGGTCACCTTCTGTTGGGGTCAGTCTTGTTATCCCACAGTACTGGGAAAATACATGTACCATGACATGAAATAGACTGCAGAGTATTGCCACCAGTGGATGTACCCGTATGTGAGAATCTCGAAGTCCAGAGCCTCTTGACTACTGTCCAAGTCTTCCCAACAGACTTCATGGCACAGGTTATATATTCACATTGGAATTCCCAAGGATAGCATGTTGTTCAGGAAGCAACAAGAGGCTGTCAAGGGGCAGGGAGTGATGAACTGTATGAAATGAGGCTGATAAAACAAGAAAGATTAGGACTGAGACCTGACTGTTGGGTTTAGTTGCATGGAGACTACAGTGAACCTTGAGTCATTTCGGTGGACATGAAAGCCTTGTGGCGTGGATTAAAGAGAGAATGGGGGCATTGGCCACAGTGCTATAGATGACTTTTTTGAGGAGCTTTGCTATAAAAGGGAGTAGAGAAATGGGGCAGAAACTGGATTAGGATGTGGGGGTCAAGAATTTTCTTAAGGGCCGGTTGAGTGGCTGAGTTGGTTAAGAGCTCACTCAAGAGTGTGAGCTCTGGGCCGGCCAAGTGGCGCGTTGATTAAGAGTTGGCTTGGGAACGCGAGCTCTGAGCAGCACGACCCCGGTTCGGATCCCACATGAGGGCCAGTGACACTGCCCTCTACAGCTAAGATGATGAACAACAGCTCGACATGGAGCTGGGCTTCCGTGAGTCACCGGCGATGGCGTAGGCTGCAGTGAAGCTGCAGTGGGTTGCCATGGGCTACCGTGAGTGGCTGGCAGCTGGCGTGAGCGGCGGGCAGCCAGGGTGAGCTGTCAATAGCTGCCGTGAGCGGCCGTCCAGTGGCCGGTGACCGATCTGCCTCCCCGGGAAGAGCACAATGATAATACAAACATGGGCCAGTGAAGCGACGTCCTCCACAACTAGACTGAAGAACAAAAGAACAGCAACTTGTCTGTTCCTCTTCCCTGATTCCCCAGGGCTGTTTCCCTCCCCCAATTCCCCAATAAAATCTTAAAAAAAAAAGTGTGAACTCTTAGCAACAAGGTTGCCGGTTCGATTCCCAGCCCGAGCTGAGCTGCCGCACAGGTGGCAGGATGGCTCAGCTAAAAAAAAAAATTTTTTTTCTTAAAAAGAAAGGTGGAGATATAGCATGTTTGTGTGCTAATGTGAATGACCAATTAGAAGGTAAAAACTGACACATAGGTGAGAGTGGGGGCAGTTGCTGCCGAGGTGCCCTCAAGGAGGTGATCAGGGATAGGACCTACTGCAATAATAGAGGCACTGGCCTCACACCGAGCAGAGACCCTCTGTAGTAAAAGGACAGGAGGCAGCGTACATGGTACAGATGTAGGTAGGCAGCAAGTTGTGGTAATGGCATCAGTGGAAATTCTTTTCTGATTGCTTCCATTTCTCTGTGAAATCTGAAAGTGAGGATGGAAGCAGAGAGGAGAGGGGATAGAGTTGTGAATTCTGTCTTAGGAATTTGCTCTGTCATTTTTGGGAGTTCTCTGCCCCTGACCGCAGCTCTAGAGGCCAAAGACCATTGTGACCTGACAGGCCTTCCTCATCTTACCAGGTTCAAGGCTGGGGAGTCTGGTCTGATAAAAGAGCTCCAGCCAAAGTCCCTCCCCCAAAGCCCGTGAGTACCCTTCCACAGTGGATGCAGGCTGTTCAAAAACATGTAGTGGATAAAAAGATATCTTTTTGAGAAACTATATCAGTGTTTTCCAGTTTGCATTGTTCATATACTAGGTGTTAAAATCAACTAAGCTGTAGAAAACCTGCCTGCCTACGAAGAGAAGAATCAGGAAGATGCATTTGTTCCACAAAAATTATATTTGCAAGGGGACAGTGTTTTTTCTTTTTTTTAAGTCCTATCATAACAACTACTTTGATCAAACAGTGAGTTGATAAGATCTGTGTTCTTGGGCTAGGAATATGGGTTTTCTTGTGATGTCTGAAGGCTCATAAACTACCTTGGGACAGTGGTTCTCAACTGTGAGCATCAGAATCACATGATGGGGGTTTGTTAAACTGTTGAGTGCTGGGCCTCATCTCGAGTTTCTGAGTCTGGGGTGAGGCCTGAGAATTTGCCTTTCTAACAAGTTCCTAGGTGATGCTGTGTTGCTGGTCTACATTTTGAGAACTATAGCCTTAAGGAATTGGCTTCGGTTTTTTTTTTTGTTTTTTTTTAATTAGGTCATATATATAAATATATGCAAAAAGTGCAGTTTATTTTCTTAAATAGCTACCTATGTAATTCAGCACTTTGTTTTGATATCTCTTGAATACTAAGATAAATCTGAATATTTTATTCATGCAACGTTTAAAATTAGGATTATCAAGTAAAAGTGATACTAGAAAATCCTCCTTCCCTTTTGTTATTTATCAAATCAAAAGGTCTCTGGTTTCTTGCAATACAGGAGGTACTTGTGTGGCATTTTTGTCTTTGATTCCACTTCTTCCATGCAGGTCAGACTCACATGAGGAAAGCATACTCACATCTGGTTCAAAGAACTCCCGCTAGTGGTGTCCTCCAATTAGGAAGTGTTAGCAGGGGACCCCAAACTTCTCTGTATCCTAAACACTACTGATTGTATTGAAAAAACCTTGAGTTAATAGATGGGGGAGGGGAGAGTGACGTAGTCCCTGGACTTCTGATGGCGTCTGTGGCTTTGACTTACAGAAACAGATTGTGAAAGCAGACTGTCTGGGTATGAATCCCAGTTCTGTCACTTATATGCTTGAGCTAATTATTTATCTTCTTTGTGACCCAGTTTTCTTATCTCTAAGATAGGAATAATAATATTTACCTCAGAGGAATATTATAGTTAAATGAGTTAATGTCAGTAAAGTGCTTCTTAGAGTACTGCCAGGCACAAAGTAAATGTTAAATATTAGCTCTCTCTCCATAAACCAGTCTATCTGTAAAACATAATACCTTTCAATAGTGTTGAGTCTCAAATCAGCTGCTAAGTGAAAGTATCAAGCACAGTGAATGTACCCTAATGAAGGTGGCTTAATCTGAAAAACACTGATCTTTTTAACCTCATAATAAAGTGCTTCTTTTAAGTGTAAAGGTGAGTACAGTACAATATTTTGAGACACATTCACATTTTTATTACAGTATAATTGTTTTCTTTTGTTACTATCTTACTGTGCCTAATGTATAAATTAAACTTTATCGCAGGTATGTATGTATAGGAAAACCAGTACATATAGGGTTTGGTACTATCCCTGGTTTCAGGCATCCACTGGGGGTGTTGGAACATATCCCCTGTGGATTAGAGGGGATGACTGTAGTGGGTAGAGGCCAGGATGCTGTTAAACATCATTGTACAGGACAAACTGCCACCTTAAAAAAATGAGAATTCACAAGTGTGCCAAAGTTGAGAAAATCTGGTTTGTATTAATGTCTGGCATGAGATTAGTATGTGGATGTTCATCTTGGTGAGAGGCCACATCGGTGGTGTGCTGGTAAATATTTAATGACCTATCCCCCGCCCCCCCTCTGGCCCCCGGCCCCAACTAAGCCCTGATTTGCAAATATTTCCCAATTTCTGTGGTGTAAAAGTTCCCACCGTGGCCCATTTTCAAGCTACTTTTATGTCACTGACTATAGAATTAGGAAGAGATAACATACCAAACAATTAGCATTCCTGCCCACACAAGGGTTGGGAGGGCAGGTTGTCCACAGGGTTTATATCTGTCTGTATCTCCTGTTAGCTCCTTTATGGTGTGCAGAGGAAAGGATCAAATCATTGTTACTCTTCCCATCTTCCTGTTTAGTGTTTCTTTAGAGGTGGGATTACTGAATTTGAGTTTAGCATGGGGATGAATAACTTAATCCTGAATGCCATGGTTAGTCTTAAATTTCACAAGTAGAGACAAGGAAAAAAAAAAGGGGATGGGAGGAAAACAGGGCCTGGAAAAATAAAAAGGGAAAGGCTGGAGAAGAGTAGAGAGGGGAAAATGTTAGAAGTGTGAGAAGTGTCTACTGACAAAAATGTTAACTATTGAGACAAAGAAGCAATACAGAAAAATGCAGACTAGTGTTAAAAAATACTATTATCCTGCCAACCTCCCCCGACGCACCCTCTCCCCTAACCCTATATTCCTTCTCTTGACTAATGGCATCAGCTACCTGGTCAATCAAGCAACAAACCTGGGCTTAACCCCTAACTTCTCACCCTCTGACATCCCCACTTACAATTGGACACCATGTCCTATTCTCTCTCCCCTTTCCTATCTGTCCTGTTATCTGCCTCCTTGACTCGCCACTTAATTTGAGCCCTAATTATCTGTGGCCTGGACTAACTATTCCAGTGGTTTCCAAATGGCTCTGCCTAGAATTCTAATTCTCCATAGAATCATTTTTTGAGAATATAGTGGTTAAGAGCGACTCTGAAGCCAGACTGCCCTGGGTTCCAATGATTCCATTACTTACTAGCTGTGTAATTTTGGAAGTTAGTTGACACCTGTTTTGGATCATCTGTAAAAGAAGGATTACCCTAGTGCCACCCCATAAGGCTGCTGTGAAGTTTAACTCAAGTGCTATAGGGAAGGACTTAGAATGGCATTTGGTGCATAGTATGTGCTCTGTTTTACTGTGTTTGAGTGTCCAGTTTATAATCCTTTTTCAGTGGTTCCCTCTGCCTGGAAAATTCTCCCACTCTCAATTGTCAACCAGGCAAACTCCAGCTCAGCCATCAAGCCTTGGCTCAAGAATTTCACATGAAGACTTGGGCAATGACTCATTTAGGTATAGCTTCATTTTTCTTCCCCCTGGCCTTCATCTTGAACCTGTCACTGCACTCAGCACACTATGGCAATCATCTGTTTATAGGAGATTATGGTGTGAGCTATTTGAAAGCAGGGACAATGGCTTTTAAAAAATCTTTAGGGCCTAGCACTGTGCCTGACACAAGAGTAGACAACTGAAGCAATGAATAGTGTTAACTATATATGGGTATCAGAAAGGGCCAGAAAGGACTGTGAAAAAAAACACTTGTTTTGCTACACTGACATGTTAGTCCTTGTTTTGATTATTTTCATGTGGTTTTTATAATACAAAGTTAAAACTGGCTTCCATGTAGTGCCCTTCTTCCCCTTGGTTAAAAATACAGACTGGATCCACAAAATGGACTACTACTTAGTAATGGAAAAGAAATATGAAATCATAAAACATGGATGAGCCTCAAAAACTTTCTACTAAATAGGTGAGACACACTCTGATGTTCATTGCAGCTTTATTTACAGTGGCCAAGACTTGGAAACAACCAAAGTGTCCTTCGATAGATGATTGGATAAAGAAGATGTGGTATATATACACAATGGAATACTACTCTGCCATAAGAGAAGATGAAATACTGCCATTTGCGACAACATGGATAGATCTTGAGATTATTATGCTAAGCAAAATAAGTCAGAACAAATTGAGAACCATATGATTTCACTGATATGTGGGATATAAAACTGAAAGCACCAAAGGAACAAGACAAAGAAAAACCATAGGCACAGACAATAGTTTAATGGTTACTAGAGGATGGGGTGGGGGGAGGGCGTGGGGTGGTAGAAGAGGTGGTCATATTTATGATGCCGGAAGAACTGACTCTGGGTGGTGAACACATAATGAAATATATAGATGATGTATTATAGACTTGTACACTTGAAACCTATGTAGTTTTGTTGATCATTGTCACCCCAATAAATTTTAATTAAAAAAATGAGACATACACACACACCTGCTAGAATGCCAGTTCCAGCACTGCCCAGCTGCCTTACATAAGTGCTTAACCTCTCTAAGGCTGTTTCCTCATCTGCAAAGTAAGTATAACAGCAGTACCTACGTCATACTGCTGTTAAGAGAATTAAATACTCATGTGCTCAGTAAGTGTGAGCGAAAGCAGTCATTTCTACAAAAATTCCCAAGGACCTCAGAGCCCATTCTATCCATCTAATGGTTTTGCACTGTTCTCTCTACCACCAGTTGCTTGCAGCAGTCCACACCCACCTGTCCCCTGAGACCCACCCCACCTTTTCCTCCTTAAGCCCCAGGTCAGTATAAATTTACAAATTATATTCAACCTTGAAAATCAGATTAAACAGAAAAAAGAAAAATTAACTCGTTGGAAACTTCACCAGTTAACCACTGCTAACATTCAAGCATATAACTTTTTTGACTTTTTCTTATGCAAATACGCTATTTGCATCTTTTTTTTTTTTAACAAAAACGAGTTTCTATTATTACAAACGGTTGATACTTTATAACCTGTCCTACTTACCACGACCCCTCCCCCAGACCCACCCGTCGCCTTCTGCCGGCTCCCACCGGTTGGGCCTTTATCTGAACCGCAAGCCTTCCCGGAGGCCGGGTTTCCGCCCCACCTGCCAGGCCCCGCGGCCGCCCCGCCCCCGCCGCGGGCGCCTTCCATCCTCGGCCCCGCAGCCCGCGCTCGCTATCGCCGGGGGCCCGTCGCTCGCGGCTCCTCCGTGCGGCCCGTTTCCGGTGGGGCAAGGGCGTCTCCGCGGCGGCGCGGCGCCTGCTCGCTCGGCACCGCCGGCAGCGGCCCAATGCAGGCACAGCGGGGAGCTCGGGGCGGCCACGGACACCGGCCCGGCCGCGACCGGCCCGGCGGGGATCGCGACCGCGAGCGGGC
>NW_017732074.1:567230-577665 GCF_001890085.2 Hipposideros armiger | reverse complement strand
CCCCGAGGTGGCCGCCGGGAGCCTGGAGGCCCGGGCGCCCGAGCCAGAGCGCGGGTAAGAGGCGATGGTTGGTGGGGTTGGGGCCATGGCCGCGCGGAACCGGGCTGGTGGGGTCCGAGCCGCGAGTCAAGAGCCTGCGCGGGACGGCGGAGGGCGGCGGGGACGCGCGCAGGGCCGTGCACGTGGCGGGCCCCAGGGAGCGCCGCTTGTCCCCTCCCTCAGGGGCTGGCGCGGGACCGCCTGGTCCGGGGGCTCCGCCAGCCTGCCCCTGGGGTCCTGGGCTCAGTACTGGCCCAAAACCCGGGGATCGAGGCTGTATGTCAGGGCAGCAAGCCTAGGGGGCACGTTGGGCTCGGGTGGGGTGTCCGTGGAATTGACCCTTGTTGGGTGGGGGTGCAGCCAGGGCTTGGTCATGGGCAGCCATGCAATACCGGGACATTCTGTAATTAGGAGAGAAGGGATTGTGGGTTTTTTTTTGTTGTTGTTGTTGTGTTCACTGCCTGTACAATGCCTGACACACAGTAAATGTTTATTGAATGCAAGAATGCCCCGCTCGGACTGGACTCGATTGCAGTTGGGGGCGGGATCAGATGCATCGTTCTCTCACTTAAAAAAAAAAATAGTGTAGTAAGTCGCTTATATGTGTAGAAACCAGGGGTCACTGGCCTTCATCTTTCGGAATTTTCAATCTGTAAATGTTTCAGTAGTGAACTTTGAATTTTAATAGCAAAATGATTGATCCATCTTCGTCACACATTCGTGAGGAGATGGGAGCAGGGAATGATATAGGCAAACTTTCTCCGCTGATATCTCCGCTAAAGGAGTTAGATTATTGCCTTTTTATGAGCTGTTCTGCTGTTACTTTAACATTTGTAGTACAGAACTGTGTATTTTGAATTCTCATGTGCATAGATTAAACAATTCTTTCTTTTTTTTGGATTGAGGCAAAATTTCCCAGTTCTGAAATATTTGCACTACCTTAAGGGCACAGTATCTTTATCCCTAAAGATAGTAGTTGCATACTAAAATACAGAGTTGGGGGAAAAAAACGATAAAACTTAGATCTTAAGTGTAACATATTAACCTTGTTAGGATTAAGGTAGGTAATAAGTAAAATTTGAGTGAGATATGAAGTTCTTATGGTCAGCTTCAGGAAATGAAGGAAACGCAGATCAATCTAGTGTACATTATATATCACATTTTGTCTTCATAACAACATTTTTATACACTGGGGGTGCCAAAAGTATACACATTTTTAGAAAAGAAAAAAATGTATTAAAATTGTAATACTCAGTATATACCGATAACAAAAGATGAATACAAGCCATATGTGTACTTTTTTTGGCACCCCATTTTTTTGGCTCCCCTGGTAATTGAGTATTATCATTTTTTTTTTTTAGCTGAGCCATCCTGCCACCTGTTGGCAGCTCAGTGGCAGCTCAGCTCGGGCCAGCATTCGAACCGCTGTTGCTCAGAGCTTGCACTTTTCAGCCAGCTCTTAACCAACTGAGCCACTTGGCTGGCCCTTGAGTATTAAAATTTTAATACAGTTTTTGCCTTTCTTAAAATGTGTATACATTTTTTCATCACCCTCTGTATATATAACTTTATTATAGTCTTATTTAAAGCAACTTGTTTAAGCAACTTAATAACTTTCATATATAACATCTTCATTTTTACAGTTTAAACTGACTTGCCTTTAGTTATCATAGCTAGTGGCAGAGCTGGGATTTACACCAAGCTGCCCTTGAATCCACTATGTTTTATCTCTTATACTTTTGTGAAGCAATCACTGCTTTGTTGAGAACAAAGTAGACACTCCTGGGCTGCAGGCATCATGTTTTTAATAGTAATTGTAGTAATGGTACCTTTGGTACTTACTAAAGTATCTGGCACACAGGCCTTTAATAACAAGTGTCTTTAACTTGAAGTGAGTGAATGAAGGTGCTTTTGTGTCTTACTCATCTCTGTTGAACTGAATTGAGTAAAATCATTATCTATCTTTTAGAAAATGAATATTTTTTTATTTATGCTAATATTGCAACCCATTCTATTAAAATTTTAGGATTTTATCCTTTTTTTGGAATGGTCTTAAAAATTCCATCTTATATATATTTTTTTAGGATTTTCTCGCTTCACAGTTTGATTCAGTGTGTCAGTGCTTGTGAATGTGTGGCACAGCGTCTGGGGCTTCAATGATGGCCGCTGCAGCCACTACCGCTTCTACCACTGTTACCAGCACCATCGTGTTTTTAGGCAAAGCTGGATGAAGAGATGCTGGAAAGATTATTCGTTCATTTTGTTTTGAGATGGTGACCTCTGAGGTCCCTTCCACTTCTCAGATTCAGAAGTACTGTTTGTATTTAGGCTTGCTAAGAATAACATTATTGGTGCCTAAAGAGTAAATGGGCCAAGATTGAATACCTTTCTAATTATTGGGTCGTTGGGAAAGTCATGATGCATTTTTGCATTGGAAAACATTGAAAAATACGTTATGCCTTTCCCGACGACCCAGTATATGCCAAAATCATTATAAAAATTTTTTCATGATCTTTCAGCTGACAGTTGGGTTAGGCCCTCCATCGTTTTTAGAAAGGAAAGAATTGGAAATTATCTGACTTGCAAAAAGATTTTTTACTTGGTCCTTAGAGTTATACTTTCTCAATATCTGTAACTGTATTTCAAATTACCATTTTGCTTGGGGGCTCAGGGAATGCACCACAGTCAGAGTGAAAATGGCTGAGAAGGAGTTGCCCTGTTCTCAAGTGCTGTCTAAGATAGACTGCTTTAGGAAAGAGAATGGACACTGATTATCGGAAACTTAATTCCCTTAAAAGCATTCTTGGTCATACCTCTTGGAAAATCTTCATGAACTCCCAGATGTGTGCATACTCCATTTCGAAGACTGTTGACTAAGATCACATTACATATTACTTACTTTTTTTTTTTAAGTAAGATTGTTTATTGCATGTATTCGTTCACCCAGAGGGTATTTATTTATTTATTTATTTATTTGGTTTGTTTTTGTTTTTTGGGGGGAGAAATTAAAAAATATATAGGAGATTGATAGAATGAATTCCCTGTTATACACTTAGTCCTACCTTTGTGTCCTATTGCTATTAAGGATTGATACAAATATGTCTGATCCCTATTTCTTTTTTTTTTTAAGAGTTTTAAAACATTTTTTATTGAGGAATTGGGGGATGGGAACAGCGCTGGGGAATTGGGGAAAGGGGAACAGACAAGTTGCTGTCCTTTTTGTTCTTCAGTCTAGTTGTGGAGGACGTTGCTTCACTGGCCCAAGTTGGCACCATCATTGCACTCTTCCCGGGTGAGGCAGATCAGTCGCCGGCTTCTGGATGGCCGCTCACAGCAGCTGCTGGCTGCTCATGCTGGCTGCTGGCTACACACGGTAGCCCATGGCAGCCCACTGCAGCAGGGGCTGCAGCCTACACCGTCACCAGTGACTCATGGCAGCCCAGCTCCAGGTTGAGCTGTTGTTCAGCATCTTAGAGGGCAGTGTCACTGGCCTTCATATGTGGGATCTGAACCGGGGCCCTCTGGCGTCCCAAGCCAGCTCTTAACCAATGCGCCACTCGGCCGGCCCATGATCCCTGTTTCTTTAGTACCAAGTCAAACTTATGTTAAGGGATGGTAAACACATTTTAATATTAACCTAAGCAAAGCATAATTGGGATGACAGGACTATTACCAAAAATTCATATACAGAAGGTGCCAAAAAAAGTGTATACACATTTTAAGAAAGGAAAAAATTTTATTAAAATTGTAATAGTATATACCAGTAACAAAAGATGAATACAACTCATGTGTTTACATTTTTTTGGCACCCTGGTATATTCTTGGATTATCAGTGCCATGATTCCCCCCATTTCTGCATTTAGCTGTGAGAAGTTACTAATGCTGAGAGATTTTGTTAATGGATGTGTGTTCTGTGAAATGATTAGTTACCATATTTAGATTTCTATAATCTCTGGTGTAAAAGGACCATTAATAGCTGCATTTTGGGAAAATTTAAATTATTTAGCTAGTATTCATTCTCAAAGTCTATTGCAGTGTGAATTTCACTTAAATAGTGGATTTGGAATCTCTAGTTCTATTGTGAATCTCAAGATCACATCCCAGTAGTTGGATTCACATTGAGGATAAGGATATTTTACCCTCATGTTTTCCTTTTACTATAAGGCTGATAATAAAATAACATGTCTTTGTTTAATATTTGGGCTTATTAAAGCTTAGTCTTATATTATTATTTGTTTATTTAATTTTAATTTTTTTTCCTTTTTAAAAAAATTTATTATTATTATTAGTTTCAGGTGTACAAAACAATGCAATAGTTATCCTTTTCACCCCTCACAAAGTGACAACCCCCCTCTCCCATCCACTGCCCCCCACCCCCGATATCATACATATCTATTACAATTCCGTTGACTCCATTCCCACACTATACTCCTCATCCCATGACTATATATGTATTAAATTATAGTTGACATATAATATTATTCAACGGCAGCTTCAGATACACAGTGCAGCGGTCAGGCCTCTACATTGTCCATGAAGTGGTCTCCCTGACAAGTTAGTCTTATATTATTGAAGAAGGCTTAACCTGTTATAGATACACAAACTTCAAGTCCTTCCAAAGAAGTTAAAACTTTTCTGGGAGCAAAGCTTGTTGAAAAATGAGTATGTTTCTAAAGACACAGTTTGGTTTTCGATTTTCCCTTACTGTTCACCTCACTCCCAGGTTGTGTTTTGGTTTACTGCTTCCTTTTTTGTCAGTATGATTTTGTAGAACAATTCTGGTAAAGTTTTAAAAAGTATTTTTCTCTCCTTCACAGCCAAGAGAAGCATGGAATTAAGAGGTGACCAGAAAATGTTATTTGAAGAACACGTTTTACATACATTGGAAGGAGATATTAAGCAGTTGATTTGTTTTTCATTTTTACGATATAGAAGTGGACTGGAACTAGAGGTTTTTAAACAGAATTGTCAGGTTTGCATCTCACCTGAGTTTTCCACTTGGGCTTCTGGTGGCCAGGGGAGGGGAAAAGTGTTGTTGAAGTTTAAGGATGAATGTCCACTCTGGTGGGTGGCATCTTTGAAAGCTTAAGTATTAGAGTTGAAGAATTATGAACAAATTTTAATTATTATTTCAAGGTAGTAGGTAATATAAGTTTACAGAGAAATTAGTAACTAGAGTATAACTTCTTAAAACCTAGTAGGTATTCTGCTTTTTGCCCGTCTCTCTTCATTTTTTTTCTCTCCTTATCTTTTCTCCCCACCTGTGTTTTTTAAATCTTTCTTTCTGGGAGATACCACATGGTGAACAATAATGTGTGTTCTGGAGTCTAACAGACTGGTTAGAAGCCTGTCTTCCAACCCCTCAGATGATCACTTTAGTTTGAACAGGTGAGGTACCTGTCCCTTCTTTTGTTCCTCTCTCCACATGCATACACAGTTTTTTTAAAAATAAAGAAATAAATTAAAAAAATCTTAAAGAGGAAATGGTAGACATGATGTCCCTTTACTCCTAAACATTTCAGTATGTATTTCCTAAAAGCAAGGCAATCTCTTACATAACCATAGCACAATATCAAAATTAGAAAATTAGCGATACCATTATCTAACCTTATTGAGATTTTGCCCAGTGACCCAGGGACATCATTTATTAGACTTTGAATCTTGAGGCTGTGACATATGTAGGTGAATGAGAGCGTCACTATGGCAGTCACTATGGCATCCTAACTAGTTTATTTCTGTTACGTTACTGTAGTTGAGTTCTCAGATGCCTGTTTCCTGCTGTTTTTTCCCCCCCAACCTGGGGGAAAAAGGCTTCTCATCAGTTTTACGAGCTACCTGAAATTCTTTTAATACATTTCTTTTCTGGCTAAGTTAGTCAGAATTCTGTAGTTTGCAGCTCAAACTCTACTGTGTTACATTTTTTACACTTTCCATTTTTCAAAATCTTATTTATCTTCACACGCTGAGTTCACATGCGACCTTTCTTGGTGAAGCTTCTGGTTTTCCTCACTTAGCGATGTTGTACTTTATAAATATAGCACTTATTTTCATTCCTCATTTTATTATAGTTATTTACTTCTTGTGTATCGCCTTCATTAACTGTAAGCAACTTGAAGGCCTGTATATGATACAGCACTGTTCTTTTCTTTTCTTTTCTCTTCTTTTTAAATTGGGGAATTGGGGAAGGGGTACTAGCCAAGTTGTTGTTCTTCAATCTTAGTTGTGGAGGGCACCAGTCACCATCTGATAGCCCATCAGCAGCTTGTGGCTTCTAAGCTCAAGGCACTGTGTTGCAATCTTAGTTGCAGGTGGGCGTAGCCACCATCCCATGCGGGAGTCGAACCAGCAGCCTTGTTGTTAAGAGCACACGCTCTCTCCACTGAACCATCTGGGTGCCAACTTCAGTCTTAGTTGCGGGCTGGCATAGCCCACCATTGAACATGCGGTCTTGTTAGGAGCATATGCTCTTACCAACTGAGCCATCCTGCCACCTATTGGCAGCTCACCGGCAGCTCAGCTCAGGCACAACATCATTGCCCATTTGGGAATCGAACCAGCGGCCCTGTTGCTCAGAGCTTGCGCTCTTAAGCCAACTCTTAACCAACTGAGTCACTTGGCCGACCCCAGCACTGTTATTTTCGAAGCAAGTTCAATAGATGTTTGTTACATGAGTTATAGCAGGTAGAAGGTATTTAGAAGGTAAATGGAGCAAGCCGGAGTGTTTTGAGGCGGTGTCATTTTAGGAGTTCAGGTCATGAAGACCCTTTCTGTTTCATTTGCCTTTGTTACACTAGTTCAAGTACTCTTCTGTTGGTGGTTGAAAGCTCAGTAACTAAAAAGTTACTGCTCTCCCAATGGCCAGATTTATACAAGAGCTTTAATCGCACTGGATTTTATATTCCCCTAGTTCTAAGTCTATTAAACTTTCCAACTTAATGCAAACAATAGATTTTTTTTAAACTGTGAAACTGAAATAAGAATTATACTATCCTGAGGTCTTAATAGCTATAGAATGCCTTTTCACTATTTTGTTCATTTTTTATCTGTTTTAAACTCATTTGTTTCATGTATTATTCAAGCTTGATTTTTATTTTGTCTATACTTTGGATCTCTTGCCACTTTTTACCTTTGCCATTTTTTGGGTCAATTATTAAATAGAAAGTTTTTTTTTTTTTTTTTTTTAGAGCTGATTGTATAATTCTGTATTTTTTATTATGATATATGAAATGTTAGATTCCATAAGTAATTTTAGTGTTCATCATTGTTTTTTTTCTTAACTATTTCTTACACTATTAGTGATGAATTGGCAGAGTAGATTTTTGTTAAATTTAAATTAGAATTTATTTATAAAAATGTGCTGTGTTTATTCTATATATAGAATAATGGGACTGGAGATTTTTTTTTTTTCATCAAGCAGGGAAAAATTAAAGTATACCAGCATTAGTAGTGCACCTTTATGCTGTAAAATTAGGTCAGGACTAACTCAGGACACAGTGTTTCTTGTGCCTCATTTTTTTTTCCTCATGCATAATTTTTTGTTACACATCATTCTAGATAAAAGATATTAAATGTGTCATAGGAACACCTTGAAAACATGGCAAACATAGACGAGTATCCAGTAATTAGAGACATTGACATTTTTAGCGTAATGGTAAAATTCTAGGGTAATGATGGTAATGATATAAATGCCCTTGATGATGGCTGACCTTATTCAGTTTGTGGCAGCCAGTACTGTCCTTTCTGTAATAGCTTGTGGCTTAATTAAAAAATTATTAATATTAATTGTTTCTTTTGATAAATGGAAATTGTAGGATTTTTATTTGCTTCAAAGAGATGGTGGGAACGTAAGTTAGGTTGCTTACAAATATTTAAAAATCTATGTTAATTTTCTTGGTAATAAATGTCCTAGTGAAACTGTATACAGAAAGAGTCTTTAAAATGACGTTTTTAAAGAAGTGTTGATCATATTCAGTATCGGCTGAATTTAGGTACTCTTCTCTTGGTGGGAGTTGATGCAACCCATAATTGAGGCAATTTGACATCAAAATTTAGCTGGTGGCCCAGCAAATCTGTACTTAGCAATTTATTTTATAGACCGTGTATGAACAAGTTAGCAAATATAAGTAGACAATTGTTCATTGCAGTGTTGTTTAAAATAAGCAAAACCTCGAAACAACTTTCTAAAATCTCTATTAAAAAGGACTGGTTAAATAAATAATGGTGTGTCTGTGCAGCAGGATACCATGCAGTTGTTAAAGAATGGGGTAGATGTGGAAAATATCCAATAGTGAGGGAAACAGTTACTTCAGAAAAGTTGGTATAGTATCATTCCGTTTGTGTGAGAAGAAATTCATCCATACACAGAATATTTCTGGAAGGCTGTATGGGGAACATACGTAGCAGTTACCTTTGGGGAGTAAGACTAGCAGACAAGGAGGATGAGAGAAATTTTCCTTCTTTTTTTTATATTTTTCTGTACTATTTGAATTGTTATTTTGTTACCGTGAGCCATTACTCATATGACTAAGGAAATAAACAATACAAGTTAAATGAGCTCAAACTGCTTATTTAGAGTAGACCCTAAAAGAAATCCTCACTTTAAAAAGATTATTAGAAGCTCCCTGTGAAAGAGGCAGGCAGTATTAAATGTAGTTTTACAGATGAAAAAATAGGAATTGGGTGGCGTTAGGCCTTTTTAAGGATACAGCTAAGTAGTTGGTGGTGGGATTGATACGTGAACTTGAGGTTTCTGACTTCTAGGATGAAATTTAATTTTCTGTTTATGAATGATCAAAACAGCTAATTCTGAATAGTTTTTCCCCTCCTAGAACAGTTATGTACTTTCTGTGCTTTCCTATCAAGCATATGTTTCTTTCTAATGTAGCACATGGTTAGGCTACATTGAGTTATAGTTCATCCTTTAGATCTGTTGACTTTAGCTTTTCTACTTTACTTAATATGTATCTTATTACTCTTTGAGAGAACAGCAGGTGGAGTAGTAAAATATAGAGAGATGGGGATTTAAGGTTTCCACCAAATGACTTAGAAATTGAGGTTTCTGCCCAGTACATAAACAGTATAGGTGTGTGGCGTCACCACACTGTACTCCCCAGGCGGTAAAAGCCATATTCCCAAATTCTAATTCCTTAAACTTAAGGAGTTTCCAGTGGGCCACTGTGGCATGTGACATTAAAAAGACTCAGAAACTTTTGCATCCTATTTGCCTTCCCTTCTCAGTTTCTTTCTAAGTTTGGGACATTTATAATAAACAAGCATTAATTCATCCTCATTCTGTCTACCACTTATAAAACATCTAAATGTGAAAAGCCTTTAAGACTACTCAGTTTTAGAATGCCATCATTATAGTTTATAATCAATTAAATCATCCTGATAGATTAAAAAAATTGTTAGATTCAGATGTGCTCTGTAAGGTCGCATTCTGGATGTGCAGATTGCTTAAACATGACTGAAGTGGTGATGCTTCATTTCCCTTTACAAACGTTCTGCTTAAAGGATTTTGTTTTAAAAACAAGAAGTGAATAGTAAAGTTAAAAGCAGATGTGTAAGTGCTGTTTGGCCTAATCCAATAAAGGACAGTCGAGCTATCTATCAAATGAAGGTTGAACTAGGTCCTTGTCCATGTCCAAAGCCCTTGCCCATCTCTAAAACAATAATACAAGACAATTTCAGGCCACTCCCAGGCTTCGTCTGTTGCACAGAATGTGTGTCTGTCTGCTCACAGCTGAAATTAAAGCAGCCACCAAAGCACAATTTTAGCAGTGAACAGCAGGTGGGGTAAGCAGTCCAATGTTTTTCCAAATGGGAGTAACATTCATTTTGTACTTAGGTCATCCAAAGAACAACCATGGAATGCACGCAAAGCAGCGTATGTTCAAACCTTAGCTGACTGGGTGCAAACAAGAACAGCAACAAAATCTTGATAGTGATTGTAATTCTTTACTTCTCAATTTTGACTGCTTCTTAGATTGTTGATATTATTTCAAACTAGCCTGGAAAATCTGAGAAATGATATACACTCATCATTTTCTTTTGTGTTTGTCCTCCCCTTCTTTTGTGCTATTCTTTATTAGAATAGTACAGTCTTACCCATAGAGGAAAAAGAAGAGTAGGAAGCAGAAATAAGCTACAGTAGAAAATTATCTTATGTAAATGGGGTTTCTTATCTTCTGAATGTTGTGGGCATGATCTCTGACTGATCATCAGTGTGTATGTCACAGCCAAAGGTAATTCAGGCAAGGATAATTAGCAAATGTGTGAGTTTAATATGCCATCTAATATTTTATCCTTAACATAGGTATTTCTAGGTGAAAATGTTGACTCAGAGCACACCTCAATCTAACACTTTATTTTATTTTATTTATTTATTTATTTATTT
>NW_017732074.1:549056-564946 GCF_001890085.2 Hipposideros armiger | reverse complement strand
GCACTCTCTCCTTGACACGTGAGGGGGTAGTGAGAAAGCTGCTGTCTACAAGCCAGGAAGTGGGCCTCACTAGGTACTGAATCTGCTGGCAGCTTGATGCTTGGACTTTCCAGCCTCCACAACGGTGAGAAATAAGTTTGTTGTTTAAACCACTCACTCAGTCTGTGGTATTTTGTTGCGGCAGTTCATGGTGACTAGTACAGATGGCTAATTTAGTAATCACAAATAAATAGGTATATGTATATATATATATATATATATATATATATATAATTTTACAGTGGTATAATGTGAAGACTTCAGATGAAGTCGAGTAAGAAACTGGAAGGAATTTTAATGCTAAGGCCACCTGACTGTTATTGAAATGAATCCTGTTTTTTGCTGTAGCTTACACATATCCATCCTTTTAGTTCCTGGTTTTTTGTAGCTTACACATATCCATCCTTTTAGTTCCTGGTTTTTTGATTCTCTTATTTGTGATTGTTTACTTCACACATAGAAATCGTGTTTTGTTTTTTTCCCTTTCTTTTAATTGGCGTGCGGTAAAAAGGCCACCTGATACTGGGTTAAAAGGACTGTCTTGCTCAAAGCAGGCAAGTTCTTTCTATAGGCAGTATATTCATGTTTTGTTGTTGCTGTAACAAATTGCCACAAGCTTAGTGGCTAAAAACAGTACAAATTTAAATTTTAAAGTTCTGGAGTTTCAAGGTGGGTCTCACTAGGCTAAAATCAAGGTGCTCGCAGGGCTTGATTCCAGGAGGGCTCCCAGGAGAATGTGTTTCCTTCCTTGCATTTCCAGCTCCTGGAGGCTGACCACTTTCCCTGGCTCTCGTCTCCTTCCTCTGTTTTCAAAGCCAGCAACGTAGCATCTGTCTGACTTGACTTCTGTGGTAACATCTCTTCCCCGCCTCTCTTTCCCACTTGTAAGGAGTCTTGTGATGACATTGGGCACATCTGGGTAATCCAGGGTAACCTCCCTTTTTCAAGGTCAGTTTATCAGCAGCCTTAACTCCTCTTTGCTGTGTAACCTAACGTATACCCAGGTTCAGGAGATTAGGGTACAGACATTTTTTGGGGGGCTATCATTCCGTCTATCATAGGCAGAAAGTGATATATTTAATAAGGTATAAGAAAACTTTGTTTTGAAAAGTACTGGAGTTGTTATCTTTCAGCCTATCTCTTTCTGGTGGAATTGTGGTCGGTGAGTGTTTCTTCACCGCGTTAACCCATGTCCTCTTGTGAAAAAACAAAAACCTCGTCTATTTTATGGTCAGTAATAAACATACGAGTTTTTTTTTTTCTTCGAAACTAGTACCCCCACTTCGTGAAGTGTCTGAGTTAATACAGGTGGTCACACCTGTCCTTCGCCGACAGCTGGGCAATTGTTTCAGACTTCTGGATTGTTTTAGGCTCTGGGCTATAGCATTCGTACTTTTGTTTAGTTCAGACTCAAAATCTGTGTAGTGTTTGCTTTATTCTCATTGCCAGCTCCGTTTTCCCCATAATAGTAATTATTTGATATTGCTATTGTGAACTTATTTAAAGAGGTAAATATCGGGACATGGAGTAGAGAGCGGGAACGGATTCAATGGAATTGTAATAGATAAGCATGATATGGGGGTGGGAGGGCAATAGATGGGGGTAGGGGGGTTGTTACCTGGTGAGGGTGAAAAGGGTAACTATTGTATTGTTCTGTACACCTGAAACAAAAAAAATAAATTAAAAATAAATAAATTAATTAATTAATTTTAAAAAAAAGCAAAAAAAAAAGAGGTAAATATGCCTAACAAATACTTCATAAATGTGTCCATATACGTAAGATGTAGGTAGAGTGTGGGTAGTGCTTATTCAGAAAAAAATCAAAGACCTACAGTCTCCACTGCTGAGTTGATTCAGAAGCTAATTTTCAGTCTTGTTGTATCAGCTGAAACAACTCATAGCAATAGGATAAGGTGATTGCATTTGTTGGCAGGTGATCTCAAAGCATATATTCTGTGTATATAGTTTTAGAAATAGGTTTCACAGACTTCAGAAGTTTTAGATTTGCAGAGAAATTGAGAGAATAGCATAGAGAGTTCCCCGTTATTAACATCTCACGTTAGTATGGTATAATACATGTGTTACAATTAATGAACCAATATTGATACATTATTATTAACTATTCCTGGGTTCCAATATTATGTTTATCTGATGTTTCTTTTATGATTTGACTGAGGTTATGGGCTTTGGGAGGTAAAATACCATTATCATTACATCATATCAGGAGCACATACTGTCAGCATGATTTGTTCCTGTTGGTGCTGACCTTGATCTCCTGGCTGAGGTGGTGTGTGTCAGGTTCTTCACTGTCAAGTTACTCCCAGCTCCCTTCCATACTGTCCTCTGCACTGCCCTCTTGCTGAGGATGGAGTATGTATCTATATAATATTGGGAATGCTTCTGCATGGGAGATTTGTCTACCCCATTTATTTATTTACTCAGTCATTTATGCTAATATGGACTCATGGATAATTTGTACTGTGGGCTATAATCCAATACTACTTTATTAATTTTGTTCCTCAAATTGTTCCAGTTTTGGCCTTTGTGAGCTCTTTCAGTTGGCTCCTGTGCTCCTTTTACATGCTCTGTGTGTGTGTGTGTGTGTGTGTGTGTGTGTGTGTGTGTGTTGCTCCAGGCTTATCATGTATATTTCCTGCCCCAGTCCTGGAATCAGCCATTTTTCTAAGGATACAGGACTATATATATTATAGCGGATTCTGTGTCCTGATGATGAACACCTTAGGAACCGTTTGACGGGTTCATTGTGGCTGCCATTGCAAACATTGAAAATATTGACCTGCTGCTTATATGTAGGAACGTGGGGAAAGAGAGTGAGCAAATCCTCATTTAAAAGCTGAATGGTAAGTAATTGAAAACAGAACAAAATAACAACAACAACAAAACCCCCAAATGAATATATCAAGTGTGGCTTAGTTGGAGATGAATTTTTTCAAGTGACTCTGAAATGATATTTTGATGGTGTATCCCTTGTGGGATAAATCCTAAGGATGTAAGTACTTGAGAGAAATTTTAAGCTGCATTTAGTATTATTGTTAGTAGTGATATTGGTATCATGTTGAAATTATTAAATATATATTGCAGGGTAAAGGAAATTATGTTAATGTTAGTAACTCAGATTTTTCTAAGAGAAAAAGGATACTAATATAAAACTGAAGCACCTAGGTAAAAACCCTGTAATGTTAAGTTTAAATGGAAATGTTTGTATGAGCTTAGATTTACGTTTATCTTTTTAAGTATATCTTTTCCACTGAAAAGGCATAGAAGCAAAGACAACCCAGTCACAATGAAAATACTCTTTGCACTCAGATTAGTTTCTAAATACCATTTCCCACTTAGAGGAACCAGGCATATTGGAGAAAAGGCTGAGTCCAGGCGTGGGGCAGAAAGCAAGAATGCTATTAAAGGTTACTGGAGTTTCCACTAGGTGGGACTCTTTGAGCATCACTGAGAATAATAAATGCAATGGATTGAAATACATCAAATATGAGTTTTTAAGAATACTGTCCCCACATTGGCTACCTTTGGAGGCTGCTTAGGTAACAATGCACAGTTCTGTACATTGGTAAATTAAAGGAAATGATTTAGTAATAACCCTTTCCTGAATGAGCTGTACTTTAGGATAATCAAATAGATGCTGGTGAAAGTTTACAAAACTAGACAAATTGCACCTAGCAAATGCAGAAGAAATAATAGAATTAGAAAACTGCCACTTTTAGATCCTAATGAACAAATAGATTTAAACAAGAATCACCAATGGATGCTACACTGGACTGTAATCAAGCCACTAGGATCCAATTACTATTGTAGTTTGTGGGATAGAAGAACAAGTTAAAGGACACTACAAAGAAGCAATTAGTCAAAGCCAGAATGTGGGAAATTACACAGGACAAAGACAGATTAAAGGAACCTTTAGAGACATACAGCCATGCGTAATACGTTGGACTTGTTCAGCTGCTTGTTTTTACAAACCAGAGATAGAAAGACATTCAGGGGAGATTTGAACATGGACTAGGTAGTAGATAATATTATGGGATTGTTTCTTTTGTGAGGTATGATAAATGTGTTGTGTTTATATTTAAAGAAATGTTTAACCTAAGAGCTACATAATGAAATACCATAGATGAAATAAATGATATTGTAGATGTTTGAGATTAAGAAAAATTCCAGAAAAAATACATTAAAAAGTGTGTGTGTGTGTGTGTGTGTGTGTGTGTGTGTGTGTGTGAGGAAATCAGGAGTGATAGATAAAAATAATATTGAAGCTGGGTTATGGGTACCTAGGGATTTAGTATATTATGTTGGAAGATTTTTATAGTAAAAATACAAGTTAAAAAGTTAAGTATGGTCCTTCAGTTTTTTCTTCTAGTAGAAAAGGAATAATTTGGCATTTGAGAGTATTATTTACGGACTACAAATAATGTTACTTTTGAGATGGATTAATTATGCTTCATCCATTTTAAATTTGTGATTTGACTTTGTTTTGACTTCTTGATCTGTTAATACTGACTTTGAAGTGGGTTTGAACATTAGGTTTAGCTGTGAATTTGAAAGTAATTTTTTTGGCTGGGATTGAGAGTGAGAAAGATTGTTAGGTTAAACCTTGCATTTTCATGTCTCCATAAGTCTGCCTTCCCATCATTTAGGATAAAATTCGAATTTTTTACTGGTCCCTATAAGGCCCTTTGAGATCTGATGGTGGCTCACCTGTTAGACTTCATTACTTGGCTCTTTCCTCCAGGCTCAATCCAGTGTAGCAATAATACTGGCTTTCTTTCTGATGCTTGAATGTGACAGGGTTGTTCTCTCCTGAGAGCCTGTGCACGTGCTGTCTGGATAATTCTGCTCTGTACCCCCAGATCCTTGCATGGCTTTCTCCCTTATCCTTTCTGGTCACATGTTATCTCTGAAGAGGTTTCCCTGACTGTTCTACATAAGATAGTGCCCTCATCATTCTCTAAGCCCTTACCCACAGCATTTGTCACTACCTGAAATCACTGTTATGTATTTATGCAAACCTTATGTATTTCTTTACTCGTTTGTTTGTTGTTTGACTCCTCTGGTGGAACATCAGCTCCACAAGGGAAGGGAGTTTGTCTTGTTTACGGCTATATTCCATACACATTAAACAGCGCCTGGCATAGCATAGGGCTCAGTAGCTATTTGTTATGTGGCTGATTAATGGGACTCTTTAAGGCTGGCGTTACTTCCAGGATTCTGGAAGCACTCACGTTCATTTTCTGTTAGCAGGTGTATGCTTTTCCTATTACCACTAAAAGCAGGAAGGGGAAGGTAGGTTTAGCTGTACCCCTGAAACCAAACCCACTCTCAGGCGTCCTCTCTGGATACAGTCCTCTCTATTTTGCCAACAATGGAAAGAGCCAGAATGAGTTTAAATGTCTCTGCCAAAGAAAGAAACATCTGTCAGAATTTCTAACATGTTTTTTTTTATGTCGTTAGCAGCCTGAACATGTGTAGTGAGTTTTCTTAGTCTCTATCAACAAACTTGACGAGCAGCTGTTTACAATTAATAGTTAACCACCCATCTGGCATCTTAAGCCCGGTGTGATTGCAGGGGTAGGCAAGGGATGGAGGCTTACAGAGTGGGGACTAGACTAGGGCAGTGTTCCAGAGGTCAGGAAGTTTTGTTTTTCTTTCCTGCCACCTTTTTTTAAGGGTACGAAATAAATAGTGACACCCAAGAGGAGGATAAAAATGTGCACTGACTGTCATGGTTCTAGAAGACTCCGGGGTGGGGATTTCTCTGCCCCGGCAGCACCATCAAGTGGAAGCTGAGACGGGCTGGCGCCTTGGCGCAGGTGTGCGGAAGCGATCATAATGTGAAGTGGCCAAGGGAGACGCTGCTTGAGCAAGCAACGGTGAAATTACCGCGGGGACACGGCCAAGGTGAAGTGAGCCCACTACAACCTCTCCCTCCTGCTGATTGCAACTGAAAACTGTGGACAGACTGATTACTTGGGGACTCAGAAAAGTAAAGAAAAGCTAGCAAATTGAGAAGGGAGCGAGAAACCCAAAGAAGCAATCTGTATGGGGGGCCAGTGGGGTGAGCGGCTCATTGGTTTTCTTTTCTCCCTGGCTTGGAGGCAGGCTCTCAACAGAGCTGCAGTGGTGGTACAGAAGTAGCTTAAAATCCTAGAGAAGTCCCATCTTGCTGGCCGAAAGCCAGGAAAATGCAAGCTGGAAAGTGTAGGGTTGTCCCTCCCTTTTTTGAATCCTGTGGGTGGGGCAGGGCGGACCCCTTGGAGAGCTGGGGTTGGTTGTGGTGGCAGCAATTACTGTATCTGTAGATATCCTGTCTTTTTGGCCAGGAGAGCTGGGAAAAGGCGCCCCTGCCATCCAAAGAATGTGAGAGAATGCTTCTTTTTATTTTTCTCTCTCTGCTTTGTCCTTGGAGGAGCAATGTGGGCAGCTAGAACTCCAAGAGAAAGCCCTTTGGGCCAGGGGATTGGGAGAGTCCTGGAGAGGAGAGAGCTGAGGGGATCTTCTCCTTGTGTGTGTGACCTGGCTGAGGCCAGGGCTTGCCCTGAGCTGTGCGGGGTGGGGAGCGGGGGGTGGGATACAGACCTGAAGCAGCAAAAGCCTGGAGTACTGCGGTGACCCTGGAACCATCGCCCACAAGAGATGAAGCAGAACTTGCTGTCTGCACCTAGCCAGTTAAACAGACCATTTACCAGGGAGGATGTATTGATGGCAAATAGTACAAGATGCTGAACATCATTTGTTTTTAGGGAAATCCAAATTAAAACCACTGTACGTATATTAGAATGGCTAAAAAAACCCCTGACAATGCCAAATCTTGGCAGTTTCTTATGAAGTTAAACATACACTTATCATATGTCCCAGCAGTCCCACTCTTAGGTTATGTATTTACCCCAAAAGAAATGGAAATTTATGTGTGTGCATGCTTATAGTGGCTTTTTTCATAATTGCCAAAAGCCGGGAACAACCTGAAGATCTTTTGACTGATGAATGGATATACAAACTCTGGTCCATGTGTACCATGAACGACAACTTAGCAATAAGAAGGAGTGAACGGCAGTTACTTACAACAACATGTGTGGGTCTACTATGAATGTACAATGTGAAGTGAGAGAAGTCTGGAGGGGTGGACAGTTTTCAGGTGATGGGAATTTTCAGGTGATGGGACTGTTCTGTATCTTGATTGTGGTGGTTACACGACTCCATGTGTCTAAACTCTTAGAAGTTTGTATTTTACTGTATGTATTTTACTGTATGTTATGACTTTTATCAGATTCTGAAAAGGTAAGTGTTCCAGACCAAGAGGACTATTGTTTTTTACATGAACTACTTGGGTATTTAGATAGTGCTTCATCAGTCTTATTCAGAGATGAAAGAGAAAAAGAACTTATCCATTCGGCAGACTTGTAAATCTGTGATTTCTTTTTAAAAGCGAATTTTGTGCTTCAGCTAAGGAAACCCCCACTCTGGATCAGGACTCTGTACTTGTAGAATCTCACTCTTACTGCTTTTTGAGTGGCTCCAGATAGATATCTAATGGATATATCTTATATCCATTAGATACAAGACTAAGAGGAGTTCCCTTTTCCTTTCTAACCTTGAATGCACCGAGTTGCTATGGAGAAAGCCTGAAGACTGGTCTTGGGGATTGTGTAGGGGAAGCCAGGTTTATCTTGCTGGTGATTGTGACATTTTCTTTGGGATAGGCCCCTCTCTCGTTTCCCAGGGTCCTCTTCCTGTCCCTTTTATTCTCTAGGGCTGTCTGAGACACCCCATTCAGAATTACCTTAATGATATATCACACTCCAGACTTTTTCTTTTCTTCTCTCCTTGTCAAAATTGTGACAATGACAGTGCATTACTCTCAGGCGGGGTTTTAACTTCAAGTTACTTCTGTTAAATCAGTGTTGCCTCCCTCGAAATCCCAGTGGGGGCACTGTTTCAGGGCGATGAACCTTTCTGTGCTAAGCGTGTTACAGGGAGATGCAGCATTTTCGTTCTGCCAAAGCTAGAGTTCATGTCCTAACAGACTTTAGCTTTTTCAAGTTTAATCCTCTTGAGAGTTTCGATTATGATTTTAAATTCACAGGCCTCCTACTGGAGGGAAGCAATACTAGGGTTTAATTTGTGTTTCTTCCACAAAAGAGTATTTGGACACTGTTGGTGGGGATCGAGAGAAGGTGGAATTAAGCGTTGCTTTAAACTTCTGTGAAGCACAGAGAGCCTCGCACTCATAGAAATGATAAGGCACACATAATGTTAGTGTTGCCAGCTCCAAGGGAATATTCCTAACAGGCAGTCAGCCATTCAGGCTCCCTGTGTGGGGGCCTAGCCCCACAGCCCTCAGCTTGTGTGCTCTGTGTAATCCTCATGCTGGGATTTGCATTTTGTCCTTGTGGGTTGGGAGCTTTGAGAAAATCCATCCTTCTCTAATGCAAGGTAAAAAGCTTTCTTCCTTCCTCAGGCGTCTTTGCTGCCCTTTCTTTTAATTAAAGTTTTTTCCTCCCCAGTGTTGGAAGAGCTTCCTAAAGGTCACACTTGAAAAGGGCGGCAGAAGGGAAATGCAGAGTATATAGTATTCCGTCCTTTCACGGGGTGGGGATTGTCTCTTGAATCTCTCTGCCTCTAAAGAGTGCATTTTTTCTTATTTCTCAATTTTGGTTAAAGTAGTGTGGCTTGGAAGGAAGGCTTTTGGGCTAGTCTGTAGCCATGATGTCAGGTGATGGCTGAGGAATGAGAGAATGCAGTCCAGCCGGAAGAGAAGAGAGTGCCGGCTGAGCGCCTTTCAAATGGCATGTGTTGTGTGGCAACCCGTAGGTTGCAAGTTTAATGCATGCACTTGTCTTCATTGCAAACAGTGCTGCCTTATTCCATCTACAAAATATTTGCACTTGAAATCCCTAAATGTGATTTTTGCGGTAGTTGTCATTGGATTTCTGTGGACTTGCAGGGAGCCCGCTGACAAGAGCGCTGTGAGTGTTCACGTCCTTTTCTCTTCATGTCAATGTTGTCATGTGTGATTGCTCTTGAAGAGAAAAGGTTTTGATATCCCAAAAATGCAGCCAGCCCACAGAAGCAATGTTATGCATTTTATACAATTGTATTCACCAGGGAGGAGGACCTGAAGAGGAGGACAGATTCAAAAGAGCAGCTTCAAGTGGAACAAAGCAAGAGAAGGTGGACGCATAATGAACTTATTTCCTAGTGTCAGATAAAGTGACATGTACAAAGACAGACTTTTCAGATGGTCGGTCTAGTGGTTCAGTCTTCATCATTTGGTCAGCGTGTGTTTATGGGGGCCTGTCCCACATGAGGTGAGTGCTTAAAAGGAAGAGAATTCTGGCCCATTTGTGCTTTTCAAACAGCTTTTAACTTACACAGCTTTTACTGGCTAGGGCCCTTGTCTAAAGACAGAACAACTAAAAAAGTTTCGTGGTGGTATTATCTTGTATCTTCTGAAATTTGACCTTGTTAAACTTAGAGCTTTTTGCCACAAGGAGAGTAAGATTGTCATGTTGTCAAGGGACCTGAGTGATGTAATGTGTGGAGCTTTTTGAAGGCACACAGGTTTCTAGCTGCACAGCTGTAGTTGGCATCAGTCACCAATGGAAGCACAGTGAGAAACGCAGTCTATTTGACTGTGTTGTGAGGTGGCACGAAAAGTGTGTTCTACCAGATGGTGGCATTAATCCTTTAATTAACAAGAAGAGATTAAGAGTTAGATTACACCTGTTTCCTTTTTTCACATTTTACCAGTTTGTCATCGATTGACGTCTTCTGTTTTAGTTGGCTCTGAGGTACTTCTGACAATTTTTGCAAATGCTCATTAACTCCCTTGTTTAATTGCATATTTTTCTTTGTTGTCATTGGTATGTTTGCCCCTCCTCCTCCAATTACTGGTCATATTTATTTCTTCTAACTGTAAGTGACTTCTTACTATCGAGCCATTCCCCACACAGTGAACCTTGCCGTTTTCAGTGATTAGAATGAATGGTTGCAGTGAATAAGTTTTTGGAGTGGAGATTTGTTCTCTTGTGTGGTTGGTAAGTTTTTGGAGTGGGTACATGACCTATTGCAACTGTATTTCATCTGTGTATGTATAATTGATTATGTGCAAGGAAGATATGCCTGTCCTCTAGGGCTCCTTGAAATTAAATAATTGAATGAGAATGAGTTTTGGGAGATGCAAAATAGTGTCACTAAAAATAGTCACTAATGTCACTAATGTAGGGGAGGTAGTTTCACACATCAGAAGTTAGTTCTTGAATCATTAGTCTCTGGCTTGCTACATATCTTCTGCTCCTTAGACAGTTTCATTATTTTTCTCTCCTGGTAGTCAGAAGTTTTGGGTAGAACCTTCACAAAGGCTTTAGAAACTAAGAGGCTTGAAACATTGGAGACGATGATTTATTTTACTAAGATTTTGCTCAGTAAAGAGACTTATTTGCAAAAGCACTGGATTGCATTTTATTTTATTATTTTATTTATTTTTTAAAAAGATTTTATTGGGAAATTGGGGGAGGGGAACAGTGTTGGGGAATTGGGGAGGGGGACCAGTCCAGTTATTGTTCTGCAAGTCTTCGTTGTGGAGGGCGCCAGTCGCCATCTGGCTGCCGGTCAGCAGCTCGTGGCCTCTAAGCACAAAGTTCAGTCTTAGTTGCAGGTGGGCGTAGCCATGCGGGAGTTGAACCAGCAGCCTTGTTGTTAAGAGCACACACTCTAGCCTCTGAGCCATCCAGGTGGCAGCTCAGTTCAAGGTGCCGAGTTCAGTCTTAGTTGCGGGTGGGAGTAGCCCACTATCAAACAGGCAATCTTGTTACACCAGCTGAGCCATCCTGCCACCTGTTGGCAGCTCAGCGACAGCTCAGCTCGGGTGCAGCATCACTGGCCCATTTGCGAATCGAACTGACGGCCCTGTTGCTCAGAGCTCGCGCTCCCAAGCCAACTCTTAACCAACTGAACCACTTGGCTGGCCCTGGATTGCGTTTTAGATATTCATTCTTCCTCTGCTAAAGACCTTGGTCAAGTTTTTTTTTTGAACCTAATTTTATCCCTAAAGCCTCAGGGCTTAAACCAGATGGTCTATAAGTGTGCTTTAAGAGAGGGAGAGAATTTTGTTTCAAGCAAATTTCCAATTTGCCTCCTTGGATTAATATTGCGGAGCAAGTTTGTAAAGGTATTGGTAAGGTCTCTCTTTTTTTTAAAGGTAGAAAAGAACATTATCTAGCAGTAAAACCTTTATTTTGAGGCGTGGAAAAGAGTAGATGACTGAATAAGAAAATCTAGAATTTATTGAACCTGCTGTGTGCATTGAATAAAGTACAGTAGCTTACACAGGAACTGTATATGGCATTGCAATTCTCCTAAGTGTTGTTAGAATAAGTAGTTGCCAGGTAACAGAGTTTTCAATACTTTTGGAACCTCTGAATAAGGCTTACTGAAATCACTTAACTAGGTCATTGGTCATCTTATTAGAATTGATAACAGATAACAGGGACATTGCATGAAAAATCTTATGTGATAAATGTTTCAAAATAGTTGATGAGAAGGGACTTTTTTGAGGAAACTGCTTAACTTGATTGGAACAAGGGTGAGATCTCCTTGCTGTTTCAAGTGGCACGTGGTGGTGGTTACTTGGCCGTCTCATTTCAAAGGGAGAGTTGAGGGCTCTGTTCTAGGCTTACTGATGAACTGTTAACAAGTGGACTGAGTGGGTGAATCCGGGATGGGTGGGTGGGTTCACGGCAGGTGAAAGACACGTGGCAAATGATTTTATTTTGGTAAGCCCAAGAGATGATTTTGAAGGCAGTGGTTTAGAACTCGGAATGTAAGGAAGAAACAAACCTTTTGTCTTTGTCAAAATATCTATGCTGCTTTAAAATGGAGCAGCTCACCAGAAGAGGTTTAGCTAACAGTGGGGTTCACAGGTTTGATGGGGAAAAGTTTGTTGGCTGGATCAAAAAACCCTGTTAGATATAGTTTCTAAAAGATTCAGGTTACGTTTTGCAGCTCAGGAGATACATGTTGCTGAGATACTTTTGACCAAAGTGTAGTACGTAAGAAAAGGGGGACGCTTGCAAGAGCAAAGAGACTGCCACATGCAAAGAATGAAGTAACAGGAAGGAGATAAGTGACCACATGAGGTAGATAAATACCCATCAGAGTCTGTCTCAGTGTCTCTCTTTGTTATAATAAGTTTACTACATAAGTTAAAAAAAAAATCTGTGCTGACCTGACGGTACTGTGCACTTCTTTCTGATAAAGAACCTCGGAAATAGACATTCCCTCCAGTTCCGTGCCCACACTAGGGGTCACTGTCAGATCTGGGGTGTATTGTTTGAAGGAAGGTACAGAGCCGCTGAGGAGCTGGGAATGGCGAGGAGAGTTGTACTGTCCACATTCTGCATCCAGCTAACAATGGGTAATTACTTTTTTAATGCCTCTCATTTTTATCAAACTCTGAAGCAAAATGCCTGTGAGAAAGAGAGAAGGACTTGGAGAAGGAAACGGATGGAGTGATGAGTCCTGTGAGCTGGGTCATTGAACAACTGCTTCCTGGGTTGGTTTGCCTTTTTCTGTGTTCCCAGATTCTTCCCACCTCACTTTTCCCCCCCATGTATTGATGTCTCTGAGCAGGGTGGAGACTGGACAGCTGTTCTTTTTTTTTTATCCTTTGCTCCCAAAGTCTGAGGGTGAACTTACTAGTTACATAACTAAAACAGTGAAATTGTACCCTAATAGAACATGTTTGGATGCTTTGTGGAATTTATTATAAAGATGCTCCTATTCTTATAGTATCCTTGTAATAACAACACAATATGGGATTTGACCATGATCCTTCATTGTTCCTGAATTTCATGTGAAATCAGTTTTCCCAAACTTTTAAAAGGGAGACACTCTTAAGGATAGCTTTTCAGGTTTCAGGGCTATGGAGCACCTGTGATGTTATTTTGACCTTTGCTGTTATTTTCAAGTGTAAAAATATGGACCTCAAATCTGGTATGTCCCTGCCTCCCCCCTCCCATCCCCCCGACCCCCATCTGTACCTTCTTTTCCCTTTCTCTTTTTGGTCCCTGTTGTGCTCAGTTTGGATTCTGTCCCCAGCAGTTTCTCTTTAGAATGGAGTTTTGTCCTGCTCAAGAGCTTTGCCCCATTCCTTTTGGGAGTTCATGGGGCCCAGACTTAACCCCTTCAGCTATGGAAGTGCCCGAGCCAACATTTTTAGCTGCTCTTCTCAATGGACCTGCCAAGCTATTGGGTTGTCGGAAAAGTCATGATTTATTTTTTCTATGTTTTTCGTTGCAAGAATGTGTCATGACTTTTCCGACAACCCAATAGAAAGTTTCTAGGGAGTACCTGTTGTTTATTTTAGGAGTGCTCAGGTCTCTCAGATGCCCTGATGCTTCCCTGTGTTTCCTCTCAAGGTGCTGCTACCATGCAGGTTTAGTGACTGTTGCTACCTGCTCATATTTGGGGCTTGGTGGCGATACCTTGCCACCCAGGGTTTTTTTGTTTTTTGTTTTTTGCCACTTAGGTTTTATGTATTGGGTTGTTGGAAAAGTCATGACGTATTTTGTCTGTTTTTCAAAGGTCATTTATTTATATAAAGAACAAAGATCAATCAATGATACATTGCCCATTTTGTTTGATAACCTTTTGCCATCTTTCATAATTCCTCATTCATAGAAGGACCTGTCTTTATTGGCGAAAAACTGAACAAGGTGCTGATTAACAGCCTCATCTGAATTGAACATTATACCACACAAGGAGTTTTGAAGAGAGCGAAACAATTGGAAGTCTGACGGTGCAAGGTCATACGAGTATGGTGGGTGTGGCAACACATCCCATCCAAGCGCCAATAATTTTTGACAGGCGATCAAACTTGTGTGTGGTCTCGCGTTGTCGCGATGGAACACATCTCCTTTACAATTAACAAGCTCTGGACGTTTCTGGATGATGGATTCGTCCAAACTGTCCAACTGCCAATACATTCATACTGATTGTTTGGTTCCTTGGTAGAAGCTTGAAAAACACAACACCTTTAAAATCCCACTACACTGAGAGCATAACCTTCCTCTGATGAATTTCTGCTTTCGATGTTGTTTGAGGTGAATCATCACGTCGGGACCAAGATCGTTTGCACACCACATTGTTGTAAACAATCAACTTCTCATTACCAGTTATCAGTCGCTTCAAAAAAGGATCGTTTTCCTCATGTTTAATGAACATATTGCAGATGTTTATATGCGCTGTCAAATGAACTTCTTTGAGTTCATGCGGAACCCAAATATCGAGCTTGCTTATGTATTCCAGCTTCTTCAGGTGGTCGTGAACGCTTGAATGATGGATGTTCAATGTTTCTGCAATCTCTCGTGTAATATAATGTGGGTTTGACTTGATCATTGCCTTTATTTTGTTGTCATCAACCTCGGTGGGCCTCCCTGACCAAGGAGTGTCGTTGAGATCAAAATCACCAGCACGGAATTTTGTGTACCATAGTTGTCACTGACGTTCTTGTAGAGCATTGTCACCATAAACTTTATGCAACTTTTCACAAGCTTGATGCGCGTTCTTCCCTTTATGGAAGTAAAACAATAAAATATGGCAAAAATGCACAGTTTGGTCTTCGATCTTCAACTTGTCGTAAAATCTCCCAAACTCAATCAAATTGCTCAGTTTTCTTTAGAATGAAGCTAGAACTGTCAGCTGTCAAATGACATAGCAATAACATAGATGCAAATGACTCTAGTACTTCCAAAAATGAACTAGTGCCATCTGTCGTAAACATGCGTCATGACTTTTCTGACAACCCAATAGATGTTTTCCATGGAGTTTTGATTTTGTTATCCTTGTTGCTCTGCGTGGTTCTTTTGGGGGATTTGGAAAGACTAAAAAACTGCCACTATTGCTATGTCTTCCCAGAATCCTTGAACATGTTTTTCTTTTTTCAAGTTTCCCATTGTTGACCTCCCTGGGGTTTGTTTTGAAGGGCTGTTACCCCTCAATTAGAAGCCTGTTCTTTATTAATTCTCTTTGAGCCTGGAAACTGCCTTCCAGCAGGTGATAGTGGCAGTTTCCTTCACAGACTAATTTCAGGCCGTGTGTCCATGGCTAGAGCTGAATTGTCCTGTTCCCTCAACCTGAAATGTCTTCCTCCTCCTCCTCCTCCCTGGGTCACAAGACTGGTCCTGAAGACGCCCTCCATCCCTCTCTCCTCCATTGCTGCTGCTTTTTCTAGGCTACCATAACTCTTGTGGATGTTTTACCATAGCGCAGATCACACTGCTTTAAGTATATGTTTACTTTTCTGATTTCCCCACAGGACTATGGGTTTTGAAGGCCAGGGACCTTGTTTTATTTGGTTTTGTATTCTCTCTGCCTGATGTGGTGCTTGGCACTTAGTAACTAAAGAAATGCATGTTGAAGGAATTTGGCAATTGTATAGCCAAGGAACAAAAGCAGTCTTCTTCCGATTTATTGTAGGATAGCCAGGAGGAAAGATAAGTGCCACTTAGAGTTATAGTTAAAAAAAAAAAAAAGAAATGTGTCCTGAGAAGGAACTATGAAGGTGACTGTATTTTCAAAATTTGTGGTGGCACTGGCTGAGTCACATCTACCGAATCCATTTTGATTATAACCACCAAAAGCGGTTGTGGGGAATTTAAGAAATTTAGAACAATGATAATGAATAAGGAATTGGAAGTTTGTGCTAATGAAGGAACTACTATGGTCAATTTGGGTAGAGAACACAATCACAGACCCAGGGATAGCAGAGACTCCCTCAGTGTGATTTCTACATGATTTTGCTTTGAGGACAGAGGACTGGACCAGGG
>NW_017732074.1:539375-548831 GCF_001890085.2 Hipposideros armiger | reverse complement strand
CCCCGGTAAACGGAAGGTGATGACAGTAAAACCTCAGTAACCAAGGAAACCCGTGCTGTGCTGGTGGATAAGAGAGGTGAAAATTTAACTGAGACAGAATAAAAAGGAACTCGGGCCACGTCCAGCAGTCAACCTGTGCAGTGAAATCCCAGGAAGGTGGAGCAGAGGCAGAGGCACCTGATCAGTGCCCTCCTTAGGAAAAGGAGTAAACTGTCAGTGGCTCGGGTTGGGGACGGTACGTTTTGTACACTAAGCTTGCTTAGGAATGTTCAGTCTACGTGTGGGCTTCATATAAAGGCTGATTATTTTTGTGTATATAAAACCCTCAAATTACTTAACAAAGGAAAATCTTTACTGGAATGCTTCTTAGTTGCATCTCTAGTTTTTGTGTGTGTCTGTATTCAGTAGCTCAACAGAGCAAAACATCTTTTTTTTTTTTAAGATCATAACCACAGCAAGAATCAAATTGTCTTCATTGTAGTTCCATTTAGTGCCTTCTTTACCACAAAAATTGTTGACACTAATCTAGTTCATAGAATTTTACCGGGGAATTGGGACTTGCAAGGTTGATTAGCTTGGTAGTCTTTAAACCTGTTTTAGCCTGAATTCTTACATGAAGTTCAAGTTGTAAAGCAGATAAAACGAACCTGATTCTATTGCCACTACTGCCCTCCTTTCCACAAGGACTCCATATAAAAGGACTTCCCCAAAGTACAGTGTAAAATCTCTAATTAGCACAGTGAAAGTTACTGCAGTTTAATTTCCCAAACTACCCTTAAATCATGGGATCATAAAACTCGCCAGGTCTTTACAGTAAGTCTGGCCCTTGTGAGGGCTGCCAGCAAATGGTAATTACCTTTCTGTGCTTCCTATTTTTAGCCACCTCTCTGAAACAGAATTACCCATGTGAGAAAGATATAAGGACTTGGAGAAATAAGACACAAGGATTCGGAATGAGTGAAGAGGCCTGTGAGAAGTGTCATTAAACAGCTGCTCTGAGGATTGGGTCACCATTTTATTTTCTCTGTTCTCAGATCCCTCTTGTCAGCCATATTCTGATTACCAGGAAGGACAGGAAAGGAGGCTGTATATAATTCTCTGCTGGAGAAACAGTCGAATTCAAATATAGCCTGCACCACTTTTTTTTTTTTTTTCTCAATGGCCACAGTATTTTGTATCTTGTTCTAGGTTCAATTGATAATACAGATATAATAAGCCATAGAGTGCATTTACTCATTTTTTTTCAAGTATCATGCTCTAATATGTATTTGATACACAATGACAAATGGAAACATCCTTCTTAGGATACCTGTATTCTAGGTATATAGTATATATGTATATTTTTTGTTACATTTTTTAATTGAAATTTAGCTTTTTGAAATACCATGTAAAATTATTTTTGCTAGAACACTTTTCTAATATCAAAGAGCTATCATTGAACTCCTTAATGGGTTATGAATTTTCATATTGCTAAAAAGACAAAAAAAATGAAGCATCAGTTGCTGATTATGGTCCAAAGGATTATGTAAGATAAAAATGACCTTAATAGGGTTATAAATATTAAAGTTGGCAGACTATCACTGATATATTTTAAAGCTTGATAACCTTTTAAAATTTTAAAGTAGGGCAAATTAATATAATTTTCCAATTATATACTTTGTAACATTTTTGGTTGGATATATTTGACATTATCACTGATTACTGAAATTAGTTTCCAATAACTTTCTGTTGGAGGGTTTCCTTAAATTTGTTCTCTCCCATATCTTTCTCAGTTGTTCCCCTTCTATGGTATAATTACATTTTGTGAGGAATATAGGACGTTGTTGGAAAATGTGTGATGGTTTTCAACCTCCTCATTAGGTTAAAGCAGGAAAGTCTTTTCTACACTCCTTTACAGCAGGGGAAGGTAGAACCTTCAAAAGCTAGGCTCTCTTAGTAACTTCCCAAATTTTGCTGGCTTATCTAAGAGCTCTTCATGATAAAGATGATCTTTAAATATTCTCTTAGCAGACTGTTCGCTCTTTTTGAAGGAAAAGGGAAGAGGATATTTTAAAAAGACTGTTGCCCAAGCATGCAGTGCATAGGCTGGCCAGATCAATTCAGCAGATTGTAAACGAATGTAAGTTATTGTACGTTAAAGAGGGATCACAGCTTCAGTGCATAAATCTTTTTATTGGTTGTGTTGTGCATGTGGTACCTTTTCTCTAGCTGTCCTATCCATTATTGAAAATGGGGTGTTGAAGCCTCCAACTGTTAGGGTTGTACTATTGCTTCAATTCTGCCAGTTTTTGCTGCATATTTTGTCAGGCTCTATTGTTAGGAGCATATGTTTATATATTTATATTTATAGTTCTGTCTTTCTGATGCATTGACCCTTTTTATCATTGTTTAATGTCCTTCTTTGTCTTTTGTAACAATTTTGGCTTAAGGTCTATTTTTTCGGATATTTGTGTAGCCACTCCAGCTCTCTTTTGCGTACTGTTTGCATAGAGTATCTTTTTCCATCCTATACTTTATTATAATGGTATTTTAATCTTTGAATAAACATGTCTCCTATAGATAACATAAAGTTGGATTTTAAAAAATTCATTCTGTCAGTACCTGCCTTTTGATTCAATTGTTTATTCACATTTAATGTTATTAATATAGCTGAATATTGGCCATTTTACCTTTTGTTTTACAGATTCTCATGTATATTTACTCCTTTATTGCTTTCTTGGGCATGAAATTAATATATTTTTTTATTTTTTATTTTTTTATTGGGGAATTGGGGGTATGGGAACAGCGCTGGGGAATTGGGGGAAGGGGAACAGACAAGTTGCTGTCCTTTTGTTCTTCAGTCTAGTTGTGGAGGACGCTGCTTCACTGGCCCAAATTAGCACCATCATTGCGCTCTTCCTGGGCGAGGCAGATCAGTTGCCGGCTTCTGGACGGCCGCTCACTGCGGCTGCTGGCCGCTCACGCTGGCTGCTGGCTACACACGGTAGCCCATGGCAACCCACTGCCACAGGGGCGGCGCCTACGCCATCGCTGGCGACTCACAGCAGCCCAGCTCCAGGTTGAGCTGTTGTTCAGCATCTTAGCTGTGGAGGGCAGTGTCACTGGCCCTCATATGTGGGATCCGAACTGGGGCCCTCTGGCGTCCCAAGCCAATTCTTAACCATCGCGCCACTCGGCCGGCCCAATATTTTTAATGTAACATTTTAATTTCTTTAATTTTTTAAAACTTTTTTAGTCATTTCCTTAGTGGTTGGTTGATATAGGGCCTACTATATAGATTTTAACAGAATATGCTTTAGAGTTATACTTATTTCCAGTGAGATAAAGAAACATTACTCCTATATAGCTTATTCTCTTCCCCCCTTTTTATGGTATTATTGTTACACATATTACATCTATATGTTACAGAACCAACAATACATTGTTATAACTATTACTATGTAATTTTATCTTCTAAAGACGGAGAGAAGAAAGAAGAGTAAGCATATACTTACAGCTTTTGTCAGCCTTCTTATTTACTATTTCTAGTTTTGTTAATTTGTTTCTGTGTATATGGAGTTCTTTTCTTAGTTCAGTACAGTTTTGCTCCCACTCACCACCTTTGAGCTGTTATTGGCAAATGTATTGTTGGCCTATAACATAGAAATATATTTCTGCACATTGTTTTATACGGCTGCTTTTAAAATTAGTTAGGAGAGGTTGTATCAGATAGATGATTTGCAAATGTTTTCTCCTATTGGTTAGGTTGATTTTTCATTTTGTTGATGGTTTCCTTTGCTGTGCAGGAGCTTTTTATAGTTTGATATAGTTCCACTTGTTTATTTTTGCTTTTGTTGTGTTTGCTTTTGGTGTCAAATCCAAAATGTCATTGCTAAAGCTGATGTCCAGCAGCTTACCAGCTATGTTTTCCACCAGGACATTTTTGGTTTTAAGGTTTACATTCAAGTCTTTAATTCATTCTGAGTTGATGTTTGTGTATGGTATTAAATAGGTGTCCAGTTTCATTCTTTTGCATGTGGCTATCCAGTTTTCCCAACACCATTTATTAAAAAACTGTCCTTTCCCCATTGTATATTCTTGGCTCTTTTGTAATAAATAGACTATATATGTGTGGGTTTATTTCTGGACTCTCTATTCTGTTCCATTGATTTATGTGTCTGTTTTTATGCTGTTATCATACTGTTTTGATTACTACAGCTTTGCGATATAGATTAATATCAGGAAGCATAATACCTCTAGCTTTGATCTTCTTTCTCAATGTACTTTGGCTATTAGTTGTCTTTGTGGTTCTATACAAATTTTAAAATTGTTTGTTCTATTTCTGTGAAAAATGCCTTTGGACTTTTGATAGTGGTTGCATTGAATCTGTAGATTGCTTTGGGTATAATGGACATTAAACAATATTAATTATCCCAATCCATGAGCACAGAATATCTTTCCATCTGTATCTTCAATTTTTTTTATCAAAGTCTGATAGTTTTCAGTGTACACAAGACTAATTTTGTAATGATGTTGTTAACCTAATAATGATGTCTTTATATTTATAGTTTTCACATTTCTTTTATCAGTACTTTTTTTTTATTCTGTTCTTTGTCTCTATCTTGGGGTTTTGCATATTTTATTCTGTCTCAGATCTTTGCAAAATGAACCAAACATAAAGTCTTTAGGAGTTTTTAAGATACACCTTTCTCTTAAGTTACATCAAGTGTCTTCTAAACTTTGTTACTTCTTACTACCCTCTTGTGATGGAGGCTAATGACAACTCTCCTGGTTTCTGCAGTTGGTGGGAATAATGAGATACTTGTTCAGTGATTTTTTTTCTAAGTAGGGGATTAGCGAGTCATTTATCTGTGGGAAAACACCTTGTAAATATTAAATGATCGTGATGGCAGGGCCATTAATTCTATCTAGGTCTCCTGCCTCCCATGTTGGTGCTTGTTTCAGTGAGTTCATAGTTGCTCAGGTGTTTCAGATTATAATCCTCATTTACATCAAGCTAGTTGCTTTGCCCAGTTTTACATTTTTGCCGTATGTTATATGGACATACTCATTTTTGCCATATGAGTATGTTCAGAAGTTTTGTACTAACTAGAGAAGTCTCCCTGAACTCTGTTTATCCAGTGGGCCAATAAAAGAATACCGAATTTTCCCAGATTAACCCCTGCTATAATAGTATTTCCAGCTCTAGTTCTAGCCCCCACATTCTCATTAGTTACAAAGCTATTTTCTGTAGAATGTTCCTGGTATTTGTTATATACATAGCTGATCTCATTCAGTCACATGTCTGTAACCTGCTAGCATCTTTTTGTCCTGAGAAACTTTTAGGAATGGCAGGAAACCTCTAGGTTTCAGGCAATCTTTGCAATGTTTCGATTATAAAGTTGATTGTCCTTTTTTTTTTGGTGCTGTCAAGGTGGCTTATGATGATATTTGAGGGCTGAGAGTGATCTTGAAAGATCAGTTACTCCGGCATTTCATGAAAACTTATGAAATTTGATTCAGGTAGATTAGTTACTAGTGTTAAATCTGTTTGAATGGTTGATGGGAAACTAGAAATTTGTAATGGACCAAAATAATACCACACAGACCAAAGTACTAGATAGAAGGGGAAAAACATATCTGTACAGTGGGTAGGTCAGTCTTTACCCAAACCCATTGGTTTATCTTGGCATTACTTATGTTGGCTCAGCTATTTATCATCTGTTATTTGATGAGATATAACATAAGATTTAGAGCATCATCTATAGCGTATTTTGGCTAAAAAAATATTACTCTTGACTCCACTGGGCATTTAGATTTTCTCTTTAGATTTTTTAATCTGATATTTCCTATAAACTAACCTATAAACAAATATTACAAGGAAGCAGCCAGACAGAAGATGATCCTTCTGTAATCTACCTGCACTGGTCTCTTCAATAAATCAATGTCATAAAAATAGAGATTGTGCTAGATTCAGACTTAAGCGGCAATAGTGAGACACAGTGCATGGTCTTGAATAGGATACTGGCTTGGACAAATCGTCTGTAAAGAAAATTTTTGGGGTCAGGAAATTTGGAAATAGTCTGGATGTTACATGAAATAAATTAACTGAAATGAGGAGGTGGAGAATACTGTTGAGAAATCTGGTTATCAAAAAAATATATATATAAACATAGATAGAAAAACCTGGAAGTACATGAATTAAGGTGTCAGTAGTGGTACTTTCAGGTGATGGGAATATGCGATTTTCATTTATTTTTTGCTTGTCTCTCCCTCATAATTTTTCTGCAAAGCACATGTCCTGTTTCTGTGTTAATAAAAACTTATTTTAAAAAAAGTCTATACTAACCCATCCTGTATAGATGACTTGTTTTAGGATATTTCACAAGTTTTTTTCTTGATAAGGATTTTATGATTGTAGGGATACTTTTTTGAAATGTGTCTTTAGATTCTACATGCATCTCTCTTATTTAAAATTTAATTTTTTATTATTGAAAATGTTAAACACATATAAAAGTAGATGGAATAATATAATGAATTTTCATGTGCCCTATCAGCCAGCTTCAGCAGTTACCAGTTATACCCAGATTATTTCATCTCTACCCACCTTCCTCTCCACCCATATTTCTGATGCAAATCCCACATGTCATATCTTTTCTTCCATAAATAGTTCAGTATTTATTTTTAAAAGATAAAAACATGAAAAGTAAAACAATACTGGTATTGTACCAAACAATAAATAAATAAAACAATATCCTTAATTATAGCAAATATGTAGTCAAGAAATGCTCACATTTCTCCAATGGTCTCATAAGTAATTTTTCTCTAGTTACATTGTTTGACTCACAGTACAATTAAGTTGCTGACATCACACCTGGTTATGTCCATTAAGCTTTTTATAGGTTTCTTCCTTCTCCTCCATTTTTTCCCCTTGCAATTTATTTGTTGAAGAAACTAGACCTTTTAGCTTTTGTAATTTCTCACATTCTGCATTTTTCTTCATGCTCTCTTAAGCGTTTAATGCCAAAGACTGGAAATTGTTCTCTAGAATGCATCTCGGCAGGGTTACCATTTAGAGCTTATAATGTAACATATTCATGGAGGGTCTTTGCAAAACCTGAAAATTGAAAGAGTTGATTTTCATCGTACAGTCCTTTGAGTTGAAGTGAAGACTTAGTCTTGATTATTTCAATAAGATGAAACAACTATTGAAATAGGATACGCTGGGATAGACTTGAGAGATATCACTTACACCAATTTTTAAGTAGGAACTCACCAGATTTCCATTTCAAAGCTAAATGAAAACTTCACTATGAAAGTTTATTGTGGTATAATGGGATTATCTTGAAATATCTAATATCTTCAGAGAGCTTGGTCTATAAATGTGCTCTTTATTGAAATACCTAGGTACTATTTTTTTGGTTTTATTTTACAGCTAAGGCTACTAAGGTCTAGATTTACATTGCCTGCTTATTGATTTGTCTCTAATGATTGCAGGTTGAAGATGACAGTGCTGCAGACGCCAATGGAGAAGAGAATGATGAACGGGGAAATTATTCTAAAAGAAAGATAGTCTCTAACTGGGGTCGATATCAAGATACTGAAAAAGAGGTCAATAATGAAAGTGGAGAATCTCAGAGGGGGACGGATTTCAGTGTTCTTCTCAGCTCTGCAGGTATGAATTCCAATTGCTCATTACACTGGTTAGTGCCATGAAAGTTGCACAGGTTTTTTTTTTTTTAATTTACGTTCCTTTTTAAATTGCATCTTGGTAACTAGCAGCTCATCCTTTGTCCTTTAGATTTTAAATTCAAGTAAAGGACACTGTGTTTAATGGTTTGCAGGGGAAAAAAAATGACATTAAGTGGAAGGCAGGGTTTCTGTGTACTGATGTAGAGTGACTTAAGTTGTAGTTAAAATGAATAAAAGGCTTTATCGGAATGAAAAATGCTGAACTCTGCCCTCTCAATTGGGCAGTCTGAGAGACAGCAGTGTTTTCTTTGATTTCAGAGGAATTGATACTTAATGTTTATACAAAGCCAAAAGTTCCTAGAATATATGTTCTTTTTTTCCCTTATGTCGTAGCCATAAATGTGGATATTAGTGGATATGCATATGTGTAGAGGTATATGCACCTGAACACCAAAACTTTTCTGTTTCGCTTTGGACAGTCTATCAATAAGGTGAAAAACTCATTGCTTCTATGACTAGCTATTTAAGATGGACTTCCATCCTGAGCAACGTGCAACAAGGTGAAGCTGGAGAGTAGTTCCAGGCAGTGATGGAGCAGGGCTGTTGTATAAATGGCTGCTCCCTGTTGGGTGTGGCACAAGAATTTAAAGGCTGAATGGAGGACAGACTGTTGGTTTTCAGGGGTGAGGGATGGAAGGATGGGAGGTGGATGTGGTTATAAAAGGGCAACATGACGGATCCTTGTGCTGCTGGTCATACCTGGATTGTGGTCGTGGGCACACAGACCTGTGCAAGTGATAAAATTGTGTGGAATTTACACACAACATACACACAAGTGAATACAGAGAAAACTGGGGAAGTCCGAATAAGATTGGTGGATTGTGTTAGTGCCAATCTATCCATATCCTGGTTGCGAAATTATACTATGGTTTTGCAAAATGTTATCATTGGGGGAAACTGGGCCAAGCGTATAAGATTTCTCTGTATTATTTCTTACAACTGTATATGAATCTGTAATTCTTTCAATAAAACAATGGCCAGGTTAAAAAAAATTAGAAGGATAAAAATGTGAAAAGCAATGAATAAACTGAAAGTAGTATTTTTAGACAGTTTGTTGTGAATTTCCTCTTCCTCCCAACTTTTATGTTGCTTCTGACGTCTGCCTTTTTGTCCCATCTCCCTGTACTTTTGAGTGCCTATACCAGACTACGAAACATAGAGCGATGAATTCTCTTGCAACCTACTAGTTGGAAAGAAAGACGTAAGTGGAGCGAGTATTAGAGTGTGAGTCACGAGAGCAGATTCAGCCTGGTGGCATCATGTCCAGTGTGCCATACAGCCTCACCACCTCAGGCACAGGTTTGCTGATGGCATCCACTCACTGACTGTTTAAGGACCCGAGACTCATCTTTCTGCCAGTCAGATGAGTATTCTCTTGTTAACTGCATTTTGGCCAATTATGGGTTTAAAAGCACTTTTATTCAAGGTAGGAGGGTAAAATGTGGCCTGGTTAGCTTCAGTTTCTATCAGCTCTTCTAAAAGGTTTAGGGAGAAAATTGAAGTAGTGTAATAAAATTAACATGTGGACTATCTGGATTTAATTGAATCAATTGTGTAGTCAGTTATTCGGACAGTATCAGGCAGTAAAAAATGCTGCATAAATGTTTGAAGGCAACTCAGAATTCTAGTCTAACCCAGCAGTTAGGTGCCTTGGCTTATGGTTTTGTTTATATATCTTAGCTGTTTATTTATAACTTAAAACCTGGCATGGTTTGGGTCCCATAG
>NW_017732074.1:535763-538660 GCF_001890085.2 Hipposideros armiger | reverse complement strand
TATATATATAGTGTCCATCCCTGGTATTGCAAATGGTAAGATTTCATTCTTGTTTATGGCAGAGTAGTACTCCATTGTATATATGTATTACACCTTCTTTATTCAATTCATTCATCCATTGATGGGCATTTTGGTTGTTTCCATATCTTGGCTATTGTGAATAGTGCTGCAATAAACATAGGGGTGCATATATTTTTTTTAATTAGTATTTTGGATTTCTTCAGATAGATACCCAGGAGCGGAATTGCTGAGTTATATGGTAGTTCTATTTTTAATTTTTTGAGGTACTTCCATACTGTTTTCCATAGTGGCTGCACCAATTTGCAATCCCACCAACAGTGCATAAGGGTTCCCTTTTCTCCACATCCTTGTCAATGCTTGTTATTTGTTGATTTATTGATGATAGCCATTCTGACAGGAGTGTGGTGATATCTCATTGTAGTTTTTATTTGCATTTCTCTAATGATTAGTGACGTTGAACATTTTTTCATGTCTGTTTGCCGTCTGTATGTCCTCTTTAGAGAAATGTCTCTTCATGTCCTCTGCTCAGTTTTTAATTGGGTTCTTTGTTTTTTTAGTATTGAGTTGTGTGAGTTTTTTATAAATTTTGGATATTAACCCCTTATCAGGTGTATTATTGGCAAATATCTTCTCCCACTTGGTAGGATGCCTTTTTGTTTTGTTGATGGTTTCCTTTGCTGTGAAAAAACTTCGTACTTTGATGTAGTCCCACATGTTTATTTTTTCTTTTTCTTTGCTGATTTCTTAACTGGCTTGTTTATCTTTCTGTGATTGGTTTCTTGGGAAATCACAACTGTCACATCTTTTGATATGTACTTACATTTCTTCCCCCTCTACTGCTGATTTATAATTTCCTTTTCAACATATCATAAGACTGAGAAGAACTGCCATGCTTTCTTCATATATGTTGGAGTAGGGCTATATTGGTTTACTTTTGAGCAGTGGAGTTCATTCTGTGATTGTAAAATATTCAGAATACTCTCTAGATGGGCTGACCATACTCCTTGGAATGATTCTTATTTTTAGTATACTGTCCTCGTTTGTATGCATAAACACTCAACCAAGAAAAAACTATTGCTAGTTTGTTAGATATGCACATCATAAACTTTTCTAGATATTGCCAAATTGCTCTCCAAAGTGAAGATGAGCTAGAGTTCCTAGTGTTCACCATCTTTGCCAATATGAGGATCTGCTAGACTTGAATTGTGGCCAGTTGATTGAATGATATCTAGTTGTGGTTTGTTGAACAATTATTTGAGCGCTCACTATTTCCAGGTACTGTTTTATAGGCTGAGCACACAATATTGAACAGAACAGACAAAAACTCCTGAGCCATGGAGTAAAATTCTAGAGGTTGGAGACATACAATAAAGAAAATGAAAATATATGAGGTTAAATGGTGATAATTGCTCAGGATAGAAATAAAGTGGGGAGGGGTTGTTACAGTTTTAGAAAGGATGGACAGAGAAGGTCTAACTGAGAAGATGGCATTTTGAATAAAGACCTGCGAAAGGTGAGGGAGCAATCATTGAGGATATCCGTGGGAAGAAGGTTCCAGGCAAAGGGAATAGCAAGTTCAAAGGCTTTGAGATCTCTAAGATGAGCAGCCACTGCAGGGGTTTGAAGAAATAGTGGTATAGCTAATTCATGTTTTAACGGGATCACTCTGGTTGCTGTGTTGGAGTAACCTGAAGCAGGTAGACCAGTTGGACTATTGCAACAATCCAGACAAGGTTGATGGTGGCTGTGGCCAAGGTTGTAGCAGCAGAGCTGGTGAAACATGAGTGGGCTCTGGATCTATTTTGAGGGACTTGCATATAGGATTTGCGAAGGTGGGGGATGAAATGAAAGGATGACACCCAAGTTTTTGGCCTAAACAGCTCAAAGAAGGGGGTTACCATCAATTGAGATGGATAAAAGTATTGGAGGTGCTCAGTTTCTTATGTGTTAAAATTGAGATGCCATTTAGACCTATGGATTAGTCAGAGTTCTGTAGGAAATAGATGGCACATCAATATCATTAGAAGGAAGGTGTAACTAAGGAATCATTTACCAAATGTGGGTAGGATGTAGGGAAACAGAGATAGTACCACCTTGGGTGAGCAGGTAACAGCAGAGATGTCACCACCCTAGTTACTAGAACCCTGAAGGAGAGATTCGTGCAGATCGGTTAGCCAGCGAAGGTGACTCCACGGGCAGAGAGACAGGGGAGTAAATTCCCCGGTCTTGAAACTATTTTTCTCCTCGTTCTCCTGCTGGGGCTTCCCATAAACCTAGCCTACTGTAGGCCAGAAGGCAAGGGAAGCTGAGTGCTGTCATATATAGATCCATATAGATCAACCTCCTAGAGCAGAACAGGGAGGAGAAGGGTGGAGGGTGAATCTGGAGTAGCAAATGGAAGAGACCCAGCATAACCTCCAGCACGAAATATCAAGGCAACTATTGGATAAAGGCATTTGGTGTAGGATCCATCCCTGGACTGGAGATACACATTTGGGTGACACCAGCCTAGCGATGATATTTAAAGTCATGTGTATGCGTGAGATGACCAAAGGAGTTGGTAGCTAGGAAAGTAAAGAGCCCTGGGCACCACAGTGTCTAGAGGTTAGGGAGATGAGAAGAAACCAGCAAAGGAGCTTGAGCATGAGCAGCAGAAGGAAAAACCAGGAGACTGTGGTGCCTTCCAGTGTTTCTAGGAAGAAGGAGGGATCTGTGTCAAGTGCAGCTGATGATAACCAAGAATTGACAGTTGAATTTAACAACCTGAGCTTACTAGTGATCTTGACTAGAGCAGTTTTGTTGGATTGGTGGGATAAATTCTTTCTTGGATTTAAAAAGAATATGGGAGGAGAGACACTTGAGGCAGCGATATAAAC
>NW_017732074.1:513994-535438 GCF_001890085.2 Hipposideros armiger | reverse complement strand
ATGCCAGCTGCTGGCCAGCCCCACTGCAGCCTACGCTGCCGCCAATGACTCATGGCAGCCCAGCTCCAGGTCGAGCTGTTGTTCACCATCTTAACTGTAGAGGGCGCAGTATCACTGGTCCTCATGTGGGATCTGAATTGGGCCCTGCTTCTCAGAGCTGGCATCCCAAGCTAACCAACGTGCCACTCGGCCGGCCCAAGACATTATTTTTTAAGATGGGAGAAGTAACTGCATGTTTATTGATTGATTGATCCAGAAAAGAGGGCAAAAAAATAATGTGGGTGAAATGAGAATTGATGGATTTATGTTCTGAGGGACACATGAGGTGATAGAATCTATTGCACAGGTGTAGGGATTGCTCAATTCTAGGGATTTGGACAGATTTTTACCTGGAATTGGAGGAAAGGCAGGATATATGGGCATAGATATAGGTAGGAGGGTAGATGTGATTAGGGCTTGAAGAGGTTCTCTTCTAATTGCTTCTATTTTCTTAGTGGAAAAAAACAAAACTGAGTGAGGTACTGTAAATGTGAGGAGAGAGTAGAAGGTAAGAAATAGTTGTCTAGGAAGTGGGGAGTGAATGAAATAGGAAAGTATGGCTCGGTTGCTGAGTGATGATAGAGGGCCACTGGAGCTTAGTGTTCCCGAATTTAAGACAGCAAGTGTGTTCTTCCCCACTTTCTGCTGTATGTGTGTGGGTATAGAGGATGGCAGGATTTAATCATGAGTACAGTTTAGCCAAGCAAATGCAGTGAAGTGAGAGAGAAAAGGCCACTGTGGTTAGAATGACTGACGCTGAATTTAGGCTGGATAAGGAGGGAAGTGTAGGCACAGGAGAGGTGAGGGGCAGTGAAAGGTAGTGGGATCAGGGAACTGTAGATTCCTCTGTGCAGAAGGATTATTTATCTTGAAGGGGTGAATTGGAAAGGTAGGAAGTGGTGGCTGTCCAGTAGAAGTAGAATGAGATTTGGTGAGGACAGGGCTTGTAGGTGATAGTAATGATACGCTCTAGGATAAAAGCATGAGCGCCCTGAGCTGGGGTGGAGGACTTGGTCATTGGAGGTTTTAAATGTGCATTTCCTTACTTAACTGTGGAGGTTGGCGCCTTTATTTGCCATTCTTGCTTTCTTCCCTGTGAGCTACCTGCACGTTCTTTGACCATTAGGCTTGTTTCTTATTGACTTAGATATTTTTTATGTATTCTTGATTCTTTTGATGTTTATATTTGCAAATGTTCTTCTAATATGAGATTTACTTTTACTTTTGTAATGGTGATTTTCAGTGCAAAGTTTTAAATTTTAGTGTAATTGAATTTATCTACTTTTTTGTCTTAACGGTTTATGGTGTTTTATGCCTTATTTGAGAAATCCATCTCTCCTTCAAGATCACAATGTTGTTTTCTTATATTTTCTCCTCAAAGTTGAGTTTTTTGTTTTCTGAAATGTGTTAAATTTTATTGGCTTCTACATTATTTTACAACCATTTCTTTTTTTAAACCGCTTTATTGAGGCACGATTGACATGTAGAAGGCTATACATATTTAATGTCTACAACTTGATGAGTTTCGGGATAAGTATATACCTGTGAAACCATCAAGGCCATGGACATATCCATCACCTCCCAAAGTTTGCTCCTGCGTGCGTGCGTGTGTGTGTGTGTGTGTGTGTGTGTGTGTGTGTGTGTGTGTCTGTGTTAAGCCTAGTTAACATACAATCTGCCCTTGTAGCACATTTTAAGTATACAGTACGGTATTCCTAACTGTAGGTATTTTGCTGTATAATCTCTAGAACTTATTTACCTGGCATAACTGAAACTTTGACATCCATTTGAGATTAGTGGAGTAAGGTGGCATAATTACTCTGCTTTGCATTTCAGCCTTCTAAAGAATATATAAACTTGTGATTCAGTTTTCTATTTTTCTGTATTAGTATATAATTTCTTTACTAAGTACCAAAATAACCAAAATTAGAAATAACTTATCAACATTGAAAATTTTGATTTTTAATATTGGTTATTTAAATTCAGCTTATGATGTTACATTCTTTCCTTTGTCAGTGTGGTTTAATATAAGGAGCACAGGTCTCTAGGTTGACAGGTCTGGATTTGAATGCTACTGTATGTTTCTGTTTAACCTTTGACAATACCCTTATTCTCAGTAGGAAATGCAATAGAACGAAGTAACAGTGCTTGATTCGATGATGTCAGCGTCTTATCCCAAATTTACCACTTATTTTAGTTCTGCTTCATATGTAACCAAGGTGCTTAGATTTAGTATTTATCTGAAATTATTTGTTGATAGCTTAATTAACTATTCAGTAAAGTCAAATAAAGTTGTAAATTTTTTCCTTGAATGCTAGACATACAGCAATGGATATGCCAACCATATCCTTTTTCTGAGAAATTAGAAGTTTCTCTTTGGTAGAATGTAACTGATTATTGAGTCTGTTTATTGAATAACCAGTGGTGGTGGTCTGAGTTTCTGAGCATTTAAAAAAGTGGCCTTAGGTTAAAGACCTAAAACAAAGTTTCTTCCCCTTTCCCCACACTTTGCCACCTATAGTTGCTCACCTGTTTTTCTCCTCTATCTCAGTGTCTGCCATGTGCCATGAAGGATGGCCGTTGTTACTGCAATGTGTAATCCAGACTCGGTTTCTCGGACAAGGGCCTTGTGCTTGGAACTGTTCTCTATACTTTTTATTCCAAAATTAGCTGTGCTGTGCATATATCCCTGGTCCATTTCTCAAATGCTATATTGAAGGCAGACTTTTTGCAAAGAGTATATCTAGCTTCACGTGTTGTTTTCTCCTAGTAGGATTTCCACTGTAACTGAATTTTTGTAGTCCAGTAAATTGAAAGAGTGAATTTCTGTTGCACACACACAGTGGGTGTATATGTATTCTGGCATATTTATTTTGGAAAATAGCCTGTCATTTTCCAGTATAGCTGAAGATTCAGCACTTCCACCCTTGGGAGATACTCTAGAAAAATTCTAGCACATGTGCACCGGGAGACACATGTAGAAATGTTCACATCAGTATCGTTCAGAAGATTCTCCAATGGAAGCAACCCACATGCCCATTAATGGTGGAATAAATGCAGAAATAAATGGATGAACCTCTCAAACATAATGTGAAATTAAAGAAACCCACATACCCACCCAATGCCTCAGTATGATTCTATTTATATAAAGTTCAAACATGAGAGAAAATCAAACTATGTGATGCATATTTAAATGGTAAAATGAAAATTAAGGAAATTATTATAAAAATCAGGATTGTGTTTACCTCTAGGGGAGAGAGAAACGGGGTAGTGACTGGGGAGGGGCGTATAGCAGGTGTCGAGCAGGCAGAGGACGCTTCTGTGATGTTGGCAGTATTCTGTTTCCTGACCTGGATGATGGTTGCTTCTGTCTGTTTAAGAATTCTTTACATTGTGTATATGTATTACTATTTTATTTATGTATCTCTGTATGCAAAGAAGAACGTCTAAAAATCGTAGAATTTCATTTACCACCGTAGACTATGGGAAACACTTTTGGAGAGGCAGCTCTTTCAGCATTCTTCATCTTGTGCCTTCAGCATGTGGGTGCTGCCTGCTCTGTTTGAGTTTCTGGCCATGGGCAATGGCAGCTCATGTTTCTAAGTGGAGGATATGGGAAGGGGACTAGTTTGTTTAAAATCACACTTTTCCTGGTAGGATTGGGAGTCTTCAGGTGTCTTTTTTTTTTTTTTAGTTCAGGTGTACAAAACAATGTAAAAGTTATACGTTTCACCCCTTACAAAGTCATACCCCCCCCCACCAAGTCTACTACCCCTCTGACATTGTATATAGCTGTTACAATTCCATTGACTCTATTCCCTATGCTGCACTCCATATCCCGTGAATCAGGTGTCTATAAGCCTCTGAAACAGATAATCATGCCTTTGGCTTTTCTTTTTGAACAGGATTTTTGCAGTCCCGTTATGTTTCACAGGCTTTGAGAATGGTACCACACTCCCACTTACATTCAGGCATAAAATATTAGATCTTTAAGCAATTACTCCCCACCCACAACATACACACTTTTTTTCCAAATGATGAGCCATTGAATTAATGCCATATGCTTTTCTATTCCTTTCAAGATGGCACAGCTAATCAGTTAGAAAAACGTTTACAGTGTGAACAAGATGCACTGGAGCAATAGTGAAGAAAACCATATGATAAAAAATCTTTTATGTGCAAGTCTATAAGCTCTGTTTAAGTGGAACAAATAAAAATGAGTAGGCCACAGTTTGGTCAGCATAGTTCTCTATGCATGTTTTCATTTAAAGTTATTATATATATCCCTCAATGTCATTTTATAGAAAGTTACTTTTGGGGGGGGAGAGATTTTAATTGTAATGACATTTTTTTTTTTTTGGCCTCTGTGTCCTTTTGCAAGCAATTAGACTGAAAGGGGAAAGAAAGCATATCACTCTAGCAACCGATGCTTTTTAATTAAACTTTGAACTTTTGCTTTTCATGAAGTAGCAGGATAATTGTATTGCCCTGACTGATTCAGTTCAATTTTTCCCCTTACATGGTATGTATTTTATTAGTTTTGCTAATATAGTCTCAGATTACAAAGACAATTTAATGGAAGAAACTTCCTTCGATATTTGGAGTATTTGAAGTAACACAAACAGAAGTGTACATTAAAAAAAATATATTTCTTTGGATAACAAGAACAAAAGACAGGTTAAGCCACACAAAAATCTTTCCTTTCTTACATGTGGATATTGAAGTGGGCCTAATTTGCTTTTCTTTTTTCGAACCTCCAAAGATAAAACCAACTTGTTTGCTAAACTATGTGCTGGTCTCCCGCACCGTTTTGTATTTTCTGTTGTTTTGATGCAGTTTCTTCTTTGTTTTTTACTGGTCCTGCTGCATCATTTTCATCATATTCATCATCACTGTTAACTTTCATTTTCTTGCCCTCCCTGAAATCGTACTTTTCCTTTAACAGACCCAGCCTTGGCAGCTTTAATTCCTTTTTCTTTCCCTTTAAATCTGTGACCTTTTGATTTCCATTTATTTAGGGATTCTTGTTGATCCTCTGGTAATTTTTTTTTTTCAGTGCTGCTTTTTCTACCTCTCCTAGGACTACCCATATGTCTTCTTTGTTCTTTAATTATAGGTTACCATTATTGGCTTCTTCGATGTTTGCCAGTGTTTCTTCAGCTTTTCTTTAAATAGAATCAGACCCTCTTTTGTTCCCCTGATAAAGTCTATCCATTTTATTTCCCCACAATTTGAGAAAGGGAAGTGTGGATCTTCTCTACAAGCCTGATTATCTAAGTCATCCCAAAATTTCAGCAAACATCCAATCTTTTCTTCTAGAGTTTTCATTTCAGCGTCTATTGTATAATCTTTCTGTTTTTCTTCTTGTTGTTTAGCTCTTAATTTACCTTACACTTTATTTTGCTTTCTTGCTTTCTTCTTCTTCTTCTTCTTTTTTTTTTTTTGTGAAGTAATCTTCCTTGTAAAGTATTAGAAGGTGTGTGTCTTCATGCTTTTGGGAAGGTGTCTCTATAAACTTTTTAGCAAGTTTAGTACTATCAGATACTGCAAATATTGATCCCTTAAATGCATTATGTAATGTTTTTCTCATTTGAATATTTTGTGCTTGACTTTAATCTTAGAATCTTTCTTATAAAAATCACCAAGGAGTACACCAGTTGGGAAGCCTTTCATATCAATGGATCTGTTTTTACATAATATTTTATACTCATCAGTCATCAGACCTTTTATACTCCTCAGAGAGAGGTTTGAATGGAGAGCTTCTGATTTTAACTTTAACTTTATTTAATTCCATGAGTTTTGTCTTTGGTTTTTCTCAGTGCTTCTGCTGAAGTCTGTTAGGCAGTCCAACCTGTTGAATTTTATTATTATCTCCAGAGGCACCCAGCTTTCATCCAGTTTTATCTGTTCCTTTAAAAATTTGTGTCATGGCAAAGTAAAGTCTAAAGTAATACTTGATTTGATGACTGATTTTGGTCCCTGAGTAGCCTTTTTTATTTTTCCCCACTGTCACCATTTTCTTAACAAGCGAGGAAAGTGATTGAGTTGCAGAATATCTTGCCTGTGGATTCGTTTAATACTAAGTGACATTAAGGCCCAATTATTTTTTGAGCTTTTTATTTTCTAATACTTTTTAGAAGAGTTACAGAGATACAGCGAGTTCCCATTTGCCCTTCACCCAGCCTCCCCTAATGTTAACATCTTACATAAACATAGTGTATTTATCAAAACTTAAGAAATGACGATTGGCATACTATTGACTATTTGAATTTCCCCCTTTTTTTTTTTCTTTTCCATTGATGCCCCTTTTCTGTTCCAACTTAGGGTACCATATTGCATTTATTTATCTCCTTAGTCTCCTCTAATTTGTGATAGTTTCTCACTCTTTTCTGGACTCGACCAAACTTTTGAAGATTAGTGGTTAGGTATTTTGTAGAATGTTCTTCAGTTTGGGTTTCTTGCATGATTGGACCGAGGTTATGGATTTTTGGGGAGAATACCACCGACAGGCTATGCCTTTCTTGTTGGATCATATCAGTGGACATATGATACCAACATGACATTACTGATACTGTTAACTTTGATCACTTGATTAAGATGGTCTCTGTCAGTTTTCTCCACTGGAAAGGTACTTCCCATTCTCTGTTCACTGGAAGTGAGTGACCAAGCCCGATTCACACTGAGGGTATTGGAATTAAGCTTTACCTGGTAGAGGGAGGAATATCAAGGAATGTGTGGGCATATATTAAAACAATGACAGCAAATTATAAGTACCTTGGGGGAGTAATTTTGAGGCTATGCAAATACCCTATTTCTCCTTAAAGGCTCAGGGGAACCAGTTATCTCAGCATAAGGCTGAGAATGGCTTCAGATAAAAAGGTCAAGCTGTGACCCACTAAATACTTGACCTTGTTGTTTGTTCCAACTTTATTGCAGAGCTATCTATATTAGTAATGGTGCTGTTCTTGGTTTATTGACTCTTTGAAGAGTGGAATCATTTGTATTAACTGAATGGGGTTAATGAGGATACATTTGTGAAACAAGGTAAAACATCAATAATTGATTTTAATTTCTTCCTCAGTCATTTACAAAATACTTATTTAATCTCAGTGTTTGTGGCTACTAAGAAGCTACATATGTGTAGATATAAAATGTATGTATATTTATATGCATATATTTATACACCTCTGTGTGCATATGTGTGTGTATACATATATATGATTTTCTGCACTCCAAATGACTTGTATACACATGTCTAAAATCCATTGATCAGAAAATCTTCATTTAATTTTGTGCTTCTTTATGCAAGAGACTGTCACGGTGCCCTATGGAATCAGTAGGTGCAGTCTTGTAAAAGTTAACCCCAGTAGGAGTGGATAGATGAGGAGGAGGCATGTTTCAGTGACCCAGCAGTCACTTCAGCACATGCGAGCTATTTGGCTGATCCCCCTTAGAAGTTGGGATAGTTCTAGGGTAGCGACTCTTGCTTCAGGGGAGTTGTCCACATGGGGGCTGGTCCAGACAGAGAATGTGGTTAATGTGTTTTTGGATTCATAAGGGAAAAACATCATGATACTTGGATGTATGACATAACCATTTATTCCTTACTGCTATTCTCAGCAGCCCCATAATCTAAATGTATTTTTGTTTAGATGTTTGAGCTTAGTGAGAGAATATCTGGAGTAATAGTATTTGGCAGAGGGCTAGATATAGATAAAGATTTTTAGCACTTAAAAAAAAATTTGTAAAGTCTTTAAAAAAACATATGATCAAGATATAGCACTGGTGGTTTAATAGTAGTCAGTCAAATTGAATTTGACTGCTGAACTGAGATTTGGCCCCTTAACCATATGTTACTGCTTTGCTCCAGAATAGATTTGAGTAATGAGCTAGTGTCAGAAATAATTTATTTCCTCCTCCCCGAGCTGAGCATTTCTAATTCTTGGGGTCATCAAAGTAGGATTTAGGTGGGGAGGAGATGGAGGTTGGGAGACAGGGTGGTCTTGCAGAAATTTCCAGTGGAGAAGGTAGCATTGTTGTGATGTTTTGGGGCCACCTTCCAAATTAGGTTGAATAACAATAACTACCTTAATTTGGGGTCCAGGGGGTAGATGAGGTATACACATAAATAAACGTGTTAAAATGGTTTCTATTTATAGAACACCTGGCTGGATATTTGGTACATAATGTACAATATTTTATCTAACTTCATGATAAACCTACAAGGTCGGTATTGGACCATCTTACAGATGAGGCATATTAAGCTCAAGAAAGCTAGATAATCCCAATCACATAACTAGTACATGAACTGCAGTATGATTTCCTCTCCGTCTGATTCTAAAACCCATTACTGTTCTGTATACTGAACTGTTGCCTTCTGCAGGATGCATGCAGTTGGCAGTGCAGCAATGGGCCCTGGGAGTAAATTGCATAGAAAATGAGTCATTAAATGGTTTGGGAATAGTTATGGTCCCCTTTCCCCTCTTCGTGGTAAAAACACAAAGTAAAATGTTTGGCTACTTTAAAAACATTGTTTGTTGGATAGTTGGATGCCTTCTGATCTGGTCATGACAATGAGAACATTAGTCTTATTACTTGCTACTTGTTTCATTTATACTGAAAATTATGAAAAAGTATGGATTTATTTCAACTATCTGACTAGTATTATGACAGTTACTCAGGAGTGCTAATATACTCAGGAGCTTTAATATGGAAATGAGTTTTTCTTCACTGCTGATAATTATTAACTCAAGCAAAAAGATAATTATGTGTTAAACTATGTATGCTGTGTATGTGTAAATGAAATTCATCTGTTTCATATTAGGAAAATTGACAAGACATCACTATTGTTAATATTTTTCACATTACCTCTTGGATTTCTTATTTAGATATCCTCTCTCTCTAATTCTGAGAGAAAATCAAGAGGGATTGCTGCCAGCACTTGATGGAGTCTTGGAAAAAGCTGTGATTTAATATTCACAAATAAACTCAGCTTAACCTCAGTAGACCAATGAGCATTTTTAATTTATTTTAAAGTGAGAAGGTACTTATTTGTAAAGTATTCTGAATCCCAGGTTTAGTGTTTTTGAGTTTTGATGGGCGGCTCGAATGATGTCATTTTTAGGGTAGGCTAGATTTAACTATATGAAAGCTATATATTTTTCCCCTTATATTTTGAAGTTAGAATAGTATTGCAAGTTAGTAATGCTTTAATTTGCATATGATATAAATGTGATTTGGGAATTAGCTAAGATACTTGACTATAGTACTACGTAGAACAGGAAGTAATTTGGGGCTCTCTCTGTGTACAGCTAATAATGATAAATGGACCAAGTTGGGGGGCAAGTTTGATCTTTAGACCTCCACTCCCTTTTTATTCTGTGGCACTCCCCTTTTCTTTCCCATTTAGGTACTTGACTACCTGTTTTAATGCCCAAGGCTTTTATATACTCATTTATGCTTTGTTTGCTCTCAGGGTGCCTCTCCCAGGAAACCCATACATGTATGTTTAATATTTATACTTTATGCTCACATTGTATGGCCATCAGCCCACAACTGGAGAAATCAGAGGGAGTGTTGCTTGAGAGGCAGTCCAATTGGAGTGTTCATGTGTGGGACTATCTAGGACACCCTTAGACAAGTAAAGCAACAGGTAAAGTGAAATCATTTTAGAGCCGGCTGCTTGGTGAGGTCTTGTCAAGTTAAGACATTCCCAGTGCTAACAAAAAGATGTTATTAAATCTGGTCTGTGTAGGAGTGTGCATGCCTGTCAGCTATGCAGTATAATTTCTAAGTAAGAGTTTGCTGCTCCTGATATAACTTTAAAATAATGTATCTTTAGCTCTACATATTTGATTTTCTTGGCTGTCATCTCCACTGTGGCTGGTTGCTGTGAGCCACACTAGTTTACTATGGGATCATTGGGAAAAAAAAATAGCACTAATTCAACCAGAATATCCTGTTTTCTCCCTGTTATCCTTATGCTTTTTTCTCCTTTTAACACTCAAAATCATGGAGAAAAAGTGAGCTGTTTTCTTGTTTTTGAAACCCAGAGAACTAAGAACTATATCATTGCATAGTGAATTCATAGCTAGAACAAGTTACATCTGAATGGTTTCTTCTAATACCGATCTTAAATCTCTTGCATGGATCCTGCTATTCCAACAACTAGCAGTTGACGTAAGAAAAATATACAGCCGCATGTAAGTTGCCTTTTTCTTGATCACGTAAGGTCCCTATCGCTTCTCTGCATGTGCCCTTTAAGATTACCAGGGCTACAAAAATAGCTACACTTAGCCGAGCGCAGTTGGTGTGTTTTGAACCTTTGGTGTCTTTTTCCTTATTCTTTATAGGGCGTTGTATAATTATACCCTGAAACAAAACAATCTTAATATTATTTGGTCCACACCTTTCACTTTTCAGGTGGGGAAACTGAGACTCATATAAACTGGGGTTTAGCCTAAGGTCATAGAGCTATTTGTTGACAATGAATTGCTCAGGTAAGTATCTTTTCTGTAGGTTCATAGTGTGGCCGCTGAATCATGGCAATAGACAACCTATTAAGTTGCATTTTTTATTTTGGAGAGAAATTTGAGTTGATTCCTTTGGGGTTGTGTCCTTTGGGGTAAACTATAACCAGATTGGTTTATAGAGAGGAAGTAGAGATCATTTTTCTCAGAGTTAAAAATTATGAATATCCTGAAGTGTATAGACTTTCCTGAGCAGACTCCTGTAGGATGAGAAAGAAGCCTGGAGCGCTGTGTAAGCCGAAAGGTCCTATCTGTTGCCTGTTGTTTTGGTCCATCTCGTTCCCCTGTTTCTACTCCCGACTCTTGCCTGACATGGACTTGTATCTCTTGCCTCTATTTTCCGTGTTTGCTTTTGTTAGACTTGGGATTCAGGGTAGACCTGAGAATTACTCACCGGAATCCATGTTTGCAACTTATAGCCTTCTGATGTGTCTTGGGTGTAGGAACCCTAGAAAGGGCAAAAACTGAGGATGATTTCTGTTTTCCTCAGACCCTTCAGGGATCAATTTGTAGATTTAATTTTCATTTGGTATTTTTGCTTACAATTTTCAAATTTACTTAGTTTCCTTTTTTTATTTTAACCCTTGAGAGACCTCCCGGTGCACCATGATTCACCCAAATCTAGTACCACAACGTGTTCAGAGGGTGCTCAGGAAATAGTAATAATACAAAAGTATCGCTTCGTGCAGAATGGCCAATCTACATTGGGTCTCTGCCTACAGAGAGATAGTCTTCTCTCATTGTTGACTGTGATCCTCAGATTTTTCTGGACTAATTCATTTATTGATTTTACTTACTTGTAGTTTTAAATAGGAACAGTGAATTTTGAAATGGTCTTTCTGATTTAAGCCTGGCCGCTTTAACAGGGAGGATTAATTTACCTAACGTCATATTATCGGAAACTTAGAATATAATAGAGAGCCTGTGATTCGCCCTTTGTAGAAATAGAGATTCAAGGTTCAAAATTTCACAGATGTAGATATAGGGATGCAATGAAAAGGAAAATATGCATGGACCATCCTTTCTTTCAAAGTGTCCTTGAGGGATGGAGAACATGTGAGTTGTGTTCAATGAAGCCACTGGGTTGGGATAATAGCAGCCTGACTCTAAGATGGCTTCCTTAGCCTTCTAATGAAAGAGAATGTGAATGTATAAAATTGGAATTTATTGTGATGTGCAGCATTTTATTGTGCTTGTGAATAAAGGCAAGAGAGAGTAGGGGAGGATTTGTTTGACTCTGTCTCATCTTTAGCATTTGTTGATGTGCTGATCAGGTGATCTTTCTATGGTAGCAGAATATGAGAAACAGTGTCTTTCAAGGTGAGAATATTGGGGCTCACTCTGAATTGTTACCCTGAAGGCAGGCTTCCCTGTCTCACTGTAACAAGTCCAGCCTTTGTGTTCCCTTTAGGTGTAGTTATTATTGTGGTTTTTATGTGGGGAATGTGTGAATTTTCTGTCATTTGAGTGAAGAGATACATTTTCAACCTTACTAGCTTTTTAGTACTGATGAGCCAAAAATACATTTTTTTTTTTTTTACACAAGATATTAACCTTACTATAACTAGTTTGTACCTTTGTGACTGTGAGTTTTAGGCATTTCTTGTCTATTTTTTTGTTTGTTTTTTTTTTGTTAGCTGAGCTATCCTGCCGCCTGTTGGCAGCTCAGCGGCAGCTCACCTTGGGCCGTGACTTGAACTGCTGTTGCTCAGAGTTTGCACTCTTAAGCGAGCTCTTAACCAGCTGAGCCACTCGGCCGGCCTCCAGGTATTTCTTTTCTATATAAGAAATCATGTTGACCCAATCAATTTAATAAAATTGAAAAAAAAAAGTCACTGTTGAGAGTTGGTTTTCTACCCAAGGGACTCTGTGATATTGATTATTTTACCTCTATCCAGGATGTCACCACACCACAGGAAGCTGACACGGGGAAGATAAAAGAAACTAGGCTATGATTCTGTTGTCTAGGACATTTGTTTCAAAAGTTTAGCTGGGGATTTAAGACAGGAAAGGTACAATAAATGTTTTTTTAAAAAGTCCTCATCTCTGTCTTGGTATTTACATTTATTTAAAGTATTTGTAATGAACATAATTGTATAACTATGGCTATAAAAGTTCCTTCTTCTGATACTTAAAAACCTTGATAAAGATGTATAAATTTTAACTAGCTCCTAACATACTTATCTCAAATATTGCCTACTGGAGTTTTTCTTCCCAGACCAATTTATGGAGGGGCCATAAAAAAAGTCTGATACAAAAATTGATATTTGTTGAAGCTGGGTGGTAAGTACATGGTATTGGTCAGCTGTTTGAAGTAATTCATAATAAAATATTTAAAAATGAATAGAATCTGAAGACTATACTGCTAAAGATTTTAAAGCATTTTATGGGGAAAAAGACTGCTCATTTGGGAGATTGCATTCAAAATAGGAATCATTTGAGATTTTGGAATAATAGTTATGAGAATTCCTTAGTAAACTAGAAATAGGGCTGGAGATGATCAATGAATGGAAATGAATAAATTATTATATAATCATAATAAAATAGTACATAATAAATTATGACATAACATAATTATGCCACCATAACTGAAGCATGTTTTTGGGGAGTTGGAACACATTTCCTCTTAAAAAAAAAAAAAGGTTGCTTAAATCCAATATATCCTGCTAGATAAACATTTTAGTTATATATGGTTTGTTGTTTAAATTCTTGAGCTCTTTTTCTCTAAATCACAGAGCCCACAAACCTGGAATCAACTAAAGGCAACTAGAATGTTTCGCACAATGTTATAGGTGAAGGAATATTATAAAGGGGGTTTCTTGGTATTTCCAACGGTTAAATTCTGTTGATTTCATATACTGAATTCTGACTCCTATTTTGACAGATTCTCACTGTTTCATTTCCATGTCGTACTTCTTGATCACAAAGATATAATTTTGTTAGTTTTAGTTATTTCTGGGGTATTCTAACCAAAATTACAGGTATTTAGTCTTTGTTTATCAACTTGTAATTTATTTGAATCCTAGATCTTGGTTGCTTGATCATTGTTGAAACAACAGAATAATTGAGCAGCCTCCTGTGTGTCTAAGCAGCACTGTTTTGCAACCTGCGCCCACAAGGGCTAACAAAGACTATTGCTCCATGTAACCCGTTCCAGGAATTTTAGAGTATTTGGCAGTGTCTCTATTACATGTGTTAAAATGGAGAAGAATACCTTGTGGACCCTCTAGATGGCAGAACCATTACATTACAAATGGAGCAGTTCCAATAAGTGTGGAGAGGGGAGAGCAAGGAGAGATGGGGTGAGAAGGGGACCTTTTAGCTAGCAGGGCTCTGGGCTTTCCATTTCAACCCAACCAGGGTAGATCTGCTTTTATATGCTTTATATATTTCGAGTTTTATCTAAGATCTTGTTTGAAAGAATGTAACACTGCTAAAAAAAAATGATGGGATATCAGAGGTAAAAAAATCTTGAGTTGTGCACACCAACATCAAACCCCGAATTTCGGTGAGGATTTAATGAATGCATTCGTCCACATACCCTAAGCATCTCTAGAGACTATAGTTGACTCCATCCCAACACACATTGATGAATTCTAGAGTGAGGCTGGCCCACTTCAACACTCATCTGACCTTAATTTCTCTCAGAGCGGATGAGGTGCAGCACAGTCTTTAGCCTTTGTCCCTACTTTGAAAGAGATCACCATTGTTGGCATAGATTTAACAGATACATCTGATACTGTGGCTTGCAAACTCAGAAAGGAGACCTGACTTAGATACTTGCATAGGTTTACCCCTCAGAGAGGGAAAGGGCATAGAATAAATAAATGTAAGATTTTTAAGTCTGCTACTTCCCCACTCTCATCTTTTGAGTAGAAAGCAGATTGTAGTATTGCTTCAATTTCTTTTGCAAAATGCTTATCCAAATTCTCCCATAATCACTTTTTGAATCACAATTTACTGTACATTCTTTTGGACTAGTGATAAAGTTCTAGATAACAATATAGTATGGCAAATGTGATTTCCACGTCAAATTTGCATATGAAATATGAGGTACTTGCACACCTCATAATATCACATAATATACTTAACAGATGTGATCTGTTTGTAGCCATTATTTCAGTGTGACTGTTCCAGAAAGTTCCCTACATTAGGATTTATCTGTACTTGTCCTGTTTGCGCATTACTAATGAGTTGCATCAGAGATATATTTTAGGATCACTATTCTTCTGCCTGTTTGATGAGACTGCACTTGAGAATGTAGTAGGATACAGTTCCACATTCATTTAACACATCTATTGATTAACTAGTCCGTCCCGTGCTTACCTTGGGAACAGACAAATTAATGAGATGTGGTCCTCATTCTTGAGGGCCGCACCCATGACGATGCAGAGTTTAGAAGGTAAGTCTATAAATAGATTTCCAATGCAGTCTAGCAAGGCATTATAAAAGAGGTGTTATCAGAGTGCTGTGGAGGTTCCTAGGCATGAAAGACTCTTTTGTAGGTATTACCACAGATTACCCAGAAATTAGGCATGCAGAGGACTGTGTTCTCATCACACACATGAAGGAAGACATGCAGCTGATGGATTAAATATTAGTGGAGCACCATGTTATGTACTAAGCCTGCTTTAGAGTTAGATTATGCACCCACAAGCACATTTAGATTATTGCACCAAGAAATTTCTGTAAACATCTAAAGATTTTAATGGGATAACTGAACTGGAAACTGTCTTTGACTTTTGCTAATGATATTGAGGAAATAGGAAGCTCCTGTATTTTTGATGACGACAGTGTGACATCAAACTATGGGTCTATATAAGTGGTAATGTTTTCTGGTTGGTCTGGACTCTTGAATTATTTCACTAATACCTCCAATACCACGTGAAAAATGGAGGATGGCAAGATCTTCAAACAACTGTTGAATGATGAAATGGTAGTAATTAACCAGTACATAGGACTGGAAAAACACTTTAAAAATTCTCTTACATACCACTGTTTCAAGCAAACTGTGTAACTATAGATAACAAGATTTCAGCTCGGCTTGTAGTTATTCGTGGAGTTAGTTTTTTGCCCGTAATCTATATAGACTCTGAGTCTAGGAGGCTAAGATAAAAATGACTGATATTTTGAGTTGAGGCTGTTGCAACTAATCAAAGAATAAACTGCTCCTGTGTTCAGCATGGAAGGATGGGTGGTTCTGCCTTGTCCTTTGCAGCTGGAGCTGCATAAAAGAGGAGAGATGGGCTATATGTGTATGTTTATAAGAGGAGCGGTCATTTTGTCTCTTGTTGAGCTCTAACTCCCAAATTACTTTTATTTTTTGTCAATTTTTGTTGAAGACGTTCATAGAACACAGTAGTTTGGCTTAGTAGAGAGATTCCTCTTCTTTTTAGAATTCATATTGTCTTAAAAGGATGTTCACCAGCCCCCTCCCCGCCTTCATGTTACAATACTAGCTTTTGTACCACATACTAATTAATCTATGTCATGGGATCACTTTGTAATCTGTATTTAAGAGTCTCTTTCTCAGAGGAGTTCTTTCCCATTTTGAGTGTACTGATAATTTTCTCGATTTCCTGAGTAGCATCAGTATTTTTATTGGAACCAAGGTGAAATTTTGCACCTGTTCCTCGGTCCTGGAGGTTCCCCTTCCGTTATTGTCTGGTTACTTGCTGATACTTTCCTCCCTCCCATTTTTTCATCATCTGTAAGTTATGTTAACGTGATGTTTAGACTCTCTTTTAAATGATTAATGAAGTAAGCTGTGAAAGAGTATTTTTATCTTTAGTAGTGGTGCTGTAAAAGTGACAAGTGCAATGAAAGCATCTTTCTGTAATTCGGCTCCTGTCATTCGTCTCTTTAGTGTCTTTGTGATATGACTTGAAATGATAGTGTTCACATCTCTTTTGCAGCTAGCTCCCACTGAAAGGATATAATCATCTGTTTGATATCACGCCACTTCCCCAGCTACAGATTGTAATGTCAGAAACCAAAGATTATTCTCTCTCAGCAGGAAGAAGCTGGAGAGGAGATGAATCCTTATGATGAACCATCATCCTTATTCATATTTGGTCACGTCATGAAAAAAATTAACCATAATAAGGAGCAAGTATATTGGCTAGTTGAAATACCTTGTTGAATGAAGCTTGAAAAACTTTCCCATTATACTAGAATGAAAGACTTTTTTTCAGAAATTCTAAGGAAAAATTTGAAAGTGACAATAATGTAGATAGATATCAGTAAATATTTATTTATTGAATTTAAATATATTATGTAGTACCAGTCCCCTCAAATTAAATGTTAACACTTAGAAATGCATTTTATGAATATTTCTAATTTTATATACAAAACTGTGTTTCTTGCTATTGCAGACAAAGATAACATAAGAATCTAAAAAAAGTCAACAAAGACACTAAATGGTTGTACTTTATTTTGACCTATGTACCTACTTTTACTTTTTCATGGTTTAAATGAAAAGTTTATAGCTTTTAGATAATTTAAAATGTGCAGAATCTAAGGATATAGTAATATCATTGCAAGGATATTGTAGTCAATTATTTGCTCCATTTTAATGAAAGAGAGCAATGATACAAAACCCTATAAATGTACATAAAATACATTTTAAATTATAGAAACAATTGGGCAGTCATTGAATACTTCCCAAGAATGTTCAAAATCTTTTTAATTGTTAAATCTATCAACACAAGGAAGAAATTCCCATAAACAAACCAAATCTTGAGGCACTAGCATAAAATTCCATGTCCATTTATACCCATGAGATGCTAAAAGTGAAGCATTTTTCTGCTTTTTAACACATCACTGATAAAGTTAGCTAATGGATAAAATTTAGCTAATTGATAAAATTAGCAAATATTTTTTATTTGCTTTTTCACTAAAATGAAGAGGAAAATTTAGATTATTCCAAATTACTGAAGAGTGTTGTTGTTTTTTTTTGAGAACTATTGTTTAAACTTCAATAATCATTATTCAGAATGGATTATTACAGAGAAAAACCCTGATTTAGGTAGGAAAGAAACTGAAGATTCATCGGGACTGATCCTGACCAGAGCTAAAGGGGAGGGGAGTAGTATCTGTTTGCCCATCTATTGTCATTAGGCGGTAAGTCATAAAAGCAAAGTCCCCAAACTAGTGGGACATGAGTCTCTGTGTACATTGCAGTGAATAAATAAAATCCAGAAGACTTCAGGGATATGATTTTATACCCCCTTCAATTCTATTTATTGGAAGCAAATTGAGCATAATATTGTCAATCTATTTTTGCCAAAGTTAAATCTTTTCATTATGAGTTGAAATATTGATTAATATTTTTACTTACAAAATATATCTTTTTAAAGCCTTGTCTGTTTACAAAATATATCGTAATAAGGAGGAAAAGATGAAAGGACTCCTTAAGGGTTCAGGTAAGTCTCAATGTAGGTAAAAAACAATACTTTTAGTTAGGACTGGTATACAAAGTAAGCATTTTGAAATTTAAGTAAATATTTTTCTCTGCAAAGAATTGGCATATGACACTGTCACTGCTTGATTTTAAATTGCTGCTTTTCTTTGGTACTGGAAAATGATGGGTGAATTTCTGTAATGACTTGAGATGCAAAAGACTTATGATATTGAAGGTTATAGACTGTTTTGAAAAGAGAGATGGGATCATGTAATTCACACTATTAAAATTTGGAAAAAGGAAAGAATTCAGTGAATTGGAAGCGTATAATTTCAAATTTAACTTTTTTTTAGACAAGTACTGAATAATTACTTCTGATAAATTTCCTTGTATTGTCAGATCTCTATAGTTAGGTGTGACTTTTGTTTCCCTTATCTCTTGTCTTCAAAGATAACAGAAATATTTATTGTAGGGCTTCTTTATAAAAAGATTAAGCTTTGAACTTTTCCTGTTGAAGTTATATGAAAACTAATATGGTTGAATTTTGGCTAAAAATCTATGTAGGGAATTAAAATTCTGACAGTCCTTTATGTGTATATGTATATATATATATATAAAAGGATAGTCTTTTTAGAAGCCTCTTTATGGGGTGATTTCTAGGGAATTTCTGAAAGGCACTGTGCTTTTTAAAATTCTTTGATGGCTTCAGTAGTTTTTTGCATTTTACAGTTTGGACCATTGATCTGAGTTAAAGCTTTTGAGGTATTAAAATACCAAGCATCTTTTTGTTTTACTGTTAAATCAGAAAAATGTCCTCACTTAGGCTGTTACAAAAAACATCCCCAGTACCTTTAGGGTAAATTAACCCCATTCTACGGAAGTGTTATATCTTAGTTTACTAGAGATTGTTTTTCTTTAGTGTGAATGAGAGTGACATCACAGCTTGCTTTTTCTTGGTCACGATTAAAATCAGTCACTGAGCTTTGTTCTTTTGCACTAATAGAAATAATATTAAAAATGCATTAATTTTTCTGTTTTACCAACTTCCCTGGGAAACAAGTTTCATTTGAATATGTTCAGTAAATAGCATCTGTGCATGGCTCTCCACCCCAGTCAGGGCTCCCTCCATGCATTTTTTTCAAGCTATTAAATAAAACAAAAGTAGGAACTTAGAAATGAAGACAAAGATGGGACAAATCCAATGCAAATTGAATGGGATTATTTGGGTGTTTTGTTATCTAGTTATGAATGATTAGTTTATGTAGTATAAGGAAAAACAAGTGTTTACCTCAGAAGGCTTCAATCTGCATAAAGCTGAAGAAAGGGTTGCATAAAATTCAAATCTCCTGGCTCCATTCACAGCATTGGCAGGTCTGATTTCAGTAGTCAAGATATAAATTAATGTTATAAAATTAAATCTTACCTGGCAGTGGTTTGTTTGAAGCTCAGTAATTTGAATTCCTGTTGGAAATAGTAAGCTTCGATACCTGAAATGCCTTCTTTACTTCCTGTCGTTTTTTTAGCACTGTGATTTCTTGCAGTGTCTTTATATCTGTATTATTGGTAATCCTGTAGCATTAGTTAGGACAGCACGCAACAGATGAAGATTCCATTTGGATAGGATTATAGAAAGAGAGGGTGAATTTTGCATTTTTCCCCTGACAACAGCAGTTGATCTGACCATGGACAACTTGAGTGTTCAGAACTTATTAAAAATTCATTGAATGTCTCAGCAATGAGAAATCCGGGTTCTTCCTATAGCTGTTTTACCTCCTGGAAAAGTTCTGTCCATATTTCAGAATTACACACGCTCCCAAATCAAGTTGCTTTAAGAAATTACCTGGACTAGAAGCATGGATGTTCTCTTGTACTCTCTTGCTTTCCTTGTTTTTCCCTTTACCAACTTTTTGGTCCGTTTAGCTTTTTTTCTGTAGAGGATGAAGCGATTTCTTCTTCTGTCCTCCTGGTGCTTCTGTAACATACTTCTGGTCCACTGTTATTGCACAGGAGGGAAAAATCCCCAAAGAAGTACAGCTTTACAATATCTCTGGACAGTGAGCATACTTGGCATGAATGAAGAGCTGCTATGAGCTATTCAAATCAGACAGCACACTGATGGGATGACGCTTTCATCCATAATAAACCCATTAATTACTTCTCCTGATGGACAGCAGTACTCCCTGAAAGGGAAAAGGAAGCAGCGGATGAACACATTTGGTTTGATAGATGCTCTCTGAGCAGCTTGTCATTGAGAAGTGAATCCAGGAAAAGCTGCAGCCCTGGAATGTGATCAGGTAGAATGGGCTAGAGTTGTTTTGGCAGACAGTTAAGTGACGTATCTTGGGAGGAAAAAGAGAGCTGAGCACAGAGTGAGCTGGAATAATGCTCCAAAATGCATTTGAAAATGTTCATTTTCCCGTTAGTCCTTTTGGCTGGAAGAAAGAACTCTGTATTTTACCTATGCGTTATTTGCAGAAATTTTGCTGAGCACTTGTTTGATGATATAATTTTTCCTAAAGAGGGAAAATAATTTTTAAAAAGTCTTTGAGGTAGAAAAGTATATTGTAGAAGGGAAAAAAACTTGTAGAAGGGAAAAGACTGCTTTTTGTGAACGGCACACCTGTTTTTATGTATCTTTTGGGCCCATGCACTTTGTTGCTTTGGAATAAAGGCATTAGGAGTCATCACCTGGTATAAAATTTTAGTAGGGTCTTCATTTTAAAATGTTCTTAAATTAGATGGAATTCTGAGTTGCTGTATAAAAGAATAGATCTAAAAATGTAAGCTTCATAATTTTTGTACCTCGTTTTTTAAATATCACAAGATGGTTTTTCTACTTATCCATAGGATCATTTAGGAGTGTTTCTGGACAATAGAACGCTTATAAATGTTTTAAAAAGTTATGAAAAATTTCAAACTTACGGAAAACTATGGGAATATAATATATGGACTGCTATAAACCCATTACCCAGATTCAGTAATTACCAAGATTTTGCCATAGTAGTGTCATTTAGCTTTTTTCTTAGCTGAAATAATTTAAAGCAAATCTCATTTCAACCCCACATACAAGTATATTTTTAACATATTGACCACTGTGCCATTATCACACCTAACAATAACAATAATTAAAATTAACAAATAACAATGGGGTTACTTGTTAATAATTCTTTGGGGTCATATAATATCCACTCTATTTCAAATTTCTCATGCCTCAGAAACTGTCGCATTACAGTTTTTTTTTTTAATAGGAAGCTAGACAAAGTCTACACTTTACATTTAGTTATTAGGCCTTAGAATTTTAAACATTGGCTTAGATGATCACATATGAGAAAGACATAAACTTTAGTTTCATAGTAGTCTTTTATACATATTTATAATATGACTACAGAAGAGAACATATCTCTAGAATATTTGCTTGAACTTTTTTCCAGATAACATTATTCATGATACCAAAAAGGAATGTAAGTTTATGTG
>NW_017732074.1:510435-512644 GCF_001890085.2 Hipposideros armiger | reverse complement strand
GTTGTGAGAAACATTTTTTTCCAAGATTTTGTTCTTGGTATCTCTCATGTTGATCTTATTTTTAGAAAGCTATATTTATTTTCACTTTCTGTAGGATGGACTTCATGCTTTGAAGGAAGGAGTTGTCTCTGTGAATAACACTGTTCAGCAATCTAATGGATCGCTAGTGGATGGTTGGGTGGATGGCTTGTCTCCCCACCCACCCCCTCCCATAGGTGGAGAGGAAAGTTTGAGGGAAATGGAGTTTATGTTCTCTTTGATGCATCTAATAAAGCACAATTTTCCATTGTTCAGGTGTTGCAACTCCCATGTCCCGTTGTGCAACTCCCACTAGTCTCATATTTAATCTAAACTCTCCCATTTCCACCATAAAGTTGACCATACAACTTCAGAAGTCTCATAGGTTTTATCAATTTTTAAAGAATTTTATGTATGATAAGATAAATTATTTTTTCCTCCACTGAGTTCTTTCTTGCAAGAACATTTCGTCCATATGCTCACAGCTGTTTCTGAGTCTTTGCAAAATTATAACTTTTATAAATAAAAAAATAGTCCCCTCTTTATGTTTTTCAGTTCTGAAGTGAGTAGGGCTTGTGGTTAAGGATTTCTGTGGCAACTACTTATTTTTAGGGTATTTTAAATATTCATAATCTCAAGTATGATGATTTTCCAGTTAATATACCAAGAACAATGTTGCATTTAAGAGAGTATTGTAGAATCATGAAAGCTCTTTCTAAAATAAATATGCCTGTTTGTTGCTCTTGTTAAAGACATCAAATGATTGTTGGCTTACTTGGGTCATTCTAGATCATTTGAGCTCATTAATTGTAATAATTAACAGATACTTGATTCCTTACTAGGTATGTGACACTACTCTAGGTTCTTTGAAAACATAATGAATCTACTTTTCATAGCTTTAAGGAGATACTGTCATTCCTATTTTATAAAGAAGGAAAGTGAGATACGGGGAGGTTAAGTAATTTGCTCAAGTTGACCCGGCTAGTAAGACCTTGAACTGTGGTGTGAATTGAGTAGATTCCCTACTGAGAAAAAAGATCATGGAGACTTGTTCTTTAAGTATGAGACTCAGTGTAATTTTGAGACTGGTGCCTCTCCAGCATAACCAACACTCAACCAAAATGAGATCTGCAATTTCTCGGATATTGCAGGTGACTGGCAGACAACCCTAAGAGTTGACTATCTTTGAGAAGAAGTCAGTGAATTTAATATAGAGGGACTGTTTCCTTCCTAGCTTCCATGCTTAGAATTTATAGAGGGGTGATTTATTATTTTTTTTCTAAAATTCATTTTATTCTTTTAAAATTTCTCAGATAGCAATGTATTTTAGAATATTAACCATTTATGTTAAATTTAAAAATTAAACTAAGTGTGGTTCTATGAGAGGATTATGAACTAGACTTTTTTTGTACTTTAAAATGTTAGGGAACAGCTACTTTCTTCATATGTATCACATTCAGATAAACCGACTGCATTTTTGTCGTCGTCTTTGGGCGTATTTTACGTTTCATTTTTAAACTTCTTCAGTAGCTCGTTGCTCTATCCTAGCACTCACTTGTTTCACTCATGTCCGGCCATAACCTGTGTCCTGGTGTTTGGCCATTTCCAATCCGCCCTTGTTCAGATTTTGACTTCTTCTTTTAGTGAGCTGCCGACCACCACTAGAGGTCTCAGCCCACACTTTAGAAAGCCTCGATTTTACAGGCACACCCTACTGAGTGCAATAGATACATGTTCTCCGGGAGATCAGTTACCACCATTTCTCCTTAAATATTTATTAAGTTCTTTTCTGTCCCAGGTCCTAGACTGTGCTATGTCCTGGGGGTATGTTAAAAAAAAAAAAAGGTAAGGTCTCTGCCCCTACGAACCCTGCAGTCTAATGGGGTCACTAAAGTGTGAGCACATAGTCATAAAACTGCTTGTTAGGCATGGCCACCTCACATTTTTTTAGACCCCAATTGCTTGGTTTATCGAAGCTCCATTAGTACTCCTGAACTTTTCTGTAGTGCGTTATCTATAGTGAGGCCACTGCTGCTTTCGTGATGAGCCTGATCCTGCATCTTCACCAGGCGGGCAAGAAGCCGTTCTCTGGGGCAAGTAGGAATATTTGGCTAGGCTCTGGTCTTTGCTTTTTTGTTTGTTTGTTTTTTTTTTTTGTTTGTTTTTTTTAGCTGAGGCATCCTGCTACCTG
>NW_017732074.1:503886-508260 GCF_001890085.2 Hipposideros armiger | reverse complement strand
AAAAAAAAATTAAAGTGTAGCTAACATGCACTATTATATTAGTTTCAGATGTACACCATAGTTATTCATCATTTATGTACCTAAAGAAGTGATCACCATGAAAAGTCCAGCAACAATCTGACACTGTACTATCACAATATTATTAACTATATTCCCTATGCTGTACCTTATACCTATTTGTTTTATACCTGGAAATCTGGACCTCTTATTCCCCTTCACCTTTTATTGAATGTTTTTATAAATTATTTGAAAGATCGAGGTCAGAGGAAAGTCCCAAGATTAGGTAGTAATATATAAAGCCATTAGGATAAATTCTAGGTTAGAGTTCTACAAGTCAGAAATGGCAGATTCATTTTAGTGTGGGCATGAATAAGTGAGAATAATAACTATGTGATGATATTCAGTAAAATGAGAGAGAAGTTACAGGAAGGTTTTAAGCAGAGACATGCCTTAAACTTGATTTGCTGTTTTGAAAAGATCTCTCTGAGTCTTGTGTGGCATGGTAAGAAATTAAGAAATTGGTAGACCAGTAAGGAGATTATTGTGATGATCTAAGCAAAATATGGTGGTTTTTATCTTAGTCCACAGACTGGGTGGCTTACTCAATAGGCATTTGTTTCTCACAGGCCTGGAGCCCGGGAAGCCTGAGTTCAGGGCGCCAGCATGGTTAGGCTCTGGTGAGGGCCCTCTTCCTGCCTTGCAGATGGCTGCCTTCATGCTGTGTCCTCTTATAAGGGGGCTCCACTCTCATGACCTCATCTGTACCCAAGTACCTCCCAAAGGCCCCACCTTCCTAACATCATCATGTGTGTTGGGGGGTTAGGGCTTCATCTGAATTTCAGGGGCACACAACGTTCAATCCGTAACAGTTCCTTAGACTAAGGTAATAACAGAAAAGGAAAGAAATAGATGAAAGGAGTGTTTTGGAGTATGGAAGATAGAACTTGCTGATGAATTGGGTGCCTGTAGATGATGGAGAGTGAAGTGGTGAGAATGACCCTAGTGTCTGGAGTAACTGGATGGAGATGCCATTTGCTGAAATCAGAGAAGCTGGGTGAGGAGCAGCTTTGGGAAGGGGACGATCAAGAGAGAATATTGAACAAGATAGGCTGTGGATCTGGTAATTCTTATCTTCTCAAATATTTGAGGCATGTGAAAGAATACGGAACAATCATATATGAGAATCAACGTACTCCTGTATCTTAAGCCTCGCAAATGGGCCTTTTTCTGTGTTTTAAATGATGGCTCTTAAACTTATTTTGTGTTTTTTTGTCTCCCCTATTTACATGTAACACATGCTCATCATAACCTCTCTCCTTGCAGGTGTTCCAGGGAGATAGGAAAGGGATTGATAAATCAATCTTCCTGTATGGGGTGTGGCTTGGAAAAAAACTACTCTAGGAATGAATGTGGTGTACTCCTCCGTGCTCCCCACACCCCAACCTGGTTGGGAAAAATTTCTTTAAAATTGTCTATGGTTTTGCCATGTCCAAATTCTTTAATTAAAAAAAAGATTTTTTGATCATGCTGCCGCATAGGCTGGGAGGGCTCTTCTCAGATGGTCCCGATGCCTCACTTTCTGGATGAGGGATGCTGAGCATCTGCGAGGTTGGCTTGTACCCAAGGACGCAGCTCTTGCAACTGGCTAACAAGGAGATATGGTAGAACAGTAGGACCCTAAGAATTGGAATCCCTCTAGTTCTTTCCATGAGACATGCTGTTTGCTTCTTAATTTTTCTCATAAGAGAAATTCTTATGAATAATAAGAGAAGTGAAATGTTTGACACACAATATGTTTTAGAAGGTAAAAGATTGTTATATTGTTCTGTAGAGAGATTTCATATTTATAAGTTGATAGGATTGATATGTTAGTCCTCAGTTGAATGGCTTACCACCTAAAATACCTGCATCACTCTAGGCACTGGATGTATGAAAGTGACAAAGGAGAAACTCTTTTTCTCTGACACGAAGAAAGGAAGACAAGCTTATAAATGAACAAGGTTGTCCTTAGTGTGATAGTTACTGAAGTAGCCATAGGGTAGGAGAAAAAATGGGTTGGTCGGCAGAGGGAATAGCTGGTTTCACCCCGAGAGATAAGGGCGTTCCTAGGGGAGGTATGTTAAGCTGCACTGGGGCTAGACATTGGCTGGGTGCTCTATGAACTCCAGTACAGTCAGTTTTAAGAAGCCCATTTTACTTTTCCTTGTTTATCCCAAAACATTAGCAAGAGACTTATTGTGTGCTAAGTGAAGAATATCATTTGAGATTATATGTAAAACCTCTTAATATTTCTAATGAGAGTGGCAATAAAATCTGCTACACACACAGACCCTCTCTTCCTCTTCTTAACCCAACTGTTCTAGTTGCCATAACAACCTGATTATGGTAGTGCATTTGCGACTGTGGTTGAGGTTATGTCAGCAGTTCCATGATAAGCTGCAGTTTTTAGGATTTTAAAATTCAGCGTCATTTTCACTGACGTGACATATAGAATTCCATCTATATGTTGATTTTATTTTCCAGTATAGCTGAATATCCGAAAGTCATTCTCCTTTCCTCTCCTGTTGAAACAATGCATATATTCAGTGCCCAGGATTCTGCTTTTGTTTGTAAATATTTTATTGCTAAAAGAAACCTCCTCCAAGTTCTCTTATAATGAGGAAATTGAGGCTCTTCAGGGTTAAATGACTTGCCTGGGCAAATAGTTCAACAGGAATTTAGCAGCTAATACACTACCACCTAGTGTTCAGCATCTTGTGCTTCGTGATCTCTTTGATCTTTGTTTAAATCTTACAAGGACATGCCTTCAATTTATTTAAATATGTATTTCTTTGTAATATTTAATGTATATCTTTTCTCGCATTGTCTTGTCACACACAGTGGATTATAGAAATTTGTTTATATGTCTGTCCATTCTCCACTAAACTGAGCTTCTCAAGGCCAGACACCGTGCTTGACCCATTTCTCCAGCATTTGCTGGGAAAGACCATCTCAGCCTCTTCTTCCTTCTTGCTCTGACTTGTTTACCTGGCTTCTGATCTTTGTTGCTTATTCCTTGTTCTTATACCTAATTACCTGTTATTGGTGTGTTGTCGTTTGACTCGTAGCACTCTACTTTCTCAGGAGATCATGAGAGAAAGAGATGAGGAAAGAGGAAGTGGTGAGGGGGAAGAAGGGTGTTCTAGGCAGAGGGAGAAGCACATGGAAAAATCTGGGAACTCAAGACAGCTTGGTACTTTGAGGGCTTTCTCTTGGAGTAAAGTATAGAGACTGTTGAGAGACAGATTAGAAATACAAAGGGGCCTGATGGCAGACTTGTACTGGCCCAGATTAGAAATACAAAGGGGCCTGATGGCAGACTTGTACTGGCCTTCCTGCTAAGGTATTTGAACATTATCTAGTAGGTAATAGGAACCTATTGAAAGGTCATAAGTAGGGGAGTGATATGAGATTACTTAAAACTACTAGACGTGAATATTGAATGCATGGAAAAAAATTAGGTGTAGCTAGATATACATTCTCCAAAGTAGGAAAACGTGAACACAGAGAAGGGAGCAATTCATTCTCCCTGAGGTATGAAGATAGGGAGCTTTTGTGATGTTTCATCTGGATTTTAATGGGTAGCTGGGGTTACATTAGTCAGGGAAGTGGGAGAGATGGCATTTGAGAGATGAGAAGCAGCTTGAACGAAGGATTGGAGGCAAGAACATGCTTGGCATACTCGGAAAATCTTGACTGTGCCGATGTTGGTGCAGTGTAAGGTCTGAGGGGCCAGTGGCTTGAGACGAGACTGCATATGTTGAGCTGTGACCAGGTTGCTACAGATTTTTGGTGCCTCACTAAAGAGTGTAGACTTTATGTTCTGGATAGATAGAAGGAAGCCATGGACTTAAAAAACAGCAAGAAGATATTGAGCTGACAGAAATAGCTCTGGCAATTTAGAGACTGAATAGGACAAAGAGAGAGGTATGTGCTGCGCTACTAAATGAGGTAAAACATGAAGATGTCTGTTGAAATAAGGTGCTGGGACTGGAAAGATTAGAAATGGAGGGTAGGAGTTGAAGCAGGGAGACGTTTCAGAGGTAAATTTACCAGATGTGGTAATTGACTGCGAAGAGTAAAGGAGAGGGAGTTTTTTCATTCAAGCTTCTAGGTGGATTATGTTGCCTTTTATCAGGGTAAGGAAAACAGGAGGAGGTAGACGGGTGAAAGGTAATATTTAAAGAAGCATATCTAAATTTTAAAAATTGGGGTATAATTTACTTATAAAATGCTCAGATCCTAAGTAAACCTTTTGATGAGGTTTGACAATTGTATACACCTGTCTAATCACTGTTACAAACAAGATGTAGAATATAGGTTCTCAACCTTTAG
>NW_017732074.1:492474-501878 GCF_001890085.2 Hipposideros armiger | reverse complement strand
GAAAAACATGCTGTTCCCCAATTTAAAAGAGAAAAAAAGCAATAATTAAAAATGTTCATTACTGTAGAGGCAAGCAGCCCTATAGTTATCAGTAGCCCAAAGTGTTACTTTATAATGATTGATTAGGGTCACCACAGAAGGTTACATTATGCCCAGCATTTTCCATTTAAGAAAGCATAAAAATAGAATTTTAAATTAAATTTAGTACACTCAATAAATAATCACTTAAAGACAGATTTGATTTTTCAGTTATCTCAATTTAATTTTTAGAGCATGCTTTGTATTTGAAGATGATAAATGAAATACATTGCAACTGTTTTAGTTGCTTATTGGTATTCTTAGCTTCTCTTACATGTGTTATGTTACATCACTGAATGTTTAGGACAATAATGGCCACCCCTGTCTCTCTTTGGTTGCCAAAGAATAGGTGACATAATTTACTGATTGGGAGACAGATGAGCTACAGTGCTTGATTTTGAAAAAGCAATGAGTATGTGTAATTGAACAGAATGGTGCTTTTATTTTTAATTACCATTCCCTCTTCTCCCCCCATATATCGTATTCTCTTTTTATTACCTCTGCTTCATTGCTTATCTTACTCTCAGCGTTCTAAAATTCATGATGCTCTGTTAAATGAGGTTACCATCACTCTTCATGACGAGTTTAGTATTGAAGGCACAAGGTTAGATCAGATAACTGTGTGAGGTGCCTTTTGGCCTAGGGTGTCATTCTCTGTGGTACCCCATAATTTTAAGCACTGCGCATTGTGGATTATGCCTTCAGATTTTGTAAGTATTAGGGGCAAGTAGGGCACACATATTTAATGAGATTCTTGTCTGCTTACATTTCTAACAAAGAATGTAATTACATGCTCAAACCAAAAAGTTAATTTACATTTTCCTTCTCTCTCACATTTTGGTTGCCATCTAGACTTTAAAATAATACGTAATCCCGTGCCCAAGTATATTTCAGTAGTTGCTTTGAGTTACTAAGACAAAAGCTTAAGCAAAAATAAACCTAATAGAGAGCTTTGAATGCCGATGAGCATAGACCCTGTAGGATTTTCTGATAGGCAAGGCTGTAGGTGCTGGGTTTTTTTTTTAAACATTTTTATTAAAGATGATACTGGGGTGTTACATAATTAATATCCTCTATAGATCTGAAAGGTAATGGTATCATTTTGTATCAGATTCTTGGACAGGTAGGTAGTCACTGTCCGAGATGTCTTGGACTCTTTGCAGTGCACAGCTGTAGGAAAGATAACTGGTAATTGTCAGTGGTCCTTTCGGGGGCTTGTCTAAGTAGGGAATCTAGTGATGGAGAAATGGTGACACTGATAACTCAGGGGTTATTTCATCTCAATTACGAGTTGAGTTTGTGAGACTAGAAGTTGATGGAAAGCTCTTGTTTAGTAATCCTGGGATACTCGGGAATTGGTGTGTCTTTCCAGTGTTTTGTTTCCGTGTTTCGTGCCGTGTGGACAAGGGTCATGTCATACTTGGCGTGGTGTGTATGTAGCTGTCTTCTTGTGGTGCCACGTTAGGCACTGAAATACTGTTATTGGCTGATTGACCAATTTTTCATCTATATTGTTTGCCTCAGTTGGACGGTTTCATTTCCACATCCATCTCAGAAAATTAGGTAAAGTTGAGTTGTTATACAAAACCCTAATGGCATGTTTAATCTCTTCTTTTCCATTTATGCTGTTTGGGAACCATTCTTTTAAACAAGTTAATGCTGTTTCATTATTGATGCAATTTCATATATTTTCAAAGTTTCATTGTAATTTTTTTGCCATTGAGTGTGTTGCTGTCTGACTCAGAGAATACTGAAATTGTAGTGAATGAGACTTAATTTCTCGTTTCCTTCTAACCAACAAATACGACAGATGCTACAGATAATGGACAGGCATCTATGTAGACAGGCAAAGTAGGATAAATTGAGGAGTCATCTCCTAGCGGTTCAGGGACTAGGTTGCAAGGTATGTGGCCGTCTTAGTACTGTGCTGTTTCCAACTCCCTCCATCTGTACTCCTAAAACGGAGTGATTTTTTTTTTCTATTTTGATGTGGAAAACAGAACTTATTTTACTAATTGAAGATAATATTTAATCCCCCTCCTCATCTTGTTTGTGAGCTGCTGTTATCTACACAGCCACCTTGGTACAGACTCTATTTCTAAAGCTAGGGAGGTAGACAGAATTTGGTTCTAAAATATGTCTTTTGTTACTTCGGCCACATAAACCCTACCCTGGGTTATCTAGAGATCTTGCTATTGAAATCGAATGGATTTTTGAGCTCTAGAGCTGTGCTTACTTGGATGGAGACAGTGAATTGTGTGTGGTAGGTATTTAGGAAATTAATGTTTGGCATTGGTCTTACCCAGCTTTATAGGTAGAGTTGAGAGTGATTTTTCTGAAGAATAGAAGCATCCTTCTTAGTTACGGTACATTTTGCTTTAAAGTCTATCTATGAAATTTTCCTCCAGTGCTATGATGATCTTCCCTAAACAGTTTCTTCTTATTATTGTTTTATATTCATTGTGTGTATGATGCTTGACTAATGGACATGGTCTTAGAACATAGGAAGTAGCTCTTATCTCCATTTTCTTCTACCTTATTTGTTTGCTTGGCTTGATCCTAATTGGGTAGGTAGTACCTTCTTAATTGGGAGAAGCCAAATAATAAAATTTTCCTTATTCCTCTTGTGGAGGCTAGAGACATTTGTCATAAAGTATTTAGCTTTTGAGGCCAGCCTGGCTCATTTGGCTAAAGGAGTATCTTGTAACTTTTTCTAGCCTTTGAGACTGGATGAACTGGATGCCGCAGCGGTAACTAATAATGAACTATAAAAATGATAACTTTTATTATTTGGTTAAATGTTTAAAATAAATTTCATTTGTAGGAAACATAAACAGAATTATCCTAATATTACACATGTATGTATTTTTAAAATACAAATAATTTGTAGTAACTTTTGGCTACCAGCTTATTGTTTATTCTAGAAACAACCATGGAGCAACACGGTGTGTTTGGACACTGTGCTCGGAGCTTGGGGAAGTGGTGGGGGTACAAAGAGGACCACGACTTGGTTCCTGCCTTTGAGGAGCTTTCAGGCTATGGCGTAGCTGGGTGTGTAAGTATATGACCAACACCTGTTGGGGGTACATAGAAAGTACGTATATGAGAACCAAAAAGGAAGTGAGGATGCTTGGGGAAATCTGTTCAGAGAGCTATTCCTAGGGAGTGTCAATATTTAAGTGATGTGCAGAGGAAGAGTTCAGGAGAGAGGGGGATAGAGGCTAGAAGAAAGTTTGTAGTGGAAAGGAAAAAGGTTTAAAGGAGGAAATGTAGCTTGTTTTAAGAAGTTTGTTGAAGAGGCCGAGTTTGAGGGAGAGAGACAAGTCCTAGGAAAGGGAGTGCATGGATTGTAGAGTATTTAAAACATCTTAAAGTGTGGGAGATGGAGCTTGTTGGTGGGTGGAGGAGAAAAAGCCATAAAGGATGAGATAGAAATGAAAGAAAAAGGGGTAATAACCTGTTGATCCAAGTCTGAAAGGAAGTAGGAGAGCATATATAATACAAATAATTAATACCGTAGATCATTTTGTTCTGTTTCTATCTCCACTCCACTTCCCCTGGAACCCTAAAGTGCAATGTTATACTCACCACAAACTGGAAATACAGTAGACATAAAATCGGTAGAATAATTCTCATCATTCAGTAGAAGCTAGGTGAATTCAGAGAGAGTGAATTAGAAACTGTGCATAGAAGGTATAGAACTATTGAGGTGACGTAGAGAAAATGTGCTAAAGGAGATGGATGCAGAGCTTCTCTATTTCAGAGTCTGTGTCTCTTCAGATAGATTGGAAAGGAAATTTGTTTTCGTATATATCTGGAGCTATTTGGGCAAAATGTCTCCTGCCTTCAAGGAGACAAGTTTGATGAGAATGGAAGCATGTGGGCTCGAGAATAATGAGATGAAAGACCCCATGTGGAGGAAAAGGGAAATTAATGCGGGGGTTCGAAGGCTTGTTTAGACCATATTTAATTTTTGGTTCAGAGAATAATGGCAGTAAGAATTAAATTGACATGGTCAAATTAAATGGTTAAGAAACTGTTTTGGAGTACTGTGAAGCAAGTGCAGCCCAGGAGGCCAAACAGTATTTGCCTCCCTTCCATATGGAGGCCTTAATAAAGGTTTGGTGCTGAAGACACAAGACATCTCAAGATCTGACCAGTCTCCTGCCTCCTCTCTCACAAGTTCACGCTCCTTTAACGATAAGCAAACTACTGACAGTTGTCTGAACATACCACGCCCTCTACCCTCTACCATTATTTCATCTGACTTGTTTCTTCGTCCAGTCAACTTTTCCCTTTTCCTGAAAAACTCTCCTGGATCTTCATTTCCTTCCTGAAACTTTCCCAGATACCCCAATGCAGTCATCAATCGTCCTTCCTTCCCTGTGTCCTCTCTCTGCCTTGGACCTGTGTTCTCACAACGGTTGTGATGACTTGTCTGTCTCTCTGTACAACTTTTTTTCTCCTTTTTTTTTGAATTGGGGAATTGAGGGAGGGGAACAGTGTTGGGGAATTGGGGAAGGGGACCAGCCAAGTTGTTCTTCTTGTGGAGGGCACCAATCGCCATCTGGCTGCCCATTGGCAGCTCGTGGCCTCTAAGCTTAAGGTGCTGTGTTACAATCTTAGTTGTGGGTGGGCGTAGCCACCATCCCATGCAGGAGTCCAACCGGCAGCCTTGTTGTTAAGAGCACACGCTCTATCCACTAAGCCATCTCGGTGGCAGCTCAGCTCAAGGTGCCAAGTTCAGTCTTAGTTGCGGGTGGGCATAGCCCACCATCGAACAGGCAGTCTTGTTGTTACACCAGCTGAGCCATCCTGCCACCTGTTGGCAGCTCAGCAGCAGCTCAGCTCGGGTGCAGCATCACTGGCCCATGTGGGAATTGAATTGTCTGCCCCGTATCTCAGAGCTTGTGTTCTTAAGCCAACTCTTAACCAACTGAGCCAGTTGGCTAGCCCTCCCGTACAACTTTTGAGTTCTTTGAGGGCGAAGGCAGTACATTTCACTTTTGAGATCTCAGCACTGAGCAGGATACTTGCCATACAGTCAGATATCAATAAATGCTTCTTGAAATGAGTTGAACTGTCATTTTTAAACAACCTTCAAAAACCATACTTTTTTTTTAAAGATTTTTTATTGGGGAATTGGGGGGATGGGAACAGTGCTGGGGAATTGGGGGAAGGGGAGCAGACAAGTTGCTGTCATTTTGTTCTTCAATCTAGTTGTGGAGGACGTTGCTTCACTGGCCCAAGTTGGCACCATCATTGCGCTCTTCCCAGGCGAGGCACATCAGTCACCGGCTTCTGGATGGCCTCTCACTGTGGCTGCTGGCCGCTCACGCTGGCTGCTGGCTACATATGGTAGCCTGTGGCAACCCACTGCAGCAGGGGTTGCAGTCTACGCCGTCTCTCGCGACTCATGACAGCCTAGCTCCAGGTTGAGCTGTTGTTCAGCATCTTAGCTGTGGAGGGCAGTGTCACTGGCCCTCATATGTGGGATCCGAACTGGGGCCCTCTGTCGTCCCAAGCCAGTTCTTAACCATCGCACCACTTGGCCGACCCCCATACTTTATTTTAGATGCATTCTTAGGGTTTCTAGCTCCTGCCACAGTATCCATGAGTACAGTGATGGCTTTTTTTTCCCTTACATTTTTAGTACCGTTAGCTATTTATTGAATGGTACTAAAAATGTTACTTAAAAGTATTGTTACTTTCTTTACTGTTATGCCTCCTGCATCAATAGGATCTTTAAAATATTAGTGTTCTCTAACACTTAGGTATTTAAATTTTACTTTTTAAAAATACAAATATATTAGTGATGCCTGACCAGTTTTTACAGCTAATAAGACAGCTGATATAGACAAGTAATAGACATTATATGATATCCTTATAAGCATATTGGATTTTTTTAGAAATAGCCTGGTTGATATCTAATTGTACATATACTTGAGTATGTTTACGTGTATAATTTAAAAAGATTTTTTTTGTTATTTTAAAAAATGAGAGACCTTTAAAATGGTTGGAATTGTTCATTTATTTTCTACCTGATAAAAACTCTTATTGCAATATTTTCCATCATACAAACATAGCATAGGTATCATTTTTGTTCCAAATGATGGTTTTCAAGGGAGTCTAAGTGATTATGCTTCATGGTTAAATTACTTATTTAATTATGTAGTCCCCAAATGCATCTACATATCATAGATATTTCTGTTTTCCTTAACAATTTTCTGTCAAGTTCTCATGACGGTTTTTCACCTTTCTTATTCTGTTAGTTGGGGTACACTGCTCAGTTTTCAAAACCTTGGAGCACCCCGGCTGTTTGGCTTTTCCCTTCCTCATGCTGGGAACAATCACACCACACCACACTCCCTGTCCCCTGCCCTGCTGTTTTTTGCTCCGTAGCAGCTGTCACATGAGATCTGTCACAGATGCACTTGCTTGCTTCTCTCTCCACTAGAAAGGAAGCCCCGGGGAGGCAGGGCCTTAGCTTTGTTCCCTCAGAGATTGCTGGGCATCTAGGCTCAGTCAGGCTTTTTCCAGCCATCCTTGCTCTTTCCAGCCATCCCTGCACCCATATATTCAGAGATAACCTGTGCCTCCCTTCTTAGGCCTTCCTTCATGCATGGCTAGGGCTGCCAGGTGAATTACTTCCCCAAATTTTGCTGCTGTCATCTCTTTTCTTTGTCCTTATGGATTTAGGCTTTTTTAAAAAAAAGTCTTTGTTAAGTGCGAGTTCCAAAGGGAGTAGAGGTTGACATTGGTATTCAGTCTATTCTCTCTAACCAGAATTTGGGCCCTTTGTTAATTCCTGCTTCCTTCACTTACCGATTAATTTCTTCCATGAATTTATTGACTATCATATCTGCCAGGCCCTATGAATAAGATGTACTGTTCCAGCTCTCACGAGGTTGTCCTAAGGGTTACTAAGTGGTAACATTGGGATGAAAGCGATGAGTTCTTTCTACTGTTCTTGCAACATTTCTGTAAGTTTGAAATTATTTAAAAATAAAGTTGTTTTTTTTTTTTAATGTGTCATGCGGGGACTAAAGCGTCAAGAGCCTCCCATGCCATGTCAGAGAGCCTGAAGGTTTTGTGAACCGCTGAAGGTTTTAAGCAGGGGCCTGCCATGATAAGTTGTGGAATTTGGAAAGAATAATTCTGAGTGTCAACTAGGATGGGTTTGAAGTCTGCGAGGCTGGAGGAAGGGGGGGCAGGGAGGAGGCTTTTGCAGTAAGCCAGAAATGATGAAGGCCTCAGATGAGGCCGTGAGGATGGAGGAAAGCAGCTGTTCCCATAATGTGCATTTTATCAGATTACCTTAAAGGTAAAGTGGTTCCTGGGGTAACATAACCCACCGGTATACCTTTATTAAGGAAAGTGAGCTTGTTCTTATAAACTAAGTCTCTTGTGGTTGTCCGAGACGAAGTACTCGGATTTATGACAAAATTGACCTCGCAGTATACAAAAGACCTACCGGAAAGGAACGTGGATGCTTCCTCCGTGTGCTGTCATGAGACATTGCCCAGAACTGAATCCAGTTGGTCTGATAGATCAAGTGTTGGAATTTGTACTAATACATTTCTTTCAACTTATCTCAGCCTTGAATTTTGTATTACATTGGGTTGCACATTTCTATTTCACTGGACAGGTTTTGCTCACTCCTGTTCTACGGAGAGTCTGTCGCTGCTATGCTAGGCTAACACGTCCCTTAAGGATTCTCTATATATCTGCTTTACTGAAAGGACCTTTCTGTCATTTTTACTTCAAGTGTGTCTCTTAACGAAATAACTTTTGGCTAATTGAGTGTTTTAAAGTTTATATTGACTTCTGTCCCACATGTGGGTATCATTTTTTGTGCTTACTGTTACGGGAACTTTGTTTAGAGAAACTACAGTCCAGAGAAATCTCACTTTTCTCCTCCAATGTAGCAGGTAATGGAGGAGAGCTGCAGGCCAATTCATTGCACAGATAGTAGGTTCCCAGCACTGAGCTAGATGCAGTGGGTTTCTCTGATCTGCTCAGGGGCAGGGGTCATGGCCTTATTAATCTATATTCCCTTACCTTTATCACAGTGTAGTTGCTTGATAATTGTTGAACCAAGCAGAGGATGTGAGAGAAGTAGAAGGTTTTGTCCTGCCAGCCACATTTAGGGCTGCATGGGACTTGCAGGCAACTTCATTCAGTAGGTGTCTGTGTGTATTGAGTAAATACGGTAACGTCAATTTTACTTGAAGATTTGGGAAAACTGAAGTGATTAAAAACACTTTTTTAAAAATTGTGGTAAAAAAAACACATAACAAACTTTACCATCTTAATCATTTTTAAGTGTATGGTTCAGTAGAGCTAAGTATTTTCACATTGTTGTGAAACAGGTCTCAGGAACTTTTTCATTCTGCAAATCTGAAACTTGATACTCATTAAACAACAATTTTCCTTTTCTCCCCTTCCTCTAGCCCCTGGTCACCACCATTCTCCTTTCTGTTTCTGTGAATTTGACTACTTTAGATACCTCATATAATGGGAATCATGCAGCATCTATCTGTCGTTTTGCAAATANTTATCTTTAGTGGTATCTATTCCATATTGGGAAGGCCAAAATGTTGACTCAGTTATTATCAGCTTAATGATTACACGACTTCTTAAGAATATTTATGTGGATAAATATTTTGAGCTAAACGGCAATTTTGAATTTTGAAAGAAGTTAACAGTAAAATTGAGAAAGCATTAAACAAAATTTTCAACATAAACAGTGATTATATAGATCGCCTGGCAATTTGTTAGTCTGTAATAAAGGTTCCAGCAGGAATTCTGAAAATAATAGATTAGTGACCTTCTGGATGGCAGATCTGTTTTTAAAAGTGTAGCATCCTTGAATACTTAGGTGAACAATTATTGAAGAAAAGGTAGCTTTGTATTACAAATAAATAACTATATGGATGAATAGAAGCAAATGGGTTGTGTTTTAGATTTAAAAAAATATTTTGACAAAGTTTGTACCTTAAAGTTGTAAAAAAATAATAAATTTAGAGCCACTTTAAAATGGAGCCAGAGCTGCCATGCCAGAGGAACTGCTTTGCACATCTTATAACACAAATCTTTGGAATGTTAAAACAGGGCAAAACAGCCTTTGAACTGAGACTAAAAAACATTGTGCTCCACAGAACTGTTGCAAAGATAACAAGAAAGCAAATAGTATGACTTCTGGAGTGAAAATTAAAAACATTGTTTGGGGGCTGGCCGAGTGGCTCAGTTGGTTAAGAGTTGGTCTTAAGAGTGCAAGCTCTGAGCAACAGGGTCGCTGGTTCAATTCCCACATGGGCCAGTGA
>NW_017732074.1:487090-488476 GCF_001890085.2 Hipposideros armiger | reverse complement strand
AGCAACGAAAATAATTTTATGGTTGGGGGTCACCACAACATGAGGAACTGTATTAAGGGGTTGTGGCATTAGGAAGGTTGAGAACTGCTGTGTTAGAGAATCTACACACACATAAGTGAAATCATATAGTTCTCAACTTTTTCTGTCTGACTTATTTTGCTTAGCATGATAATCTCACAATCCATCCATGTTGTCACAAATGTCATCTTTCCTTATGGCTGAGTAACACTCCACTGTACATATGTACCACTTCTTTAGCCAATCATCTATCGAAGGACACTGGTTGTTTCTGTGTCTCGGCCACCGTAAATAATGCTGCCATCTTTATGGATAAATGTTTTCAGATTTTTTGGGTAGATACCCAGAAGAGGGATTGTTCAGTTGTATGATAATTCTATTCTTAATTTTTTTTTCAGGGAGCTCCATACTGTTTTCCATAGTGGCTGTACTGATTAACTTTCCCACCAGCAGTGTATGAGGGTTTCTTTTTCTCCACAACCTCTCCAACACTTGTTATTACTTGTCTTGTTGATAATAGCCATTCTAACAGGTGTGAGGTGGTATCTTATTGTGGTTTTGATTTGCGTTTTTCTAATAGCTAGTGAAGTTGAGCATTTTTTCATGTATTGGCCATTTTTATGTCATCTTGGGAGAAATGTCTGTTCAGGTCCTCTGTCCATTTTTTAATTGGATTGTTTTTCTTTGTTGTTGAGTTGTACAAGTTCTTTATATATTTTGGATATTAGCCCCTTATCAGAAGTTTTATTTGCAAATATCTTCTCCCATTTGATTGGTTGCCTGTTTGTTTTGTTGATGGTTTCTTTTCCTGTGCAGAAGCGTTTTAGTTTGATATAGTCCCATTCATTTATTTTTGCTTTTACTTCCTTTGTGTTTGAGGTCAAATTCATAAAATCTTCTCTGAACCCAAGGTTTGTACGTTTAGTATTTATGCTTTCTTCTATGCAATTTATTGTTTCAGGCATTACGTTTACGTCTTTGATCCATTTTGAGTTAATTTCGGTGTATGGTGACAGATAGCAGTCTGGTTTCATTCTTTTGCACCTGGCTTTCCAATTTTCCCAGCACTGTTTGTTGAAGATGCATTCTCATTCTCCATTGTATGTTTTTGGCTCCTTTGTCAAAAATTGGATTATCTTATTATATATAATAAACCTGTATATATGTGGGTTTATTTCTGGGTTCTGAATTCTATTCTATTGGTCTGTGTATCTGTTTTTCTGCCAATACCATGCTGTTTTGATTATTGTTGCTTTGTAGTTTAAGTTGAAGTCAGGGAGTGTGATGGCCTTGTTCTTTTTTCTCAGGATTGCTTTGGCTATTCAGGATCTTTTGTGATTACATACAAATCTGATGATTTTTTGTTTT
>NW_017732074.1:458421-484064 GCF_001890085.2 Hipposideros armiger | reverse complement strand
TCTCATTCTCCATCTCTCTGGTTCTGAAGCCCCACCAAGAGCCCGTTTACTCTCCCCCAATCAGTTGCTTCTTGGCAAGTGCCCTGCCTGATTCACTGTTCCCCATCATTCAGCTTCGAACTCCTGTACTGTTTTTCAGTGGTCATGATGCATTCTTCAGCCTAGATCTGCTGGTCGCAGTACTCCGACCTCGAATTCTTTCAGGGTTGCCGTCCCTGCCTATTCGACTGCCCTGTCTGCCTCAGGTGGGTCTCCCCACTTTCTCACCTTGCTGGTCTCATTTCTGGTGTCAGATCTCATTTAGGAACATCTCTCTTACGTTTCCTTCATAATATGAGCTGTAAGATGTCGGAGCTTTCAGGTTTTCTTGTGTAGAGACTAACCTTTGAATTGACAACACTCAGCAACTAACCAGTTCTTGTCTTTCTTGTAATGGCCGATGGTGAGGTTTATGGAACATTCTTTAGTAGTAATACCACTGCGTTATGGAACAGAGAGAACTTGAATTCTGACTGAATGTTGATGAGAACGGAATCTGCTGACTGGACCCTGGGCAGTGCAGATACAAAACATTTCCATCATTGCAGAAAGTTCTACTGGAAAGCGCTGCTGTGGAGAGTTGTGTTGTATCTAATAGCCTCTAACTTTGCCTTCTACTTTATGTGGAGCTGGCCATCTAACCTGAAATGTCACACCTGTCCTGAATTTCTCTCAAAATTTGTGGCATACTTTCATGATCACTGAAACTTTTCTGCATTTTTTTTCCTTAACTCTTTTCTCCCACCTGGGAGCACCCCCTGCTTTACCCTTCTTTCTTCTTGTTGAAATTCTACCTGTTTTCAACTTATTTATGCTCAGCATGTGCGGCTTTATTATACAAAACAGCTTTTTGTTACTTTTTGGAGGACGGGGCTAGACCATACTCCTGGTCCTCTGCATGCCCTGTATGCTTTAGGCATTCAGTAAATGGTTAGTGGAGATGTAGACATTCTATATTACAGGTTAACACTTTACCACTCAAGGACCAAATCTGGCCAATTGCCTGCTTTTATAAATAAAGTTTTATTGGAACACAGCCATACCCATTTATTTACCTATTGCCTATGGGTGCTTTTGCATTATAAGTGAGTTGAGTAGTTGCAGTAGAGACTATGTGACCCATGAAGCCTAAAATATTTACTGTTTGGCCTTTCACCAAATGTTTGCCAATCTGCTCTACGTTTGTAACATGGCAGAATCTCACAGTTGCACATCTTAGAATTTGGAAGTCACAGAATAAATCAAATAATATGCCCAGATGAAGTAACTGTGATTATTCTTCATTAATGCTTCTGCTTCACTATTATTATAAGGTTACATAAAATTATCATTAACATTATGGAAGTTAAACACATGTTTTCAGGGATAGAACAAATTCCCAAGTACTTATTCCTTCAATTGGTAAAACAACGTTTGACTAAGTCTTACATTATTCATTTTTTTCTGCCTAATATTGTTTCATTGAAATGGAACAAAGAATAGTAATTACCAAGCTTATGTTTTATTCTTTTTAGCTTATCCCTTTTTAATGTAGTTTGCCTTCATCTTGTAAAAAAATATTCTAATTATAAAATAAAATTTGCATCCTTAAAATATGTGTTCTAGGTTACTCAGAAGGCAAAAGAATTATTGTAAATTGATTTTTATTAAACATATATATGATACTGAAGAAAATACCTGGAAAGCAGATATTAACTCAGCCTTCATTCACTCATTCATTCCTAACAAAACTTTGATTGAGCTTTGTACGGGGAATTGTGACTATCTAAGGATTTGGTCACTGGACAAAACAACAAAAAAGAAGAAACTTTGAAGTATCAGAAGTAAAGCAGAAAACACATTTCATGAAATAAGCTGTTCAGAAGAGGTCTTCGAGATAACACAGAATTAAATTGTTAAGTCACATCCACAAAGTCAGACCTTACCCTGCATCAGGCTTTACTTCTAATTTACTAATAAATAATACTTTACTAATAATTGGTAACATAATTTACATGACACTATTTTCCAAGGGGTTATATTTCACAAATTCAAAGATTCCAGATTTGCTAACCATAAGTAATCCTAGACAGGTTAAGTACATCCTGCTAAATGATTGCATAGATAAGGATTCTTCATTATTGTTGCTGAGATATGAAAAATAAAAGCCAACATTTTCTTTAAATACCCTAAAATAAAAGGCAGTCTGAAAGAGGTCAGGTTACTTGGGGAAGCTGGTTCTACCTTCAAGAGATGTCGACTATAATTGAAGGTGAGTTCCGATGCCAGAGGAATTCATGCTACCTAAATATAAGGCACATTATCAGGGCACACTGATTTCCAAAGCCAAATTTTCTTTCTTTTTTTTTTTTTAATGGTTTGTTACATATTTTACTTATTTATTTATTTATTTATTTATTTATTTATTTATTTATTTATTTATTTATTTTTATTGTTAGTTTCAGGTGTACAGAGCAATGCAATAGTTATTCTTTTCACCCTCACAAAGTAACAACCCCCCTCCTCCCCCAAATTTTCTATAATGGAGATCCTGTCTAGCTAGGACATGTTTTCCCACCATGAAGCTATCCAAGCCCAGGAGGCTTAACAAGGTGGCAACAAAGGGAAAGTTCTTGAAACAATAACTAGCAACTTCAAAAGTAGTATAAGTACAAAGTAAGATCCTTGAGACTTTTTTTTGTTTTCTTTTTAAATTTGGAAAAGAAAAACCTGGAATACAGAGTGATAAATAGGGGAAGGAGATAGACATGTGGGTAATGGAATCCACATGCACTTAGATAAGGAGAACTGGTAAGATGCAGGGGTCTATCTCGGTGCTCATTGTCATCACTTTGTAGGCTTTTAAGTATTAACAATAATTATAAATGCAGAGCATGGTAAGGAGGGTGAGAGATGAGGATGAGTTTTAGGTGTTATCAGATTAACTAATTCAGCAAGATTCCTCTGACTAGCCTTTTAAGAGACGGTGATAGTTGGTGTTTAAAATTATCACCGTTAGGAATAGAGATGGCTGTTAACTAGTGAGAGTGAATGTTATTTCCATATACTTATTAAAGGAATACAGGCTAAAATAGTTAAAAGTAAGTTACCATTTCCTTATAAAATTAACAAATATAAATGAGAAGATAATGTTCAATATTGATGAAGGTGTAGTGGCACTGATTACATAGTTAATGGCATATAAAATTGAGAGAACATTTAGGGAAAACGTTATAGCAATGTTTCCTGAAATATTAAAAAGTTTATTTTCTCTCCCAATAGCTTTATTATTCCAAATCTCTCAAAATGAAATAGAGGAACTGATAAAGATTTATGTATGCGAAAATTAATTGAATCATCATTCACAATGAAAAATGGGAAACCATCTAAATTTCCTCCAACATTGGAAGGGTTGAATTGTGTGATAACCATAAAAGGGAATATTATACAGCCATTAAGTTTGGGTCATAGGAGAATATATGGTAACTTTGGGCACATTTGTCATTTAATAATGATTTTAGATGGTATACTTAAAATGTGTACAATTTGGATAAAACTGTGAACACAGACCATGACTGGATGAAAATAAAATGGGGGTTATCTCAGTGGCTGAATAGCAAGTAATTTTAGGTTTCTGTAAATATTTTATGGATATTTTCGAAAAAAATTCATGCTTTTACTTTTATAATTAGAAAAAAATTGAAAAACATGAACAGCTATTCTCTCCTGTAATCTTGGTCCCCATCATAGGGCTCTCTAATGGCCTACTGTCAGTGTACGATAACAGAGGCGATGGTTTGTCAGCACCGAGTCCAACCAGGCACAGAATGGGTGCTCTGTACATGTTCTTTCATTTGAAATTAATCTCTAGGGAGGTTGGACCTCCCTTTGCCTCTTTCTGTCAGTAGCTGAAAGAGAATAAGAGCCTTAATATAGTGTATCACTTTTGTTTTTTAAAACTAAAATTCAATGGGAAGAATTGTGGTCACAGTAAGTAGTTGTAGCTAGACTTTGTAGAAAAGCATTAAAAAATTATCAAGGGCAAACATAAATTTATTGCAAATTGAAAAAATGAGGAAGTATATTTAGAAAATTAATCATCAAACATTTATTGAGTGCCTTTTATGTACTTGCCACTGTGCTTGAGTTCCAGAGATGAATCACATGTAGCCCTTGCCCTCAGACTCAGTCTATGAGTCAGATGGACACACACACAAGTGAGTCACTGGGGAGCCAGGTGGTAAGTCCAGTAGCAGAGCAATGCCCAGGCTGTTGTGGTCATTAGAAGAGGGCCACTAATTCAGACTGGGGTGAGCAAAAGGAACCCTTTCTGGGAGGGTCTGATGAAGGCAGATGATGATTAATTTTAAAATGTGTAGGAATGAGCTAGACGAAGCAGAATAGGGGACATTCATTCCAGAGAGAAGGGACAACAAGAGCCAGCTCATGGAGGAGAGACGTGCAGTACATTGGAGGGTGGAAGGGGGACGTGCCTGTCACTAGAGTGAAGAGTGGCAGGTAGGTAGTGGTAGGGGTCAGGCTGATGAGGCTGGCAGGGAGCAGAAAACTGTGCCCACTGCCAAGTCCTAAAGATCCTAGACTTTATTTTCTACATCGTGGCACTTCAGAGGTTTTAAGCAAAGCGTGACAATGAGATTTGCAAATTAGGAAGACTTTTTGGTGGAGTAGCTGGCATGTGGCTTAGAGGCACAAGTCTAAAGGCAGGCAGAGCAAGCAGTTAATGACGGTTGCACCAGTGGACCTAAAACATGAAGGAAGCTACAGGGAAAAGGACAAAGATCAGTAGCAGGACTGATAAAAGTAGGAAAGAAACATCTAGTATGTATGTTTTAATACCAGTTAAAAAATTTTTTTTCTGCATCTGTATATACACAGACACATAGAAAATAATAACTGGAAGGAGCGTATTAAGACTGTAACATCACTAATGTTAATTATCTTTATGTAGTAGGAATTCAGGAACCAATGCCTTTTTTTCTTTGTGTTTTTCAAGTATTCTTTGAACATGGGTTACTTTTATCACAAGAAAAGGAGCATGCCCTTTTAAAAATAGTAAAAAAATAGGGCCGGCTGAGTGGCTCAGTTGGTTAAGAGCTTGCTCAAGAGTTTGAGCTCTGAGCAACAGCAGTTCGAGTCCTGGCCCGAGCTGAGCAGCCACTGAGCTGCCAACAGTAGCAGGATGGCTCAGCTTAAAAAAAAAATAGTAAGAGATAAAAGAGGGTACTAGGGTTAAGATATAAATCAGATTTAGGGATGAGACTGCTATAAAAAGGAATACCATCAGGTATTGACAAAAAAAAAAAAGAGGACCAAGTGAAGTAAGCCAGTCACCAAGAGACAAATACTGTATGATACCAATTATATGTGATATCTAGAGTAGCGCAATTCAGAGAAACAGAAAGTAGAATGGTGTTTGCCAGGGCCCTGGGGGTGGGGCTTGGGGATGGGGAGGAGGAGGTGGATGGGGAGTTGTGCAGTGAGTCCAGAGTTTCAGTTTTCCAAGATAAAAAAGTTCTGGAGATTGATTGCACAACAATATGAATATGCTTAACACTATTGAGCTGTACATTTAAAAACGATTAAGGTAGTAAATTTAATGTTATGTGTATTTTACAATTTAAAAAAATGTAAATCCTCATGTCATGGTTGTCCCTAGCACCTGCTGGCATATAGAAGCAGATAAATCAGGAACCCAGGGATAGGGTTTGCTGGGCCAGTACGGAAGGTAATGAGGAGTGCTAATGAGAGTAGATTCATATGGTCAGTTAGTTCTGAGATAGGGGATGGATAGGGAAGGAATAAGAGGTTAGGAAGGGCTCTTAAAGAGGAGGTACATTGGGAAGATGCCAGAGACAAGAGATTGTAATCAGAGAATAGGAAACAAAAGTTTAAATTATTCTGTGGATGTGACACTGACCTACATTCATTAGAAACCCAATTCTCCTGTTGGATGGGAAGCTCCTTAGAGTTTGCTTGGAATTATTCTTATTTGGACGTTGTAATAGTTAAGGGAATGAGACTAAATATCTAACTGTGCTGAACAAATTTCTTTAATCAGTTGAAGAATGTGTGTATATCGGGTCTCCCCTATTTGGAAGTAGGATCCCACACATTGAAAATGCCTCTTACTTGCCTGTCTTTTCCTCCTGTGGTCTTACTCTGAGCCACAGATTGTAAGGCGTCGCTAGACCTCAGCATTCCTATGGTCCATTCTTATACCCTTCTTGTTTTCTAAGTGGAATTGATATTGCACTGAGGTTTGGGGAAAATATTATAGATTTTGACTCTGCCCCATAGAATCTGATTTAACTGCTTTTGGGTAGAGAATCTGGGCATTTCTATTTTAAACAAGCTTCTTGAGTGGTCCTGATATACACCAAAGTTGCACAGCTACTGTTTGAGAAATACCAATTTCGTCTTTCTAAGGTTGGAACTACCGTACTATTACATATTTCCATTTGGTGTATGATAGTACCATTATCCAATGTTTTTAGACGTTGTTGAAGTTTGCAGTAGATTCTGGAATTTATTTTCCTCTTTTCCTAAGAAAATTTATGTCAGCAAGATACTAATACAGATCTTTTCTTAAAAACGCAAACAAAAATTAGGCATGTGCTATATTTCATGTGTTTGATGATGAGAAACCAGCAGCATTGACCTCCATTAAAAAAGGTAGATTAATTTTCTCCACATTGATGAAATTCTAGTCATTTGAAACCATATAATTTATAAGAAAAAGTTTAATTATATAAAAGATGCTATAATTTAAAAGACTGGAAAACATAACATGCTTCATTAAATTTTATAAAATGCTGAGTGTTTCTTTGACACAAATTATAGTAATGTTCAATTTATGTTGTCTAAATTATTTAATAAACAACATTTAGAAAAAAGTTGGTAGATTTATACCAGTTTGATTTTAAAAGTATGTCCTTGGACTTAAATGAACTTAAATTTGGGGGTTAGAGCTAGGCAATACATGCATGTGTGTGTGCACATACATATATCGCTACATACACATTTTGTTTTGGTAACCTTGAGCACACCAGTACTTCCAATTCCAGTCTTTCCCCACCAGGGTTCTTTCCAACTTCCCCTCTTCCATATTTGTATGTTTTTTCTCTCACAATGAGAACCCTGTCCCTCAGCAATATCAACCCATTCACTTATTTGCTCCGTCCTGTAATTCTTCTAGCATAGTCTCCAAACTGCTTCTCGCATTTACCATTACAAAAAAACAAGCCTACTAAAAAAAAAAAAGAGTTCAGGATTTATTTGCTGTTTTGCCCCCACAATTCAGACTATACAGTCAAATGTGTGTATGAATTTCTTGAATTAGTTCTTTCTCTAGCCCACCCCCCTTCAGCATGGTCGGGATATTCACTTGAAATACAAAGGAGTGAGTATGTTTGTTTCGTTTTGACTCACGCGTGCTGGTTTGATTATGTATGAAACATTGCCATCTTTCAGAAGTTAAAACTGTACAAGACACACCCAGAGAAGTTTCGCTCCCTCCTGTATCTCTTCCACTCTGCTTTCTCCACCCCTTGTAGCTTACTTCCTTTAGTGTTTTGTAGCTTATCCTTCGTATGTTTCATTTTGTAAGGCTAGGCATATATGTTTTTGGTTTTTGATTTTCCCCTTCCTTCTCATACACTGTGTCCAGAGTAGGCAAGTCTGTAAAGACGGGAAGCATGGTTTCCTAGGGGAGGTTGGGGGCAAATGAAGAGTGACGTCTCATGGGTACAGGGTTTCTTTCTGGGATGATGAAAATGTTCTAAAATTGTGGTAATGGTCGCATAATGCTCATGGGTACAGGGTTTCTTTCTGGGATGATGAAAATGTTCTAAAATTGTGGTAATGGTCGCATAATGCTCATGGGTACAGGGTTTCTTTCTGGGATGATGAAAATGTTCTAAAATTGTGGTAATGGTCGCATAATGCTAAAGGCACTACAAACCATTCAGTTGTTCACTTTAAATGGTGAGTTGTATGGTATGTGAATTATATCACAATAAAGATGTTATTGTTTAAAAAAAGTAGCATGTTATATATAGTACTCTTTTTGTACTAGGCTTATTTTATACTCAACTATCTCCTGGAAATCACTTCACATAGGTAGTTCGTAGAGATCTTTGCTCTTTTGAATAGTTGCTTAGTACTCTGTTATGTGGCTATAAAGTAGTTCATTCAGCTATTCTCCTGTCCTTGGACATGTAGGTGACTTTCAGTCTTTTTCAGTTGTAAGTTGTACTGCAATGAATAGCTATGTGCATCTGCACTCCCACTGTTGGAGGGTTATCTTCAGGATGCATTCCTAGAAGTGGGATTGCTGGATCAAAGTGAAAAGGCATATGTAGTTATTAGATATGACAGTTGTCGTCCATAGAGGTCCCATTTTGCATTCCCACCAGCAGTGAATGTCTGTCTCCCCATAACCTTGTCAACAGTTATTATCAAGCGTTTCGATTTTTGCCAGTGTGATGGCTGGAAAATAATATTTTATTATGGTTCAAATTTGCATTTCTCTTATTGTGGATCAAGTTGAACATCTTTTCATATTTTAAGGGCCATTTTGTATCATTTTGTGAATTATCTTTTCATGTTTTTTTTTGCCTTTTTTTGTATTGTTCTGCCATTTAAAAAAGCTCATTGCATATTAAGGGTATTAATCCTTTATCTCTGTTGTATGTTGCAAATATTTTCTCCTAGTTTTTCTTTTGACTTTGTTTATGCAAAAGTTTTTATTTTTATGTAGCCAAATTACTTTTTTTTTTCACATCTGGATTTTCTTTTACTTTTCCAATTTTTATTTCCTTTTTTAGCTGAGCCATCCTGCCACTTGTTGGCAGCTCAGCGGCAGCTCAGCTCGGGAATCGAACCAGTGACCCTGCACACTCTTGAGCGAGTTTTTAATCAACTGAGCCACTCGGCTTTTATTTTTACAATTTTTAAATTAGTTTCAGGTGTACGAAAACAACATCATGATTAGACATTTACACCCCTCACAAAATGATAACCTTACCAAGCCTACTACCCCTCTGACATCGTATGTAGCTATTATAATACCATTGACTGTATTCCGTATGCTGTACTTTATATCCCTTGATCACACACACACACACACACACACACACACACACACACACACACAGGCTGCCAAAAAAATGTATACACATTTTAAAGGAAAAAACTGTATTAAAGTTACACTGATGGTAGCCACTTTGAGCACCTCTTGTAATTCCAGAAATCAAATGTGACTTGTATTCATCTTTTGTTATCAGTATATATTGAATTATACAATTTTAATAAAGTTTTTTCCTTTCTTAAAATGTGTATACATTGTTTTTGGCCATGTGTGTATAAAATTATAGTCAACATTCAATATTATTATACATCGGCTTCTAGGTGTAGAGCGTAGTGATCAGGCAGGCATCTTCACGGTCTATGAAGTGGTCTCCCTAATAAGCCTAGTACCCATCTGACACCCTACAAAATCTATACAACATTGTTGACTATATTCCCCATGCTGTATTTCACATCCCCGTGACTATTTTGTGGCTACCAATTTGTACTTTCTTATCCCTTTACCTTCTCTCCCGTCCCCTAACCCCCTCCCATCTAGAACCATCAGTTTTTTCTCTGTATATCTGAGTCTACTTTGTTTGCTCATTTATTCTGTTCTTTAGATTCTACATATAAGTGAGATCATATGTATTTGTCTTCTCAGTCTGACTTATTTCACTTAGCATAATGTTCTCTAGGTCCATCCACGTTTTTGCAAATGGTAAGATTTCATTCTTTTTTATGGCAGAGTAATACTCCATTGTATTAATGTACCACAATTTCTTTATACAGTCATCTATTGATGGGCATTTTGGTTGTTTCCATGTTTTGGCTATTGTGAATAGTGCTGCAGTAAACATAGGGGTGCATATATTTTTTAGAACTAATGTTTTGGATTTCTTTGGATAAATACTCAGGAATGGAATTGCTAGGTCATAAGGTAATTCTATTTTTAATTTTTTGAGGAACCTCCATACCATTTTCCATAGTGGCTGCACTAATTTGCAATCTTACCAAGAGTGCGCGAGGGTTCCTTTTTCTCCAAATCCTCGCCAGCACTTATTGTTTGTTGATTTATTGATGATAGCCATTCTGACTGGAGTGAGGTGGTATCTCATTGTGGTTTTTATTTGCATTTCTCTGATGATTAGTAGTGTTAAGCATCTTTTCATATGTCTATTGGCCATCTGTATGTCCTCTTCGGAAAAATGTCTCTTCTTGCCCTCTGCCCATTTTTTAATTGAATTGTTTTTTTGGTGTTGAGTTGTATGCGTTTTATTAACAAATTTTGGATAGTAACCCCTTATCAGATGTATCATTGGCAAATATCTTCTCCCATTCAGTAGGATGTCTTTTTGTTTTGTTGATGGTTTCCTTTGCTGTGAAAAAACTTTTTAGTTTGATGTAGTCTCATTTTTTTTTCTTTTGTTTCCCTTGCCAGAAGGGGATATACCAATAAAAATATTACTGTGAGTAATGTCTGAGAGTTTACTTCCCATTTTCTTCTCATGTTATGGTTTCGGGTCTTATGTTCACATGTGGATTTTAAATCATAGCTAGAAAGTTTTTCCCTATATTCATGTTAAAGAAGAATTCACCTATATTTTCTCTTAGTACTTGTTTCATATTTTGCATTTAGATCTCTGAGGCATTTGGAATTTATTCTTCTGTATAGTTTGAGGAATGGATCTAATTTTATCTTTTTCCGAGTAGCTATCCAGTGTACAAAAGTCTGTTTATTAAAAAGACTGTCTTTGCCTCTGTGGTTTGAGATATATCTCTCTCATATGCTATATATGGGTCTATTTCTGGACTTCCTATCCCACTGGCATCTCTGTATGCGTGTGACATACGCTGTTTGTTTGTTTGTTTTTGTAGTTGCTTGTTTGTAAAGTCAACTCTACCTTTAATTAGATAATCCACATAAAGAACACAATGCCTGGCAATTGAGTCACCTTCCAATAAATATTAGCTGCTATCACCATCATCATTTCCACTCTTATCATTCACAAACCTTCATTATGAACTCTGCCTACCATCTCACTTTACAAGTATTTTGGCCAGTTAGATTATCAAAAATTGTGTGATTCTATACCCATTTTCTTTACTGTCTTGAGCATGTTTCCATTGTAACCCTAGCTTCACCACTCGTCATTGTTTTAACAAGGATTTATCAAGCATCCATTGGGTGATGGGCACACATTATTTACCCTGCAAGTGTAATTTAGCTTTGCATCATGGGCACATAGAGAGTGCTCAGAAATTCCTAGATGACTAAATCAATGGAGAGTGGGGTGGGTGTCCTTCGACTGTGCTCTGAAGCGTTCCTCTTTCTGTATGCCCTTTTCCTGACTTGAGCCATCAGATCTGTTGGTTACTTGCCGCCAGGTCAAGAGCAACTTCGTGGACCTGAATCCTAGGCTATATTCTGTCTACTTGCTACACATACACTTTTAATCAGAGAGGCTTTTTAATGTGTTTTAATATTTCTCATGGTTCTCCCTTTTCAGTGTGTTCCTAGCTGTTCTTGTGTGTTTAGTTTTACATTCGAACTTTATAAAGAAGGACTATGAATCTACTGGAAATGAGCTCATTGCTATCTTGGGGGGGGGATTTCATTAAGTTTATACATTAATTTCGGAAGAACTGACATTTCATTCCCACTCCTCAAATATAAGGATCATTTTATTCACCTCCTCCTTACTCTTTGTGCTATTGTTTACTTCTGCATACGCTATGTTGTTATTTTTGCTTTAAACATCAGTTGTCTTTGTAGGAAATTAAGGGAGCAGAAGAACAATGTCCTTTTATATCTCCTCACATATGTACCATGTCCAGCACTCGTCACTGATTTGTGTAGATCTGAGTTTCTGTCTAGTTCCCTTGGATGCCATTATGTTCTTACCAAGAGCAAGGAGTATCTTTTCATTTGATTAAGTCTATGTTAGTGTTCTAGAGATGGTGGGAGAGGGCATTCTTGCCTTTTATGGGAAAAACACTCAATATACTAAAACTAATTATGTTCTCGATTATTTTATTATGCCTCAGTGGGCTGGTTTTCAGTTTTACAGGAAATGTATAAACTTTAATGACTTTAGTAATGTGTATATGGGAGCGTTACCACCATGTTAGATCTCATTCTGCGTTTGCTGCATTTGCTGCTCAGCATATTGCTAGTCACCCCACCACGAGGCTTAGCAAGGTAATTTTAATATTAGATATAGCAAAACCTTATTAGGAATGTAAATCTGCTCAAAGCCTCTTATGTTCTGTAATGTGCTGTACAGTCCCAAATTAATGATGTTTTGGTTGTCTGTATTATCTTCTTCATTAACAGAACAATTGCACTATTGACTATTTGAAAATTCCTGTTATTTGGAACCTGTGTGTATATTTCTTTAAAACCAGTCAGTTTAGAAACAGCTTAAAAGTTGAACATTTGGTTTCAGCCTTTTTTAAGAAGAAGCCATGGCTGCTGTGTCTTAGTTAAAGCCTCTTTATATTATTCTTTTTCCTATTATGTCTTTTACATGATAATCTTTAAACAGTATACCCAGTCTATAAATAAGTGTTTGATTGATTTTTACTAATGAATTTTAGAAAGTTCTTGCCAAAGATGGATTTTAGTCACTGGCCTATAGCGACTCAGTGTTTTCCTTTTGCCGTCGGTGGAAGTATAGTGCTCATGCGTGTCATATGTCACTAGTCTGTCTGTGATGATTGATTTGTTCAATTAGCAGTGAAAGACAAGCTTATCCCTTAAAAGAGGCCACGAGAGAGCTAAGATTAGAACAGCCAAGCATTTCAAATGGGCAGAACTTCAACTAAGGTGCGTCTTTGAGAGGGGTGAGGTTACATCTTGATGGAAATATGTACTTGGCAATGTTTAATATTGTACTTGTGCCCTCTACCAAGAGTTGTCCTTAACATATAGATAATAATTTTGTGAGGAATCTCACTTAGATGCTCAAGTTTAAATAACTTTTCTGTGAGTATGTTACATTTATCCATTCTTTAATGAAAAGTATTCATAAACCTACTTTTAATGACTACTGTTCCATAAATGGTAACTTTTTAACACTAAGCGAAAACTATCATGTTATGTAGGATACCTTCCAACTATGCTGTATTATCTTTGTAAGTGGTGAACAAGGAGAGAGCATGTAGGGAGCACTAATATTTATTAATTGTGCTCACACGCCTGCTAAAAGACGTGTGTTCTTTTACTTAACAATAGCTCTATGAAGTAGATAGCATTAAATCTTATTTTACAGATGAGAAAGTTAAGATATATTAATTAACTTCACTAAGGTCACAGAACTAGTGAGTTGTGGAGCTGAGATTTAAACACAGGTTCCCTTTGATTTTTGTTACCTCATGCTGGTTCCAATGAGCCGCAGATAATTTACATAATGTAGAGAATATATAGGTGACACAGATCTTTCTTGAAGCCTAGAAGTTTGTTCCCTTTCCCCTCATCAAATTCAGTTATTGGAAGATCTAACATCATAATAGTGAACTGACTTGCATTTTATTCCCCCTGTGTTCTCTCCCTCCGAAAGCTCTTGTGTATAATTGAACTAATATCTCTCTCTAGGCATGTAACTGAGAAAAAAACCAAAGGAACTATGTAAGTCACTAGCTAGTTGTTAGTCTGTAAGTAATGGGAAGTTGGCTAAGATGATTCTTAATTGCTATTTCAATTTTCTGTGTAATTTAGAACAAATTAGGTTTCCCTCTTTTCATATTGTCAATTAGATGAATACACAATGACCTGTCAATGTTTAAATAAGATATGCTATTGTTTTCAGAGCTCTGTATTATTAACCATTGTGTTTAGCTCTTTAACCCTTAGTTTTTTTTTTAATTTATTTTTTTTATTGTTAGTTTCAGGTGTACAGAACAATACAATAGTTACCCTTTTTTCACCCTCACCAGGTAACAACCCCCCTCCCCCCATCTATTGCCCTCTCACCCCCGATATCATGCTTATCTATAACCCTCTTAGTTTATGGCTCAGAAATTCTTATTTGAAGCTCTTGTGCTGGGAGGGCCTTAGGTTTTAAATGTGATTTATGCTTTTAGCAAAGAGAGATTCTCCCATTTGGTCTTGCGATACTGAATAAAATGTATACCTCTTTTGCCAGACATTGCATAACTTCTAAGTAAGTCACTTTGCATTGGAGGTGTATAGTGCCGTGTGAAAGGCTATGTAAAATATTTTATCACTTAAATGTATCTCACCAAAAAGAAAAGGAAACAAAGTACAGGTGAATAGCTAGCAATGCTGTTGATTTTGTTGTGCATTTTCTCCTCCTTTGTTCCCCAAGATGCATTCCGCTCTGGCTTTTGCCTGCTGCCTTCATGGTGATATCTGGTTGGTCGAACAAGTTTTAACCCTGTAGATTACTTGCCCTCCATATGACATTGGCACAGAGGTGATTTTGATACTGGGCGTGATGAGAAAAAGTGGCGGTGCCGCAGTTTGTCCAGAGAAGAATAAGGAACATTTATTTAATACCTATAAATACTTTTGAGAGAAGATTTTAATGAATTGGATTCAGTGCTGTTTCGTTTTGGGAACTGTTCTCCTGTTTTAGCTTCTCCTGATTCAATGTTGAGTCACAGTGACTCATTGGTTTAAAGTCGCTTTTCTCCCAGAGAGCGCAGAGCACTTTAACAGGGAATATTTATGATCATGATGTCTGCTCAGAAGTGGGCAATAGAGAGCTGAAGTGACAACTAATCATCAGCAGCCGTGGGACCAGTGTGGCTTCTGCCTCTCGGTCAGAGCTGCCGTTGTTATTGACTGGGCTTCAGAAAACCCCCGTTTCTCTTCAGGTGTGTCCCCACGGGAATGAATGCCCCGGTCTTTCTGCACAATGTTCCTGTGATTCCAGCCTCGCCAGTGTGTCCCATTAGACAGAAGTCCTGGCATAGTGAGTCAGGCTTCCCTGGGGGCGTTGGATATTTTATGCAGTGCATTCTCTCTCCCTGTCACTTTTTAAAATCCCAGAGCAGAAACCCCGCTAGTGCCCTGTGAGAGAGGAAGCCTGTGCCCAGCATCACTTTAGCCCTGGGTTCACTGAATGTACACAAATACTGCAGACCTACCTTAGACCCCATTTACTTCCACCCACTTGTCGCCTCTGTGGCTGGCCTTATAGCACCAGGCACAGTGCCTTGTAGGTGTTGGGCATATAGTGAATGTGTTGGCTTTGTGTTATTTTCATTTCTCTTTTGATCTTTCCTGCTGGTGATTTCAAAATCAACACCTTAATAGATGTCCGGCAAAGTTCACAGCCACCTCACAGCTTCCTCCTCTCCTTGTCTGTTTTAACACTCCTTTCAGCTCCCTATGGACACATCTCACAGAAAGGAAAGGAATGTGTGTTTTCCACAGATGCCAAGGGGACCCCTAAAACAGAATTATTTTAACAGGCAGCCCCTTGCTTACTGAGCAAATGTTTTTAATGCTTAAGAAAAAAAAAGTTTTAGGTAAATGCAAAGTTGTGGTGTTTATGATTTTATCTTCCTGATAGATTCAGTAATTTTAGTCATTCCAGAGTTGTTTTGATTTGGAATATTTGAAGATGAAATACTTAGATGATTTTTTTAACTGGTGGCTTGATGAGGATAGGACCATAGCTGACACTTCTAGCATCCAACCATATTCTTTTACTTCTAAAACTAATCTGCTAATTCCAAGGAATAGTGTGCTGTCAATACCATTGTATACGACAGTTTTGTATCTTACACAAGCAACAACATTGTTAAGGGAAGAAAAGAGTCCTCTTTCTTGTTCAGACCTTGAACTAGTAACTTTCATTATGTATCCATGTTACTGTTAGTGCATTAATATAGTGTAAAATCACTTTATAATCACAGATGGGCGAATAGTTTATTTGCATGAGAGCTCTTCTTTTTTTTTTTCCCCTGCACATTTTACGTTTGTATTATTCTCTGACTTGCCAGCTTTTTACTTAGCTCTCTTCCTCTCTCCAAGGTAGTAGGCACGAAATGTCATCTTTGTTCTTGGGTGTGGAAATAAAGATATTTCTGCTTATAAGCCTCCCCGAGAAACCTGGGCTTCTGCAGAATGGCACACTAAAATAATGGGGCTTAAGGGAAAAATAGATGTAGGAGCTGGTCAGTCCGTACCCGTGTAACTTTGTAACCAGATCACTAACAGACTCAAGCACCAAAAAAGTAATTTGTACTTAGGGAGATAATTTGAGGGACAGCCCAGGCAGGCAGCTTAGAGCAGCGGAAGGCTGCAGGGGATATTAAAAATGCATAAAAACACTTTACTTTCTGAAGCAGGTTCAGAATTCATCAAGAATTATGTGAGGGAAACTAGTTATGCCTCAAATCTCCAGTTTTGTCATTCCAGACCCCCATGACTGCCGCTGTCTCTGCTGGTTTCTCTTTTCCCCGCCCAGCATCAGCTTGCTGCACGAACCAAGACTCAGCCCTCCTGTATTCTGTCTATTAACTGGATTAAAAAATTGATTTGTACACAGTAGCCAGGAGGGGGAAACAGCCTAAACACTCATTGATGGATGAATGGATAAACAGTATGTGGTATATACATACAGTAGAATATTATTCAGCCTTAAAAAGGAAGGAAATGCTGTCACATGCTACAACGTGAATGAACCTTGAGGACATTATGCTAAGTGAAATAAGCCAGTCACAGAGGAACAAATACTGTATGATTCCCCTTATACGAGGTACCTAGAGTAGTCAGATTCATAGAGACAGGAAGTAGAATGGTGGTTGCCAGAGGCTGGGAGAAGGGAGAGGAGGCTGTTTTGTTTAATAGTTATGGAGTTTCAATGTGGGAAGATAAAAAAGTTCTGGGGGGGGGCCAGCGGAATGGCTTGTTGGTTAAGAGTTGGCTTGGGACGCCAGCTCTGAGCAGCAGGGCCGCCAGTTCAGATCCCACATTAGGGCCAGTGACGCTGCGCCCTCTACAGCTAAGATAGTGAACAACAGCTTGACCTGGAGCTGGGCTCCCGTGAGCTACTGTGAGCGGCCGGCAGCCGATGTGAGCTGCCAAGAGCCTCCGTGAGTGGCCGTCCAGTGGCCGGTGACCAACTGCCTCACCCGGGAAGAGTGCAATGATCACAATACCAACATAGGTCAGTGAAGCGACATCCTCCACAACTAGACTAAAGAACAAAAGGACAGCAACTTGTCTGTTCCTTTTCCCTGATTCCCCAACGCTGTTCCCTCCCCCAATTCCCCAATAAAATCTTAAAAAAAAAAAAAAAGTTTTGGAGATGGATGATTGTGGTGGTTGTATAACATTTGTGAATGTACTTAATACTACTGAACCATACACTTAAAATGATTAAAATGGTAATTTTTATGTTATGTCTATTTTATTTACCACAGATATTTTTTAAAAATTGATTTTTAAAGTGTACATTATAGTAGATGAAGAATAGTCTTTTAACTGTTGGTTGCAAATATTTCTCCTACATTATCATTTGTCTTTTGACTTCATAGTTTTTGGCTATACAGACACTTTACCTTTTATGGAGTTACATGAGTTTTGTATTGTGTTTATAAAGGTCTTCCTCTCCCCAAGATTATAAAATATAGTAAGATTTACCCGTGTTTTCTTCTAGTACTTTCACTTTTTTTTTAAATTGGGGAACTGTGTGTTTTTCCAGGACCCATGAGCTCTAAACCAAGTAGTTGTTTCAATCTAGTTGTGGAGGGTGCAACTCAGTGGCCCATGCGGGGATCGAACTGGCAACCTTGGTGTTATGAGCACTGCGCTCTAACCAACTGAGTTTACCAGACGCCCCCACTTGCACCTTTTTTATGTTTAAAGCTTTGCTCCATATGTTGTTTATTTGGATGTTAGGAATTTCATTGTTTAGGATAGCGCCAGAGGGGTATTTCTAGTGCTTTATTATTTTAAAGAATTATTAAGGCTTCAGGGAAACAGTCTTTGCTCTCTGTTTGATTCTTACAAACTGATGTATTTTAACTTGTGCACAGTTGTCATAGTGGTAAGGTGAGGGGAATGAAAGACACATAGCCACATGAAATCTGTCTCCAAGGCAACTACTTGATAAATTAGGAGGAATTTTACAACATGCTGGCAATCACATTTCTCTTCTTCTTGATGAGCTGTCTTGGAAAAAAATTTTTAATGTTTGAAAAACATGGAGCAGAGGGTTGACAATGTGCCTTAAGAAACAGCAGCTCATTTAAAAGGCATAATTCAATTTGGAAGCAAAATAATCAACCTCGGTACCCCAGGCTTTCCTCTGAGATACCTCTTAAAGTTCCCAGAGCACGTCATGACAGCTGGCCCCAGGTGGCTGCCCTCGGGACACAGCCACGTCTGCGTGTGGAGAAAAGCGACAGCCTCCAGTGCCATCATCTGAAACCTTGGCTGTATGGAGGGTTAACTTAGTGCCTGGTCGGGGTCAGCAGAGAGCCGGAGTTGGGCAAGCAGGGGCATATCCTGGTGGCATCTGGAATACTGTTAATACTAGACCAGTGGTGGTCCAGGTGCCCACGCTGGGGAGACATTCCATGTCCATCATCAGTTTTCTTTTCATTCGTGGTTTGGTGGAAGAAACCCATTGGACCGTCACCTACAAGAACCTGGGCCTGATTCCTGCTCTGCCACCAACTAGTTGTTTGACGTAGGAAAGGCAGTTAACCAATTTGGGCCTCATTTATCATGTCTGTAAAACGAGGCAGTTGAATTCGATAATCTAAAGCCTCTCAGATCTCTCTCATATTACGTGTAAAGCATTGGAGAGGGGGGCTTCTACCTCCTTGTGGTGCGTGTTCCATGTCCTTGTTAGCGTGTGCCTTCCCTGCCCCTCACCCACCCCGCCCGCCTCACACGCATGCCCCTGACTCCAGCTGTGATCAGGAAGGACAGGGAAACTTGGGCCTCTTCCAAGGTAGTTGAGTAGCTTTAACCTTCACCTTGCTTGTTTTTTTTTTTTTTGTTAGGGGCATTGCATTAATAAAATCGAATTTAACAACTTAATATAAATACATGGCTTCATGGATGTATGGACAGTAATTCGTGTATAACAGGTGCTTAGAAAACCTAGAAATACGAGAAAGACAGTATGCTAGAAATATGGGAGAGAGGGTGTGCTAACTAGTGCACTAAACATAAGGAAGCTTGTTGTTTTACTGGAGTCGGTGCATTTGGTTGGATTGGGCCCAGGAATGAATGTTACTTTCCTTTTCCCTAGTTTGGAAGAAAGAATTGCTGGAGATTGCTTTGGATTTGACTTTAAGGGGATGGGGTAGATTGTGAGGGTAGGACTATACAAGTTTATTTAGCATGTAATAAATGTCAGATACGGGGGTAGGTGTTTTATACATATTGTTTCTCATCCTAAAAATAGCCCCACTGAGTGTTATTATCCTCATTTTTCCAGTGAGAAAATTGAGCCCCAGACAGTTTAAGGACCCCAAGGTTTCATAGCAAGTAAACAATGAAAAGCAGCTCTTTCTGATCTTAGAGCACATGTTCTTTCATGTACACTACGCCATCTGTTTTTCATTCTTTTAGAATCAGTGAAGGCCTGTACAATGCAAAGTATTAATAGGACATATACTGTTTTTCCTGAATATGTCTCCTTACATAGGATCCTATCAGTAATTTGAGGAAACACAGTTAATGTGATTATATAATGCCAAAAATATGTAACATTAAGTAGACCAAGATATTGTATCAATCAAGGTCTTAATTGTAAGCAACAGAAACTGACAAGCTAATTTAAGAAAAGAAATTTATTAAATATATTGGGTTGTCGGAAAAGTCATGACATATTTTTTTCTGTTTTTCGTTGCAAAAATGCGCCATGACTTTTCCAACAACCCAATATATTGTGGGGCTCACATCCTCTATGGAAGGGCCGAGAGCCAGGCGGAGAGGCTAGAAGGCCAAGAACAGGGCCTCAGATTATTTTGCAGAGCTGCTCAGGTGACAGCTTGCTGCTGCTGCTGCCACCACTGCAACTCGTGCCATCCACACCAGTGTCATCAACACTGGACACCGCTCTGTTCTGTTAGAAACTGGTGGTGGTTGCCACCACCCAACACTAACAATGGCTTCTGCACGGTCCCTTACTACTCTTGTCAATAGTTTTTGATTCAAATACTAGGGATGAGTATTTATGATCAACATGGCCTTGCCTATGTGCCCATGTCCTAGAGCAAGAGATATGAAACGGGAGTATCTGGCAATTTCTGCTTTGATAATAGGAGGAGGACTCTGTTTCATAAGGAAGGGGGTTCAAATCTGGTGGCCAAAAGGATGATAAATGACTCCAATAGGTGACAGTTGCTTTAGCAATTCTGGGAGGTTGTTGGGGGCAAATTGATCATCAAACTATAGGAGTGACTGCTAAAGGTAAACACATAAGATGACGGCAGACATCAGTTATTTTACTTAAAGTATAAAAAGCAAGCACAATCTGGGGTCAAAGAAAGTAAAGCGATATTAACTGATGAATGGATAAATAAAATATTATGTCCAAACAATGGAATATTCAGCAATAAGAGAAGTGAAGTACTGATACATATTATAACTTGGATGAACCTTGATGACATTATGCTAAGTGAACGAAGCCAGTCACAAAAGACCATGTATTGTTTGATTTCATTTATATGAAATCTCCAGACTAGGCAAAGCCATCGAGGAAAAAAAAGGAGATTAGTGGTTGCCTGGGATTTTAGGGGGTAGGGATGAAATAGGGAGTGACTGATGATGGGTACAGGTTTCCTTTTGGGATTATGAAGTGTTCCATAATTGATTGTGGTGGTGGTTGCACAACTGTGTGAATATACAAACTTAACGATTTTTTTACTTTACAATGGTGTAAAAGCAATATGCATAAAAAATTAAATTGATTATAAAAGTGGCTTTGTGTTAGATGATTTTTGCCCAACTCTAAGCTACTGTAAGTGTTCTGTGTACTTTTAAGGTAGGCTAGGCTAAGCTATGATGTTTGGTAAGTCAGGTGTATTAAATGCATTTTTGACTTACGGTATTTTTTATTTACGATGGGTTTATTGGGATGCCACCTCATTGTAAGCCAAGGAGCATCTGTATTAAAAAACATTGAAATGTACAGTTTAAGTGGTTGAATTGTATGGTATATGAATTATAGCTCAATAAAGCTATTATTAAAGAAAAGAAAAAGGAGGGCCGGCCGAGTGGCTCAGTTGGTTAAGAGTTGGCTTAAGAGCGCGAGCTCTGAGCAACAGGGCTGCCGGTTGGATTCCCACATGGGCCAGTGACGCTGCGCCTGAGCTGAGCTGTTGCTGAGCTGCCAACAGGTGGCAGGATGGCTCAGCTGGTGTAACAACAAGATTGTCTGTTTGATGGTGGGCTATGCCCACCCGCAACTAAGACTGAACTCGGCACCTTGAGCTGAGCCGCCACCTGGATGGCTCAGTGGATAGAGCATGTGCTCTTAACAAGACTGCTGGTTCGACTCCCTCATGGGATGGCTACGCCCACCGGCAACTAAGATTGAACACAGTACCTTGAGCTTAGAGGCCACAAGCTGCTGACAGGCAGCCAGATGGCGACTGGCGCCCTCCACAACGAAGACAGAAGAACAACAACTTGACTGGTCCCCTCCCCCAGTTCCCCAACACTGGTCCCCTCCCCCAATGACCCAATAAAATCTTTAAAAAAAAAATAAGAAAAGGAAGTGGAAACATTTAGGAAACAATGCTCTCAGTTGTGGTCAGAAAAGGATTTGTATTGGGTTTTGAAATACAGTAAGATGGGCAGCACTCAGGCTCATTGGTCCCACCACTTCCTTCTTTCTAGCTCCAACCCAGGGAATCCACGTGGGAAGGGGAGGAAGGTATCTCACGGTTATTGCTGAGGGAAAAACGATGAGGTAGTCACTGGTAATTAATAGTTGACTCGTATTGCCATTTATGAAATTGAACAATTAGAGGAGTTAGGAATAGAATCTGATTTAAACTTGTAACCTATAACTGAATGTCAGGTGTTAGACCTTAAGGATATTATATAGTGGTTGAAGAGAAATGTGACACCAAAATGATATTTTAATTGACTTAATTGACTTACCTGATTATCCAGTCAGATTTTTTGTGTGTGTTTAACATTGAAACAAAAATTGTTTTTCTGAAACTATCCACTTTTTCACACTACAGTTGTAACCTGATGGCCTGAGAAACATTTAGACACAATGTAGCTTTGTGGGGAAGGTGACCTCTAGATCCCAATGAGTTTCAAGGACTCATTTCCATAGAGCAATTACAATTCCATAGTCCTAGAAAAAGGCTTAGAGAGAAGAAAAAAGGAAGGTGGGAGGGAGGGCGGGAGAAGTTTCTAAAATACAGACATAGATACTAGAACAAGAATACATGCAATGATTGTGACCTTGACATTCTAACTGTAATTTTCAGCAGAATTGCTGTTAGATTCTCTAGTTTGTGTATTTGTATGTAAAAAATAACCTAACTATAGTTCGAGGATCATCAGTTTTATAACCTTAGAGAAGGAATTGGTTTATACTCTGGGAAAACTTTTGGAGAGAAGAATTACCTAAGAGATTAGTTTCTCTGCAAGTTAGAAATCTTACTAAAATTTTGTGCTGTAGCTTGCAAGTTAACAGAAAAGTCTTTTACTGAAGCAAATAAATATAAAAGCTTTTGAATTAATGTTGCATTTTTCAAGAGGGAGCTATTTTAGCAGAATGAAATAGATTACACATAGTGGTCAAGTGTTTGGGGTCCTCCCACTGTTTCTAGTTCTGATATTATATGTCAGCTCGATCAGTAGGAAAAACTCACAATTTGGGCATCAGTAATTGCAACCTGGGTGATGTGAGCAGTCCGAAGAACTACACTTGAAAAGTCCTGTCATATTATGTGAGCTCTTCACTGTGTTATCTGGGCAAGTGTGAGAAGAGATCATTTCTTACCACTGTTACTACTCCCAGCGGCCCCAAAACATTTCCGAATGAAGTGCAGGCTCCTTAATTAGGCATTTGACCACCTGCTACCTGGACCTGGTTCCCACTTGCCTTCCCAGTGTATCGTCCTTAGAGCTAATGCGTTCAACACATTGGTCTGCTTCCTGCTTCTCATCCTTGCCTGCCGCTGTCCTCTAACATTTCTTCTCTTGGCTTAGAATGTCCTACTCTTCTCCCTCATATCTCCTGGCCAAAATCATATTCTTCTCTCCAGGACCACTTCAAGTACTATTTTTTAAATACCAGGAAGCCCTCTCATAAGCCCCTAGAACTTGTGGAACCACAGCACTTTCTACATCTTTTTGTGTTGTTTTAGTTTTACCTTGTTTCATAGCTATTTGTGTGTATGTTATGGGCTGAGTTGTTGACCTTCAAAAGATATGGTCAAGCCTTAATTAACCCCTAGTACTTGTGAATATGACCTTATTTGGAAATAAGGTCTTTGCCAAAATAATCAAGTCAAGAACAGGTCATGCTGGATTAGGGTGGGCTCTAATCCAATGACTGATATCCTTCAAAGAAGAGGGAAACGTGGACACAGAGACAGAGGAGAGAGATGGGGACAAAGCCATGTGTCCATAGAGGCAGAGACGAGCGATGCAGCTACACGCTAGGGAGCACCAAGGATTGCAGCAACTCCCGGAGCTGGCAGAGGCTAGGAAGCCTTCAGAGAGCGCGTGGCCATGCCAATGCCATACTATTAAACTTTTAGCCTCTAGAACTGTGAGAGAATAAATTTCTGTTGTTTTAAGCCACCCAGTTTGTGGTACTCTGTTAAGGCAGCTCTAGGAAACTAATACAGTGTAGTTTGTCTAATCTCTACTGCTACTCCCCTCCCCCCACCATGATGCTGTAAATTGGTTAAGAATCTGAGCTGTAATTTACTCATCATTATCTCCTCAGCACAGATTCATTCAGCAGTTCATGTTCTGGGGGTATAATTTATGGACAGTTTAATTCACCCTTTTAAGGCATGCAGTTTTTGCAGGTGTGTCCGCCACCACAATATCAAGACACCATTTCCATCAACTCAAAAAGGTTCCTTGTGTCCCACTGCAATCCTCTCACGTTACCCCCAACCTCTGACATCCACTGATTTGTGGAGACTTTTTCATTCTCAGAATGTCATGTAAATGGAATCATGTAGTATGTAGCCTTTTGTTCTGGCTTCTTTCACGTTGCATAATCCATTTGAGGTTCATCTGTGTAGTTGCATGTATCAGCATGTTCTTTTTTGTTGCTCAAGCAGCTAGTTTTCATCGAGTGTTGTTACGTGTTAGCTATTGTGCTAACGCTCTGCAGATACAGGAATGAATAAGGTGGTCACCATACTTACCCTCCTAGGATTTATAGATCAGATAGGTACAAAACGAAAGAATATAGTAAGTGCTTTAATGGCGAAAGTACAGAATCTTATGGGACCATAGAAGCGGAACATTTAACTTAGATTTGAAGGATTATGGAAGGCATCCCCGAGGAACTGATATTGAACTTGAGACCTGAGGATGAGAGAGGTGATGGGAGGTGATGAATGCAGGCTTCTACCAGCTCATGAGAGCTGCTTGTTAAAAATTCAGGAACTCTGCAAGCCAGTTGTTAAACCATTGCTAGCTTGAAATTGGCCATGGAGGGAGTATTTACACCATGGGTATTGTTAAACACATCAAATCAGGACTTTTTTTTCCCCCAGATAGTTTTTCTGCACACCACACTGGATGGACAAGTAAGGGAGATAGTTAAGGATGAAAGGAAGAAAGGGTATGGTGTTTTTGAACTAAAATTCAGTAGAGCTGAAGTATAGAATGTTGTGGGGAGAACTGAGGGCCGAAGAATCAGGTGGGGACCAGATTGATTTGGGGGATGTAAGCCATGTTAACAAGCCTTAATGTCCATTTGTGCTAATTTTAATATCTTGATCAGTTCTGGCTTTGTTTCAATTGATTGATTATTCCCCTTACCAGGGAGAAGCATTCTTCTGCTTCTTTGCATGCCAGGTAATTTTTGATTGCATGTCAGAAATTGTGAGTTTTACATTCTTGGGTGTTTTATAATCTTGTAGTCCTATAAATCTTAGGTAGTTGTGCTCTGGAGTGAAATTAAGTTTTACTTGGTAACAGTTTGATCCTGTTGGGTCTTACTTTTAAGATTCCTTGGATGGGATCAGAGCAATGTTAATTCTTCCTATCCCTTTGACCACTCTACCTGATACCCATGAGTTATAAGGTTTTCTAGTCTGACTGCTGGGAACAAGCACTCCTCCTGGGCCTGTTTTGAGTACCAGGTACTGGTTCCTGTAATACTTTCGGTGGTTGTTTTCGTGGTCCTGGGCAGTTCTTCACACTTATGCAGTGATCCAAGTCTGCTGAATACGTGAGGGGGACCGTCCCTAGATCTTGAGTTCTCTCTCTCTCTGAAGCTCTCTTCGGTCTTGAATTCTCTCCTGAAGACTCTATTTACCTTGATTTCCCTGGATTCTTGGTTCCATTTTCTCATCTCAGGGAATCTGCCAAACTCTGCCTGGTT
>NW_017732074.1:456228-457831 GCF_001890085.2 Hipposideros armiger | reverse complement strand
ATCAATGGAGGGGAATTATATATGTCAGGAGAGCAGGGACTTTGTTTAACCTTCTGAATCTCCAGCTTCTAGTCTGGCACATAGTAGGCATTTAATAAGTATTTGTGCAAAAGTGAATGAACACATTCCAAGTGGACTTGCAAATTGGATTTGGTAGATCAGTGGAGAAACATACAAAATTAGTATCAAAGTATATTTTTTTCCTAGGGTCCAGTAATTCCAGTTTGCAAAATATATGTTAAGAATTAAAAATGCCCCAAACCCTTAGTGTTATGTTGAAGTGCAAATCTTGAAGAATCAGCTGTAGGGAAGGAATATGCATATGACAGACATGGGATTTTTTTTCCCCTCTAAGGGGGAAAGACTCAGTCACTCCAACTATGTGTGTGCTTTCACGTTTAGTTAGATTTTGGTATTAGCTGCCAGTGGAAGGAAAGTGATGTCAGTTGTTTGCCTGTGCTCTCTCCTGAGTGGAAACTTACCAGCAAAGAGCAGTGAGATCTTTAGAAAGGCCTGTCAGCGCTTTTGTTTCTGTAGCCACGCTATCCAGAGCAGGTGCCCTCTGGATATCCGACTGGATTCAGCAACTTTGCCCCAATCCTCCATTTTTAGGAACAGGTGAAGAGATATTTAAAATTCTCGGCATCAGGCTTGTTCTTTCTTCCCATCCTTATCTGTTTGAGAAAACTTGAGAAGGAGCTTGGTCTCATCGATGGGACAGTGTGATCATGCTCTCCCAGCTGCTGCCCTGATTGATTGCACACTTGGCGCAGGCCACGCGTAGCCCATCAGAGGCGCTTTGTGAGCAAAGGACCCCAAGGAGGGCACGCTCCCGCCTGCTGGTCCTGTCATCAGCTGCATCTCCAGTCCTTTTCATTTGCCTTGTTGTAGTGACCAGTTTTTATTCAGGAAAGATAAAGTAAAAAAGAACAAAAGTGTGTTACTAAAGAATTTATGTTTGTTGCAAAAAATGGTTTAAAAGCAGTGAATCCTCAGGAAAATACTACTACTTTCTAATACAAGCAAGGCTGGTGTTTTGTATGAATCTCTTCCTAGATATTAAAGTTTCCCTGGGGATGAATTTCTAAAACTTGCTTATTAATAACAAGGGCAATGTTTTGAAACCATGTTTTCTAGTCAATATTTTAGGACATTTTTCCTTTTTATTATTATTCTTCCAACTTTATTAAAAAATAATTGACAGGTATTATTGTGTATGTTTAAAGTATACAATTTAATGATTTGATAAACATTGTGGAGTGATTACCAAGATCAAGATAATTAACACACCCATCACCACACATATTATAGTTAACTGCTTTTATTTATTGGTGGTGAGAATGCTTAAGCTCCACTCTCAGCAACTTTCAGGCACACAGCACAATACAGTATCATTAACTATAGTTACCATGCTGTACATTAAATCCTCAGTACTTATTCTCCTCAGAACTGAAAGCTTGTATCCTTTGACCTACATCTCCCCATTTCCCCCTCCCCAGCCCCTGGCAACCACCATTCTACTTTGTTCCTGTGAATTTCCTGTTTTAGATTCTACATATAAGTGAGATCATGCAGCGTTTGTATTTCTGTGTGACTTATTTCA
>NW_017732074.1:441350-454588 GCF_001890085.2 Hipposideros armiger | reverse complement strand
ATTGCCAAGACCAGTGTCAACGAGGTTTTTCTCTGTTTTCTTCTGGGAGTTTTATGGTTTCTGGTGTTACATTTAAGCCTTTAACCCATTTCGAGTTAATTTTTTTTGAGTCAGTAAGATAGGGGTGCATTTTCATTCTTTTGCATGTGGATGTCCAGTTTTCCCACCATCATTTATTGAAAAGACTATCCTTTCCCCATCTTGTGTGTTCTTGGTGCCTTTGTCAAAAATTAGCTGGCTTTAGGACTTTTTCCCTTTTTAGTGATCACATTTATAGCTCATTGGCTGATAAATTTGTGCCATTTCATTCATTTGTCTTGGATTGTGTTAATTGTTAGAATATTTTCATTTTGAGATCCATCCTTCAGTCTTGAGGGTAGTTGAAGATCTTTGTGTCCTCCCACATGTTCTTAATTAAGGTCCTTTATTTACCAGAAAGTTCTGATTGTAAATATCACTCTGTGTTTTTTATGTTTCTGCCATATATTTTTGGCAAGCTTCATGAAAATAACATGTTTAATATCTGTCCTTATTACTTTATCCCTATCCCCTTTATGTCACGTAGGCCACTTATTCTTTGATTTGTACATCACTCATTTGCTTATTCATTCTTGCATGCATAGATTTACGCATTATTCATAGAGTAAACCAGTATTTACCAACTACGTACTGTGTGCCGGAAACGCGCTAGTCCCAGGAGTATGTGATAATGAAAAGAATGGGCTCTGACAATTAAAAAACTCGAGATGATTGCTTTAGTGAAGGTATATGTAAAATGCAGAAATGACCTTGGCTTTGTGTGGAGCCAGGTGGCCTGGGCACCCCACAGAGATCAGATCACTGCATACCTCAGTCAAACCACTGAACAGATAATCTGCATTACCCTTTTTTTCTCAAGGAAGTAGAAGAAACTCAGTGTCAGGAAGAGAAGTCTAGGCACTGTCAGTGACACATCAGCACCACCGGAGTGAGATCAGTGTGGCACACGGCGAAGGTGAAGGGAACTGGGGTTGATGTCTTGTGGCCGATTGTTTTTGCGTGAAGTTTGGTGTTGCAGAGCGCTGGGGTTGTAGCCACCTTGCTGTGCCCCCACGCCCGGTCAGTGGAAGGCACATTTGTTTGTACATCATTTTCACAGCCTGGCTTTGTGGACCCTCCACCCCCATCAAATTGTGCCCCAGATTTTCTATACGTTTATGTGGGGGAAAGGAACTATAGCGGCTTTGTAAGTCTCAAAGGACATGACCCGAAGGAGGTTAAAACCACAATTTGTACATTATTTGCTTTAGTTTTTCACAGGAAGGCAAAACAAAAACTTTTAAGATTCAGATTACCCTGTATTACCATTTTCCCATTTAAATCATAGCTCAGTAGAATAATACTTCAGTGTGTTTCAAAAATAAAAATAAAACCTAATGGGGTGAGAAGGCAAGTTGGATGCTGATTTTTTTTTTCCATACAGAAATATATTTCATACCCCTTCGGTGAATAGAATGAGGAAGAGGCAGAGAAACAGATCACTTAAGATTTACATTGGTATGTGAAAGGGTGACTCCGAGGGACAACATGAACTTTCTAATGGGCCTAATATTATTTTATAGTCCTTAGCTGAGCTTGTAGTGTGCACAGATACGAATGATGAAACCAAAACAGACTTCAGAAGCCACATTGAGAGGACAATAAAAGCCAGAAATCGGGATGCTAACAGAAATGATCTTGGGATTGGTTGGAAGAGGTTTCATTGTACTGACTTAGATTAAAAGGCCATTATTATTGGGATAATGGGGCCGCAAAGCTTTTGAATTTAATACATTCACCATTTCAAGTCTTTGTAGCACAACAGTAAAAAAAAAAGGCCCATTTTTATAGTTTTGTGAATAGAATAGATTCTGGATGTTTTTATTTAGAACCCTGGATAATGTTCCAAATATATGGTAATTAAATATTTCCTGAAAGGTATATTTTCAAGTATATATAAAAGAATAATTTTTTTGAATATCTATGACTATGTCTTACTTGAGTTACCAAAATAAGAAAAAGTAGAATTGCAAAAAGTATTTTCTGTAGATAATATCTTAAACTCCCCTAGATTAAAGCTATTTAATAGAAATGCCAACTTGGCTGATAAAGTACACTTCTACATGGTTTTTAGGTCCCCACGCAATCCTGTAATGACCGCATTAGCTACTCTGGACTCTGCTTCTCCTCAAATACGCTAAGCATCATCTCAAGGCCTTGGCATGTTCCCCCCTCCTCTTGCAATGCTCGTCCCCCAGAAATCTGTATGCCCCTTTCCTCCCCTCTCTGCAGACTGCTACCCCTCAGAGAGGCCTTCCCTGACCACGCCTAGCGCACGAGCAGCCCTCCCTTGCCCTCCTCCCTGGTCCCAGCTGTTCTCCGCGCAGCGCTGACCACCACTTGACACATTACATATTTACCTTGTGTAGATAGAATTTAAGCTCCAAGAGGACACGGACTTTGTTTTACTCACCTGCATCTGGGACAGTGCATAATAGGTGCTCAATGAATACAGAACCAATGTATGAAAGGATGAATGTGTTTTACAGATGAAAAAATGAAGTTATCTTAAGACAGAACTAGAACCTAGTTCTCCCAACTCTAAATACATCTTTCTATCGTATGGTTTATTTTTCCCTTCATGGTTGTACTGAAAAGTGTTAACATAGCAAGTCTGAGACTGCTGATCCATAGAAAGTCCTGCTTTCAGGGTTTTTCCTTGGCTGGTGTCTGGGAACTTGGAATTTGGGAGGATTCTCACCATTCCCAGGACTGATGAGAGTGACTCACTGGACCTAAATTGTTTGTACAAACAATATAGTTTATGCTGGATACCTGCTTTCCTTCTGGGTATCTGGAATTGTGGAACAGGCTAGGCAGAGAGCACCTATGTGATCAAAAGTACTCTGGGTACCACGTCTCTCTAATGAGGCTCCCTGGTAGAGCCTTTTTACATGTACTGTCCTAGCCCCATTGCTGGAGGAATTAAGCACATCCGCTGTGACTCCATTAGGAGAAGACTCGTGGAGCTTGTGCCTTTGGGCTTTGCCCCATGTACCTTTTCCCTCGCCCGATTTTGTTTTGTGTTCTTTTGCTATAATAAATCATAGCCATGAGTACAACTACATGCTGAGTCTGATGAGTCCTCCTAGCAAATCACTGAACCTGGGGGTGGTCTTGGGGACCCTGACATAATAAAGTTCCTTAGCTTACTCTTTTTGACTTACTCGTACGTTGAGTTCTAAAAGTATTTGCTTTGGTCCGTTTTGAGAGGTACTGCCCAATTATCTTTCAAGAAAGGCTGTTCTAATGCATGTTTCCAATAACACTATGTAATTGCCCCGTTTCTCCACATTCTTACTAACCCTGGATGTATCATCCTTGAAAATTTTTGTGTCTCTTGATCTCTTATCATTGTTTAAATTTGAATTTTCTGACAACTAGCAAGTTTGAGCATCTTTTCCAGTGTTATCTTAATTTGTCTAATCTTATCTTTTGTCCTCAATTCCCTTCTATTGAGTGTCTTAGTTCTGAGTTGATTTTTAGGTACTCTTGGTATTTTAAGAATATTAGCTCTTAGTCTTTATGTTGGTAATTTTTAAATTTCTTTTTCTAATCTTTGTACCATCTCTTGCTTACCAGAAGTTTTCAATTTGAAGTAGTAAAATCTGTTCATCTTTTCCTTTATTGATTTTCTGAGTGTCAATCAAGTCTTGCTTTGAAAAGTCCCTGTTCTAAGATAATAAAACTCTATTCCCTTTTGGTTTGTCTTAGTATTTTCATTTTTTTACACTTATATTTTAAATTTATCTGAAATTGTGTGTTTGTGTGTAGTAAAAAATGTGGAAACCTAGTGTAAGCTTTCTCCCATGTGGATAACAGATTGCTCCACCCATCGGCTGTTACGTTCTTTCCCCACTGATTTGAAATCACACAGGAAGTTGTATGCCTGGGTGTGTATACAAAATTGTATATAAATTTGTCTGCCTGGTTTTCTTTCTGAAGTGCGGACTCTATTTGCCTATTCCTCTGCCAGGACTACACTGCTTCATGACTAACTTTAAAGTCTGGCATTTTTATTTGGTAGGTAGGGCTTATTCTTATTATTTAAAAAAGTTCTGAGAAGTCTTATTTGTTCTTATATGTTTACTCTTGCAGATGAAACAGAGAATAGTTGACAAACTCTCCCCCCCCCTACCCAAAATTGGGATTTTTATTGGAATTGCATTGAATATAAATATTTATTTGGGGAGAATTGACATTTTTACAGTTGTGAGATTTCATCCAGGAATGTTATATTTTTCCATTTATACCTTTCCCTTATCTTTCATTACTCCTTCCTCAAATTTTATGCTCCAGTAACACCAAACTACATGCCAGGTACCCACAATACCTGCACTGTCTCACTTTCTGATTTTGGCTTTGCCTTTAAGCGCAGCCTCCTGGCTTTTTGCCTGGCCAACTCCTTGTCATCCTTCAGGTCAGGCATCACCTCTTCTAGGAACCCTTGTCTGACAGTACCCCAACCTGAATTATTTATTCCCTGGACATCACCCCCCACACATATACACACACTCACTATGCTCCCATAGATGCTGTGTCCATCATTGTATGTTCTGTAATTGCTTATTTATGTTAACAGTGAACTCATCAAAGGCCTATATAATTTTATACTTTCAGCACTTGGTACAGTCTGATTCTTAGAAAATTTTTCTTAAATAAGAAAATTTTTGTTAAATGAGTAAACAAGAATCCTTCCTTATATTTTACAATTTTCTTCATGTAGGTCTCAACCGTTCTTAAGTTATTGTTGCTGCCATGAAGGGGTTCTCCTGCCCCCCAACCATTGTCTAAGTGTTTATTGATAGTATGTGGAAAAGCCATTGTTTGTTTGTTTTTCATTTATCTGTAATCAGCCTTCTACTGAATTTCTCTAGTGTTTCAGGTAGCGTCTCTTGACTGGTGTTAAATACTTGATATTATAGCTTAGGAAGAGGTACCTCAAGAAGAGACTCAGATAAGTTTTAAAAAATTATTCTCTACTTAAAGAATGCTTTCCTATTAAAGAAAGATATATTATTTCAGAAGATATTTTAGTTTTTCTATGTATTAAATCAATTAAGCATTATCTAAGTAAGATGTAAACTAAATTCAGATTTGGTTACCTTATACTAATGATGTTCCCCCTCACCCCTAGCAAATGTGAGCCAGATGATTAAGTAGCATTAAAAGTGTATAGTTGTGAGGCAGATTTGGTTTTATTAATATTAATGAGTTATACAGATGAGCAAGGTGAACATGAGGTTGAGTTGGACATTGGAGTATCCTGATACATTGATGGGTGAATTTCGCGATTGTCTTTTTCCCTCTTACTCCAGAATAATTTTTTTTGTGATGAAAAATTATGTACTGCTATTTGGTGTAGAATTATTTCTAAGTAAAATAAATTTAATATATAGTCTTTATGATTTTCTTTTTATCATGATAAAGGAACAATTTATAATGGGACTTTTTTTTTTAACATCAAACTCTGAAAAGTACTTTGAAAGCCTTAGAGCAATGGCAGTTCTTTCTGTAGTCCTCATAATTTAGGCTAATGCTTGATGTTTGGCAATAGATTATTGGTTTGGCAATAGATTATTGGTAATTAATTACTCAGGTAGAATTTCTAACCTTAATTTTTTTATTCACTTTCATTAAAGGTTACGGCAGAAATTTATTATAATAAAAAGCAAATGCGAGCTTTCAGATAATCAATCACAATACCCAGCTGTCACTCTTTCTATAGTCTCATGGCAAAAGGTTTTTTTCTTTGCTATGATATCTTTCCAAAACTGGTACAGGGAACTCAGCCTGAATCTTAGATGAATTAAGTGACATTTTTGGTAGAGATTGGGCAGGACTTGGTTTTGGTGGGGAGGGTCACAGAATATCTCAGGAGCAGTGTCATGGTTTCTACATACTGTTTGCTTGGTGATTATGTTAACAGCAACTAAATATTTGTAAACATGTGCTACCTGACAGTGACGGGTAAAGCAGTTTATGTGCATAGCTCATTTACTCCTCACAAAACTGCAAAGCCAGGAACTGTTATTGTCCCTTTTTGACAGAAAGGAATTTAAGCAGCTTTCCTAAAGACATTCAGCTACTAAATAGTGGGGCCAGGATTCAAACTCAGATCATCTGACTTTAGAGCCTGATCATTTAACCCCCATAAAAGCACAAGTGTGTTACTTGTACTTTGATTTACCAAAATAAATATCCCTACATTAAAACCCGCAATTTTGCTTCAGTGGCTCACTTCTTTCCTCTCTCTTCCTCCCTCCCCCTTTTTTTTGAAAATTAGGTCTGAGGATCTGATTTGGTATCCTTCAGACTAATCTCTTTTTCCTTTGGCACCCTTGATTGTATTTGAGAAAACCCAGGTTTTCACTTTTAAAAGTGTTGTTGACTATTCATTGGCATAATATAGGGTCACTGAATCTGTCACGTAAATCTTTGTTATTTCTTTAAAACATTATAAAATAAAAAATGGATCTTAAAGTCTTAAATGTATACTTTGTGAATTTCCTTTTACATGCATGAAGTACATATCCAGCTACTGCATCTCTTGTCAGGAGTGTCGGTATTGTATGATTCCTTGATCTGGCACTCTTGAGTCAGATAAGACATGTAACCAGACACCTGGGGCTGGCAGTGTCGATGAAAGACCTCTCTAAGGCTGAAAGCTTGCTCTGATTGCTGTGGATTCTTGCCTGGTACTGGATGGCAGGAGCAGTTGAGAGTGAGCTCTGGGCTTTGGTTCATAGTCTTGGGTCAGAGCATACATGTTATCTTGGATCTTGCTTGTCCAAGATCATGTGGCCTTTCGTCTGACACACACACACACACACACACACACACACACACACACACTCACACGTGGTTTATAGTCCTTGATGAGTAGAGCTGCTTAGAGAACTTTAGAAAGTCTAAATATGGGATCTCCCTTTACATTGATGGCCTTCTACATAATGCGGACCTCTGCCATTTTATCTTGGTATCCACTTCATGGACATTTTTTCTTTACGTAGATGGCTAGTATATATTTTGATGTACTTTATGAGTATTTACTGCTTAAGTACAACACTGTGAAGCCAGTTTACCATGGTCCTCATCCCATCAGCTGATCACAGGCCCAGCATCCAACACAAGGAAAGGGAAAAGTTAACCATGTTTATGCAAGTTATCAAAAAATTTAAAGTTAAAAATAGTAACATGTGTAAACTACATTATCCAATCTTTCTCTAGAGACACTAAGTTACCTCAGAGTACTTTACATCTATTTTACACCTATAAATAGAATTATCAGTTTTTGAATATTTTATAGTTGAATGTCACAACTATTAAAAAAAAAAATCTTTCCATTTGGCCAGAGGATGGACCGCTCCAGTAAAAGAACCAAAGAAAAGCAATGCCAGAATTTATTACATTTAAAGAGTTTTACATATAGTATATTGGGTTTAGAAACATTGACATTTCAAATAGCTATTTTTTCCATATTCCCCACCAGAAAAGAGAAAACCATAGCATCCTCTCCTGAAAAATGGTGATAAAAATTGAAATTTTATTTTGTAATAGAATCCCACTTTACAATTCAATTATAATTCTGACATAACAACCGTTTTAGCAACATTACATCTTCACAACGACAGCTGAATATGTATCACTCACTAAAATTTAACTTGAGGACACAAGCGAATACTTTGTACAGTTCATTGGAAATATGCCTGTGGAGTAGCAGGGAGTTGAGGGTCCCCTGTCTCGCAGCTGGAAGCCCTGGATTAGTGGGAGAAAAGAAGGCTGCCCATACCCGTATTCAGCAAAGGAAATGAACGGACCAGCCTTGTAGACACTGGATTGTGTGTGCATGGGGATGGGGGAACCTGTGCATGGTGGGGACATACACGATTTCTTTGCCTTCAGCATGTGAACTCTGCAGGGCCAAGAGTCATGCCATTCCATAGTCCCAACCAAGCAGCCAGCCCAGAGCATGGGCTGAAGAACCTCAGAGGTCTTATAATTCCCCCTTTAGAAATCTCAGTTTAATGTACCATTTTTTGAAATTTGCTGGAATAGAATTCTTCTGCATTTACCCCAGGCATGAATCTGCTTCTCTTTGTATTCCATTTCTAAATTACCAAGATAGAAAAGTGACATGGAATGTGACTGCTCTCCCTTCCGCTTGCTACCCCTTTCCTTGGAAAACAAAATGGGTTCAAAACTGTACACAACATACAAGTCCACAACCATTTTCCTGGGTGATCGTGATCTAATCTGTTCTCATCTGAAAAAATTTGTCAATTAGCATCCTGGGTTTTGTATGATGTCATCATTGATGACCATACAGATTAGGTTGTGCATGTTTTTAAAAAAATGTCCTCTATTATAATTTAAGTTTATTTTAATTTCATTACTAAATGATATTACTGATGAGCAACGTTAGGATCTACTCATTTCCTAAAAATTTCAGGCAAACAATAGGTCTGGGATACTTCCCTCCTCTCCAGGTAACTCTGAAAGCTAACATTACACCTTTATCTAAAATTGGATTCTGTTCCTATAAATTTCCATTAATTTTCTCTGATTTAAAAAGCATTCATCCAAAAAATTGAATTTCGATCTGATGAAGCCTCTAGTTCCTAGCTACTAACTTATAGGAAGCATAAGGAGTAACAGATTAGACAACAATATGAGAGTATAAATCAGCAAAATCCAGGAAGTGAAAAAAACCAACAGGTTAAATGATCTGGTTTCCTCAACAAATAAGCTACAAATACTAAAGAGATTTAAGAGGCATATCAACTAAATGCATTGTGGAGAATTTATTTTGGATTATGATTTGAATACACCAAGTATAAAAAACCAAACAATCCTCCCCACCCCTAAGAGAAACCCAAAACATGTTATGGGGATATTTAAATATCTGCATATTTGATTATATTAATTTATTTTTTAATTACTGCAATTTTAACATATAATAATATTATAGTATTGAAAAGAGACCTTATACTTTAGAGGTACATACCAAAGTTTTTTTTTTTAAAAAGCATACTATTTGGTTAATACCCAGAAGCCCCAGATGGGGTTAAATTTGCAGAAGTGAGTGCTTAAAACAAATTAGGATCTTAACTTGCTGAATTCTGCCCGATGGCATCTCCTTGAAACACAGTAAACATGAAATGGAACAAAGCTTGTTAAATTATGTCAAAAATGATGGCTAAAACTTGTCACATGGAATTTGGTAAATAGACTCCACTGGTACGTCGCCTAGCCAAAGTTTCTCATATAATGATAGCAAAAAGATTTAGAGGATAATTCTTCCTTTAAAAGAAAAACAAACCCAACATTTATTACCCTCATACTACTCCTAAAACATGAGAGATACTCCAATGATTTAGAGGTACTACTTTGATAGTTCACTTGGTCAAATTCTACTGAGAGCTTTGAAACCTTGAAAAAAATGTGCTTTTTGACAATACTCATGAAAAACAACAGATTTATTTTGAGGATACAATAAAACACAAACATCATCATCAAACTGGAAACACTTGAGAGTTAGCATCCAAACAACAGATGTTTATACTGAAAAGTTTTAAGTAAAGCTTTCGGAAATTCAGTCACATTTTAAATATGTCAAGGAATCTCAGTATCTAAATAAATCTGTTTGTGAATCCTTTGGTAAAATCAGAGTTATTGTTCAGTTTATCAATATGATTTTATGTTTTCTTATGATTTTTGTTTTCGTATATTAGGATTTCTTTTTCTTTCTTTTCTTTTTAAAGATTTTTTATTGGGGAATTGAGGGAATGGGAACAGCGCTGGTGAATTGGGGGAAGGGGAACAGACAAGTTGCTGTCGTTTTGTTCTTCAGTCTAGTTGTGGAGGACGTTGCTTCACTGGCCCAAGTTGGCACCATCATTGCACTCTTCCTGGGCGAGGCAGATTAGTCTCCGGCTTCTGGACGGCCGCTCACTGCGGCTGCTGGCCGCTCACCCTGGCTGCTGGCTACATACAGTAGCCCATGGCAACCCACTGCCACAGGGGCTACAGCCTACGCCAGCGACTCAGGGCAGCCCAGCTCCAGGTTGAGCTGTTGTTCAGTATCTTAGCTGTGGAGGACAGTGTCACTGGCCCTCATATGTGGGATCCGAACCGGGGCTCTCTGGCGTCCCAAGCCAGTTCTTAACCATCGCGCTACTCGGCTGGCCCTAGGATTTCTTAAAACTCACCACCATTTGTCTTTTAGATGTGGAATGGAAACTTTAGATAAAAGAAAGCCAAGCTGATATTTGTGGATTTTACACACTTCTGGAAATATAGGCCTTTTGGAAAACTGCTAACATAACCATGTGCTCAATACCACGGCTGACCTATAGAACTGAGTATTTTGGAGCAGGTTACCTGTGGCAAGTCAGTGCTGTGTTGGCCCTAAATGCGGTAATGTTTAGTTTTCTGCTTTCTCTTACATGCGGTAGAAATCAAGTATGTGTCATAAATGTCTCTAAAAGGAAAAATACATACTAATATTAAAAAATTTCTTATGACTGTGAACCACTGATTGAATTTTCCAATAATCGATACTGTACATACCTAGAGCTAGGTATGTATGTAACTTCTACAGTTTTTTAGCTGAAAGTTTTAAGCATTTCATTTGATCAGGGCTCTTTAATCTTATTTTCATTTGCTTTGTTTCAACTAACTGTAGTTATTTTATTTATTCCTGTATTGACAGTCTAAGCCTACTGTAGTGACAGTACATTAATAATCAAATATTTGTTTAAAAAAAAGCCAAGGCCAAGCCCTTGCTACGGCATCTGTAACTAAAAAGAATCAACATCCTGACTACTGACATTCTCAAACAGATCTACCAAATAGAAGGCAACTTGTGACTTTCCAATAAAAGCAATATATATCATTCATATGAATAATGCTGGGACCCAAAAAGTGCTTATTAAAATTTGTTCAGTAATAACAAATACTAAGGCTTCCAAATGTGCTGTTTGCATTTCTGCTTCATTGTGCTGCACTTAACCATTGAACACTTGTAAACTAGCATCAAAATATATACTAGCCATCTATGTGAAGAAAAAAATAACCATGAGATGGATACCAAAATGGCCGACCTGGAAAGGCTGGAAGTTAAATGTGGTCAAAACACAGGCCAAGGTTCTGTTGAGGGGTTGGATCAGGAAAGGTGCAATAACTGTGGTCTTAAATAGCTAAAGTCTAGGAGACATGGTTCAGTAGCCAACACCAGACACTGGGGTTTTAATCTGTGGGCAACTGAGTAGGAACAGAGAACCAGGAGGATGAACGTGAGCTCTCTGCTAATTTTGAACAAGGCGACAGGGATCTATCATGTTATTGGGTAAGGTGTATACTTCTCCCCAATTTCATCCTGTCCCTCACTACATTTCCTCTCCCGTCTACCACTGACTATTTGAAGCTCTCCTGCTTTCCAGATTAATTACTGGATATCAATCTGGGAAGTGGCATGCTCTTAGGCATGGAGATTTTTCTATGCCCAGACTTTTTATAAAGGTCCCATGAGATTTTTTTCCCCTGAGCTAATTGTCAGGATAGCTTCTTAAATTCCATAACTTTATATTTGGATCCTAGGTTCTCAAGAATGGCTTGGGGAGATGGTGTATAAGCCACAGTAACATTTATTTATTTATTTATTTATTTATTCATTCATTCATTCATTCATTCATTCATTCATTCATTTATTTATTTATTTTTAGAACTATTCATTCTATGCAGACAAAGAAAACTTTTGAATCTTCTGCCCTCTGTTTTGACAGGCCTTGCTATTTTATTTTTTTACTGTTTTGTGTTTTCTTGGTTAAGCTGTAAATAGTTTGGGGATGATCGTCACTTGAGAATTAGCATGTGTTTGGGTACTCATGTCAAATGTGTTTAACAAATAAGAACTAGGACTAGTTGAGTTTCACTAAGCCTAGTTCTTATTGTGGAATACGGTGTTAAGTGGTGACAGTTGCTAACTGGATGAAGAATGCTGAGTCGCATGAAGAATATGACCCAGAATTCTCTTCAGTCACGTCTTGCCTCTTCACCCCTCAACATACTTGAGCCATACTGGCCTTCCCTCTGCTCCTCGAGTGGCCACTCTCCCTTCTATCTTGAGGCCTCTGCTCATGCGGTTCCTCTGGGAACATGCTGCCTCACCAGGCTCATTCTAGGCGGACTCAAAAGCTGGAATTAAGGAAGTTTTACAAAGAAAAGCAAGGATCTGGGACTTGAAATTAATCAGAACGAACTTCCTCAGGTTCTATGTTGCTGGCATGAGTGGACATAAATGAAGTATATTGGCTGATGGTTTCCCCTCTTTAGCTTGGGTATCACTAGTGCTTTCTTAGTGCCACTCAGTTGGAGATTTTATGAAGACAATGGTGCTTATGAGCAGTGAATTCTATTAGGAAAATCCTTATGTGGTTTTAAAAAGGTTTTCTAGACTCCTAGGAATGAGAGGAGAAGCTGAAGGAGAGCTGTCAGCAGCAAAAGGTGTGGAGATGAGTTTGCATTTTATACTAAGAAGATGTGAATTATCAGGCAATTTCAGTGAACTGAGCTGAGGTGCAGTAATACAATAGTCAGATAAATCAAAGACAAGATAATAACTAAGACACGTAATTTCTTTAATTTATGACACTCTGGCATACATTTAGCCAGTAAACAGCAGATTGAAAGCACCCTCATTTTCCTGATAGAAAGGGGTTCAGGCATTACTTTTTTAGCTAACCCCACAGTACTCTCTGAGGGCATGGTTTGAGCCATTTTTTTCATCGTGGGATTACAGTGTTCGGGGCTTTTAATTGTTTTACATTAACCTTGATGTGGCACTTTTAATTGCAAGAAGAAAATTGGACAGATTAAGATAGGAAAATATCATGTTTGAGAGACATAACTAGTAATAGAGATAGATTGACTTTCAAAAAAAGTACTCAGAGTAGCAAATAAAATAAAATAATAAGGAGCAATGGATGACAGGCCAGGAAATTCAGGCAAGGTTTGACTGCCATGGGACCAAGGTACTGAATTTCACAGTGATTTTTGGAGACTGTCATTGTACTAGTAAGACTACTTTTTCTGTACTTCTGCACTGAAAGAGAGAGAGAGAGAGAGAGAGAGAGAGAGAGAGAGAGAGAGAGAGAGAG
>NW_017732074.1:420283-441315 GCF_001890085.2 Hipposideros armiger | reverse complement strand
GAGAGAGGGAGAATATGAATCTGAGCATCATCCTACAAATATCAGGCTATTTTCCAGATAATGGTGGTTTGGCATTGAAATAGCTCTGCTTTCTCGTCTGCTGCTTCTGGAAATGAATTGTAAATCACTGCAAGATTGCTGATGGGGTTAAAAGGCAGTCCACTTCCGGTATTAGAATTGGAACCTTTGATTATTTGTATGGCGGTTTTCACCAACTGGGGTAACCAACAAAGTCAACATTTTGGGTGTCAGTTTATAAAAAAAAAAATACAAATAAGCTATTAGGTGGACTAAGTCTTTTTTTAAGTAAATTAACACCATGAGCGTATAATTTTGTGTATATGTATAAAACAAGATTGGGAGAGAGTGCAATCCCCTCTAAAGCTTGGGGGAAGAAATTTAAATTTCCTTTAAATTTCATGTTTTTCTGTTTCTTGCGGTTCCCTCCTGCCTTGTTGAACTCAGGATCTAAGAGCAAGGAGAACAGGGACTGTGTTCTCTGTTTATATTATTAGCACCCAGTAGTGTTTGGCACATAGTTGTGTTGACATATGTATGAAAGAAATAAAAAATTGATAAATGCATTGTTACTCCTGGAGTCATTATCGTTTAACTTCACATTATGCCCATTTTCTATGAGAAAGGTACTAAACAGTATTTATTTTGGTGAAAATGTCTTGCCTTGTGTTGGAAACTAGAATTTTATTCTACACTTAACCTCATATCAGAATTGGAAAAAAACATTGAAAGGCATGTGTTCTCTAAAATGAATTTTAATTACAACTTGAGAAGTTTGGTTGTTATGAGTATTTCATTGAAATAATTGGAGACAATTCATACTTCAGTGAGCGCGTCACTACACTTGAAGCTGACCCTTAGTAACTTGAGTAGGACCTTCTAATAATTTGCCACAGAGAGTTGTTGCCGCCCCACCCCGTATTTATTCTCCTTTTTCTTCTCGACCTCCTGATTCTTATCTGGACACATGGCCAGATGAGAAGAAATTAAATATCTTGCATTTCTATGCTTGGTGAGATGATATGGTACGGTTTTGGCCAAGAGAGAAATAAGTGGAAATGTTCTGTGGTAGTTTCTGGGAAAATTCACAGACAGATGATGTATACTTTGTGCCCCATTTTCTTCAACTCTTTTTCCATCTTGCTGTCTGGAATTTTGATGGTGTAGCAGGGGCTCTGGTCATCATCTCAGACCAGGACAAGAAGGGCCTCCGTAGGAATGGCAGAGCAATGCACTGGAAGGAGCCTGGCCCACCAGATCAGCCTTTGAGCACCAAAGCCTCGACTTCAGTTAGTTGACAGAGATACAGTCTTTTATCTTGCTTATGCCATAATTTTTCAGGTCTTTGTTACATGCAGCCAGACGTAATCCTAACTGACACACTATTTTCCTTCAGACCAATTCTGCAGTCTTACGACTTCATTGTCCCTCCGAGGCTTGATCTTATATTCTCTTATTTATTCACCCTGTCTAGTGATTGACCCTCATCTTGGACTTCTGTGCCAGGGTTTGATGTTGGCCTCGTTTCTGAAAAATAATTGATCTGAGAAATTTTACCAGATTGTCTAGAGTGGCACAGGGTTAACAGAATATTCACCAACTATTCTGGGGAAAACAGCTAGATTCTAAATTCCAAAATGTCAGCATCATTCATCTCTCATAAAGCCCAGAACCCTTTTATGTACCTGAGTGTATCTGGCTTTTCCTGCTAAATAATCCCCTGGGGAATTACGTAGCAGCAACTTTTTAGGGGCATTGGGAAGATAGGCACATCCTATTATCTAGTGATCAATGTGGATATTTGATGCTCAGGGGCTTTTGGGGCCCCACACCTGGTGAGAAAGCTAAGTGTAAGTCACTGTTGAGCAGGAGGAGAGATTTTTCTTACCTCTCCTGTTCTTTGGCTCAATCTAAGTTTTTAAATTCATCACTGTAGTGGCTTGTGTAGTCTTCCTCACAGAGTGTTAGTTGCTGCTTCGTTTTAGGGTAAATATGGAAGTGCTGGATCTAGAAAGGCTCATCCATGGAAGCTAGAAATTGGAGGTGGCAAGGATTTTTTAAAAAAAATTAGTTTCAGGTGTACAAAACAATGTAATAGTTAGACATACAAGGATTTTTTTTTTTATGTCTTGTAGGCTGAACTAAGGATCATCTCTGCATTGATCTGTGTTAGCCTGTGGACTCAGGATTCACCTTGATCTTCCAAATATGCCATCTCTCATAGATGAGAATAGAGAAGTTTAGAGAGAAGAAAGGGTACCGTTCATTTCCTATAGCTGCCATTGTGGTGACTATTGGGCACATTCTTTTTTAATGAAGATTGTGAAGTTGTCGTTCTATAAAGTTTATTTGTGATTTCCCAGAGACATGGTGTCCTGGTTGAGGGCATATTCTAAGGACTGTGGGGAAGATAAAGGAAGGTGATCATGACAAAGCAGAGCCAGGAAAATGGAGCTTAAAATGAAGTACTCATTCCAGACCAGTAATACATTGGTTTCTGAAGGAACTCACCACACGGTCTGGGCCAGTTTTATGAGAAAGAGATCCACATACCTAGAACAGATGTCAGTTATGGGAATTGCCACTACCAAATTATTGGAACTGGCTATTAGGTTTGGACACATTTCCCATCTTTTATACTTACTTGTCGTATACACCTAAAATCTGTATTGTCGAAGCTGAAAGTCTTTGCCCACATAAAGATTATTCCTTGTGACCTGAAATTCCACTGGAGAGCTTTGGTTATGTTAAGTGCTTTTGCTTGGCTGAAAGCTCTCTTTTGCTGAGAGCGGCTGAGAGGGTAAACTTAAAATTTAAAGTTATGTTGTCTATGATTGGATGGTAAGCTTTTAGGAAGCATAGTACTGTGGAATTCTAACAAGCTTAGTGGCCACTTTGTCGTAAGGCATGTGTTAGACCAACCTGAGAAGTTAGGCAGAGCGAGAATCCTGGGTATTAAAAATATAGTGACAGAGTTGGTGTGTGTATTTCTCTGACACTATTATTACAATACCTAGAATTCCTATATACACTCATTTTTAAAAGTGTTATGGTAGTTATTTAAAGGAACCTCTGAAGTGATTTTTTTCCTAAAATGAGGAATTCTTTATTTTTGAGTTTGGATTTTCATGTCTTCAAACATTGTCAACATATCAAGTATTATATACCAAATGTCATGAACTATTTATTGAGTATCTGGTTTTGTCCTAAGGAATGCAGATAGTTGAGAAGCCTGGAAGATAGTAGAAAGAGCTTTATTAGTTAGAGCTATAATAATAAATGCTAGGAACCAAGAGGTCTTGGTGTCCAGCCATTAACTCTCTATGTGGCCTTGGTCAGGCCATTGAGCCTCTCCAGACCTAAGGTTCTTCATTGTTCTATAAAGTGAGAGTTAAGCATGAATGGTATCTGTGGTTCCAGCTTTGAGATCAATGGATGTTTTATGTTGAATGCCTTCCGAAAAGGTCCCTGCCCTCAAGAGTCCAGCTTTTTTCTAGATTTCCTTCTGTTAGGTTCAGTTCTGAAAGTAACATGTGCTTGTTTACAAAGAAAAATACAACTGGAAAATGTATTATGCAGAAAGGAAAAGTCTCCAATCCTATCCTCTGAGAGATAATCATTTTTAAAATAGGTATATAATGATCTTGACTTATTTCTTGCATATGTTAATATTTTTGTGATTTGTATTTTGTGCGTGTGTATATATATATCTACATATCTTACTTATACTGTACTAAAACTTGAATTTTTTCATGTAACAGTTGAGTAATGGATATCTTTACATGTCAGTACATATTTTTTAAAGCTACCTTGTTTTTAAAATGGCCTCATAGGATGTCACTAACTGAATATTTGAGGTACACCAAATACACATTTTGGCCAAATGGGCAAGTGTTAAATCATATTTAACTGAAGCTAAAGCAAAATATTACTGTCATAGAATGGATGACCAGAATACAAGGAAAAAATCAGAAATTTCAATAAAACAATTAGAATTTTATTATAAAAGTTTTTAGTAGCCAGATTTAATTTTGATAACATGCAGGCATTCTCATTTCTCATCACTGTCTGCTGTTAGATTTTTCCTGTGGCCGCTATGCTATACATTTGTGATACTAAATAAATGAGGGCTTTCAGCTCAGGTGGGTAGAGAAGGGGTTGTTTCACTAGCTCTGCCAGAGTAGAGGACTGCTGATGGGAATGTTGCATCTTAGCAATTGAACGTGTCCTCTCTAATAGTAACTAGGAAAAGACCAGGTAATCAGCTAGGTAAAAACTTACCTCCTCATTAACCCCTCCACTTGGAGATTTGTTTGATGATCATGAGTTTCATGGAGGAATCCCAGACATTGAAGCATTGTGCACCACTTGAAATATTCTTTTCTGAATATTTTCAAAAGCATACGTAAGATTGCTGCCGTCCCATAACCTAACTTTCTAATATTTTTACAGCTTCACACAATTAGTTGATTGAAAAAAATCTGTCATGAATTTTGACTCTAGAAATGTGGTATTAGAGCAATGCAGTTGCCTTTCAAGATATAAGAGAATTGTTTTAATATCACCTGTATCTCAGCTTTCATTGCAGGCACACCAACCTCAGCATTGTGGCTGGAATAGAATAAGACTCCTAAGACACTTTCACTTCATCATGTTTGTTCCATGTCAACAACAGTTGGCTGTCACTCTTCTTGACTCGTTTCCATTCTATAGTTCTTCAGATTCACCATGTTAGTGTGAGGGACCAGGAACTCTTTCAGCAAGCGAGTCAGCAGGAGCAGAATTGAATGTACTGTTTAATGTGTTGTGTTATTTAAGGAATGTCTCTGATTGTTTCTGCATGTCCAAATGTCTGATGTACAAGATATGGGGGTAGCACATTTGGTAATACCACCATCATTTTTGTACATGTTTTGATATATTTTAGGAAGAAGAATTTTGGTAACTTATTGTCCTCTTGATTCTAGGATTCATCATTTCAATTAGTCTGAACACTCTTTTGTCTTCAATGAGAGGATTAGGGGGGTGACATTACATAGTAGTCATTTTAACAAGTTTATTTTTCAAATTTGGCCTCTATATGCTTTATTTATTAGGGCTTTTAAATTGTGTTGTTTTGAAGTTACTGTAAACAAAATGTGTTTTAGGTATTTAATTTTTTAAAACATTTTTTCTTTTCTTTGTATTTTTTATGTGTATACTTTATTTTGTGTGAATCAAAGATGGCTTTATGGATGTCGTTGTGATTTTTAGTTTTTCCTAGTCTTGAAATTGTTACATTGCAGAATCACAAACTCCAAGTCTGATAACGCCAATATTTTAACCTCTGTGGAATTTTTTCCCCCCTTAGTTTTCTGTTATTGTGGTCTTATCTCTTGATATGCCTGATGGCTTCTTAATGAATTTTGGACACGGTGTATAAAAAATAGTAGAGATAATTTTTGGCTATTGATGATGTCATTTTCCTCCAAATAGGATTTACTTTTGCTTCTTGTAGGCAGAGTCAGAGATTGAGCCGATTCACAGCCGTGCCTCAGACTTCGTGAGGGCTGGCCTGTTCCTGCTTGGTCCCTACTTCTAAGGTAGTCATCAGGGGTCCGGCCGGAAAGCCCTGATTGTCTGAGGCATCCTAATCCATGGACCCTGAACTCCATTTTGTCTGCCCAGTGCCGCAAGGCTAGCACAGCTCTCTGCAGTTTCACAACCGCCCTGGTTGTTATTTTATGCTTAGTTTTTCAGTCTCTCAGCAGGGTCTTTGGAAATTAACAAATGCCTCAAAAGGAAAAGCAGTTCTAAATGTTAGACTTATCTCCTCGCACTTTTCTTCTCTCTGGAACCTTTGTCGCTCATGTCCTCACTGCTGTGGTAACTCTATAATGTCTTCAGATAGATTTTTTTTTTTTTTGGCCTAGTGTTCCTAGTTCTCTGCAAGAGGATTGGTTTGCAATAAGCTATTTGGCCATTGTTGAAATCTTACCTGTATTAGAAAGTGAATATTCAGATATTAAAAATAAATATGTATATCATGCCTTATTTGCATTGCTGTTATCTTATGCTGATTATATATTACAGTAATCTGTGCAATCATTGGGTCGTTTATAGTATAGAAGTTCAGGAATGCCAAAAATAATTACTGAATAAAGCATTCAGCTATTTGGTCAAGTTTTAAAAAAAACCTACCAGGTTGATTTTTAAGTTATTCATTATTTATTTTACATATATTAGCTACTCATATTTCTTATTTTGGCCCTTTTCCTATTTTTCTATTAGATGGTTTTCTTCTGGTTGATTTGCAAAAGCTCTTTGTATGTAAGATATTAACTCTTGGCCAATATGTGCTACAAATGTTTATCACCAGCGAATATAGTTTGTATGACTGTTACATTTTAGGATTTATTGAAGTTTTTGTGGCCTTTCTATAGTACTTTTTAAAAATTAACATTGCACAGATATTTATAAAGTACACACATAGAATCACAATACATACATGCACACATTCACTTATCTACATTCACATACAAAACCTTATTAATTATATTATTCAGATCAATTATATTATAATTTTTTTATAATAATTTTTGAGGGTTCAAATTGATTTGCCAATGACTAAGAGCAGTGACTTATCCCTTTTTCATGATAAAGAGTGTTGTTCTTGGTCCTGTTTGCCTTGAATTTGATCTTGTCAAATGTTAATGTTGTCTTGAGTCTCCTGTTTTGGAATTGGCAGGGGGTGGTGTAGGTTTTATCTTTAAATTTATCTTCGTCTTTTTAATTTTGAATTCTTCACTCTTTTTCTCCCTCTTTTAATTTAGAAGTAAAGAACAAATTCTGTGCTTAAATTACCTGAGAGGTATCAGGAGGAGGAAGTGGGCTGTACCTGAGTTCTTGAAATATCAGTAGGATACGAATGGGTAGAAGTGTGGGTCTTACAGACCAGAGAGAAGAATTAAAAAAAGAAATGAGGATAGTGTGGAATAAGAAGTATCTTTGGAATGTGAAAATGGCTGACTCTGGAGCAGAAAGTCTGAAGAAATAGGAAATAGATATGCGTTAATGAGAATCCTGAAAGCTAGGCAGAGAAATCATTTCATTTATAAATTAGCTGCTCCTAATGCAAACAATCAGATACATACACATTTACAAAATGTGTCAAAGCTTGTTACACAGGATCGTCTTTCATGCTTGTCTATGTTGATCTTTCTGGTTCATTTTCCTTTATTCTAAGAGCTCAGAGCAGTACACCCTGATTCACATTAACTAGTGCACATTCTTTGTGTTTTATTTTGCATTTGACATTCTAACCAGGTGATTTTTGGAGTGATGGTTGAGGTTCGTAATCCCACCTCAAAGAGCTATTTTAAGTCTGTCATATTGTAGATCAGTCTAGAACTGCTTTCCTTCAGTTCTGTCCTTTTCTGCTGTGCCCATCCCCCAAAACATAAATGTACGTTTTCTCACATACATTAGGAAGATGAAATGAGAATATGCTAACTATGGGTAGAAGGCCATGTCTGCTGGCCTGAACTGCTTAGTTGTCTCTCAAGGAGCATGTAGGATGGTGGCTTATTGAGAGTCAAATTAAACAATGAAGGCAACCATTTTTTCAGGTGCCCACCACACACACATCGCTGTGTATTGATGTGGAAGCCAGCACCTTCTGCTGAAGGAAACCACTGAATTTGGGATGGTTAGTTCTTCAGAAATAACACTTTTATTCTAAAAGGGGAATATAGAGAAATGACTGTATTTCTTGGGCTTTTGCACAAAATTGTATGTTTTTCTCTTCCCAGGGGACTCCTTCTCACAGTTCCGGTTTGCCGAGGAGAAAGAGTGGGATGGCGAAGCTTCGTGTCCAAAGCAGGTGAGACGAAGGTTTGTCTTGAATGTGGGTTGGCTTTGCTCAAGACCGAAGACTAACACTTTTTATATTGTTGTTGTTCAGATAGAATGTCATGTTACCTAAATTGTTCAGGAAATTTTCAGGGAGCTTACATCATACAGGTCCTTGGAGCTGGAGGTCATCTTTATACCTGCCCATCTGTGTGAATTGCTCATGTAGACTAGGTTGCAAGGTAGAGAGTTTCTAGTCATTATTTGGAGTGGATGACTTTGCCATTTGGCTGGCTTTCTTTTTCCCTTTCTGTGAAAACTCCCCTTAGAGTTGAAAATTAATTTTTTTTCTCCCACACTGCTTTTGGTGTTGGGAAAATCCTTAACTTTATAGCTTTAAATAAGCAGATGAAATGAAAATATGCTATTCTTATTCCAGAATTAGGAAAATAAAGCCATAAAAGAAGAACAAATACCATAGAAGCCTTTTAATGAGTCCATAAAGCCCAAATATTAAATATTTTACTTGCTTTATATTCATGCCGTATTTTCTTCCCAAGGAGTTTTGATTCTTTTCCAAGCAGGCCTTCACTAATCCTTTCCATATGAGAGATGACAGGTATTCTCACCCCTTTAAAATGCACAGAATGATTGGTGGCTTGTCATATGCTCCCCGATTCCAGGGCTATAGCATACTGCCTGATACAATGATTAGACAGTCTGCCCACAGCTGCAGACAGGTGGATGAGCAGCAAACCCAAAGCCCAAAAGTAAGGCCTCCTCCTCGCTATTCTGCTACCAGCTCAGCGCACACACTGTAAGCGGCTCATTTTATCTCTGGGCTGGTGTTGTTTGGGATGGACGTTGACATATACAGACAGAGGGGGGAAGTTACTGGTGAAATGACTGCCTGTCACTTTACAAAAGAGTATGATTATAATATACAAAAAGCTGGGAATTAAAAATATTTGTCTTTGCTTGAGTCTATTTGGGCATATGCCCGAGGTACAGTTTACAATTCTAGGACAAGTTGAAAACAAGTTGAAAACTGAGATCATTGAGGAATATGGTAAAAGCCAAACAACTTACATTACAACTCTTTTTGAACCATGTTGGCTATCAGAATATTTCACTTATCCTGAGCATTTTCAATAATTCTAAGGTTCTTCATTCATCAAAACACTGAGCACCTGTTATTTACTAGAGATCTCGTTAGCTGCAGCTTATTCAAAGATGAATAAGACAGACCATGTTTGTTCAACACACAAGGCCCCTTATCCACAGTGGTTGACATATAGTAGATGATCAGTAAATATTTATATAATAAATGAAAAGAATGCAATAAGTGGTTTAATAAATGAATTAACATAATTCTGTGGGAGACAGCTATTATGGGCTGGAAGAGATTGACAGCAGTGCCATGGAAAAGAAAATTGGAACAGGCTTTTGTGGATGAGTAGGATTCTGGTAGGTCCTGTCCTGGGAGGACAATGAGGAGATCTGAAGGACCAGGCTGTGCTCAGCTGGGGAGTGTGGCTGGGGTGTTGTGTTCCCTGAGGGGGAGGCTTCAGGCTTTGCTCTGGGCCAGCTAGTACCAGCAGTTTGGTGTTTATTTTCTCCTGTGGGCGAGAGCAGACTTTGGAAAGATGACCCGAGTGTGAGTCCTGGTTCAACAAGTTGGGCAAACTTGTTTTCTTGTTTTCTCATTTGTAAAATGGAATTAACAGTAAAATATAAACTTGGAGTTGTAATGAGGATCACATTTGACAATAAATAAAAGCCCTTTAGTGCAGTTCCTGACACATAGGAAACAGTCAAAACTAGCTCTTATGACTACTATTATTTAAAAGGAGTTTTGTTTAGCCAAAAAATGGAAGTGGCTAGATTTGACATCAGCAATATTGGGAAGGAGGGACTGATAGATGAGAGGTTGGAGGCAGGGAGGATATTCTGTTGGGAAGAGTCGGGGGCCTGACAGCATGGGGCAGTGAGGGTAGAAAAGGGGTTGCGGATAGATGGAACTTCAGCGGAGGACGAGGTAGCGTGTGTCACTGACCGGATATGAGACACGAGGACAAGAAAGATTTTTTTTTTTTTAAAGATTTCATTGGGGAATTGGGGAAGGAGAACATTGTGTTTTTCCAGGACCCATCAGCTCCAAGTCAAGTTGTTGTCCTTCAATCTTAGTTGTGGAAGGCACAGCTCAGTCCAAGTCAAATCACCCTTTTCAATCTAGTTGTGGGGTTGCGCGGCCCACCATCCCATGTGGGAATCAACCAGCAACCTTGTTGTTAGGAGCATGCACTCTAACCAACAGGGCCATCCAGCCGCCTGTTGGCAGCTCAGGGCAGCTCAGCTTGGGCGCAGCTCACTGGCCTATGTGGGAATCGAACCAGTGACGCTGTTGCTCAGAGCTTGTGCTCTAATCAACCGCGCCACCTGGCCGGCCCGAGAAAGATTTGTAGTGGTGCTAAGCTTTCTAGCTTGATGACTAGGTGAGCAGTGGTGCCACTGATGGAGCAAAAGAAGAGTGGAAAGAAGGCACGTTTGATTTTGAACATTCTGAGTGAGGTACTGGTAGGATACGTCTAACACTGAGTTCATCATTTCTCCATCAGAACGGCTCCCTGTCCCACTTAATTCCTCTCTCTTTTCACTTGAGAGAGAAAAAGACAGGAATTTATATGCATACACTGTGTGTGTGTGTATACACTTGTATATCATATATAAATATATAATATCCCTTATGCTCTCTCCTCTCCCCATTGCAACCAGTGGCACAAGACAATAAAGAGAGAGGAAAAAGTAGGAATAGGAGTTTGACAGTGGGATGTGATAGGTCCTCAAAGGGCATCCTGACCGGAGGCGACCCCAAACCATTGCTTTGATTTGCCTTTGTTTCTTTGTGGTTTACATGCAGGGTAAAAGGGGCCCCAGTGTGACAGGGCCTCTGCTTTAACCATGTTGGTTCATGTTACTATAGGGGAGTTGGTCCCTTCGATTCATGAGTGAAATTTTCACATCTTTCCTTTGGACCGTGTGGGGCCATATGAGGGGGAAAGGGTGGGAGAACTTCTTTGGGTAAAAAAATAGATGTATTATTTTTTTCAATTACCTGAAACTTTTTTCATGCCATTTTTCACTTTTGTTGCTATAGTGATTTTTTATTCAGTCAAGCTTCCTTGAGCAACTACCGAGTGCTGGGCGAGATACAGTAGTTCCTGAATGCCTGGCTTCTAAAGGTATAGACTCCCAGACCCACCCCCAAGAGTCCAGTTCTGAGTGAGGCCTGAGAATCTGTATGTTGAAAAGCTTCCCAGCTTTTTCCAAAGTGTTGCCTGATTTGAGCACTTCCATAAAGTGTACTTGAGTGGCCCCGGGGTCCCAAGTGAATACAGACAGTGACTGTGACTGAGACTGAGAAGGAGTAATGGTCTGATTGAAGGCTCCATTTTTTTAGCTGCAAAGTGGAGTTTCTAGCAGGTTCTTTTCTCACCAAATAGTGTACCTTTACACAGACACTGAGACTCAGAGTCTAATTAGGTTCCTGGACAGAGAGGAACCTTCCGGATTGCCGATTCTCACTACCCAGAGTTCTGTGCACTCTGATGTCAGAGAAGTTGGGTGGAGGGACTTTGTTCCAACAGTCAAGGCTGGCTTCCGTCTGCCAGCCTCAGAGTGTACAGAGAGAGCACCGGGGCGTCCGGGTGGTGCAGCCCAGGCTGCGTCCTCCGGCCGTGAGTGACCATCACAGTGTTGGCCAGGTGGATATGGGGACTGGGCTCTCCAGGCAAAAGCAACCTATTGATTATTTTAAAACATGTAGCAAAAAGCTAATTCATGGTTATTATTCCAATTAAACCCATTTTGAAATTCGCCCGTTACTAATTATTATAAGCAGTTCACTTCGGCTCACTTTATATTTAAGGCCTTCAGCTTTAGCCCTTTAGGGGGCAAACTGGTGACGAAAAAAGCAAAGCCTTCTTGAAAAGTGGCATTTGGTGGCAGGTTCTAGGCTCTGGGACTCCTGTAAGGAGACGAGGAGCCATCACCATGGTGGCTTGAAGTGTCTTGCCGGCATCGTGGAGGTGGTGCAATGTCAGCCGAACCTTGGGTGATGGATGGGAATTAGAAATGTGGGGCAAGGGGACATTGAAGCCGCAGACGCAGCCGAATGGCTGTCATTTAGAAGATGGCTCAGAAGCGCAGCCTGGCCATTCCCCGTATCTTTGTGCGGTCTCACAAACTTTTCATTGTTTAGGATGTACCTTGTAGTCACGTTGCATATGATGCAAAAAGGGGCAGAGGAAGTTTGGACACTTAGCCAGACCCCAGCATGTGTCAACAGTCCATCTCCAGAGAGCAATGGGTGCATGGCTGCAGGCGTCACAGGGGGAAGTTCTCTCTCATTTACAGGCTAAAAGAAGGGGTCTACATGTGCGACTTTGCAGACTTACCTTGGCCGTGGTAAGGGTGGGATTTCTATTGTGGTTTGTGAGGTGGCAACTCACCCGTGTGTTAAGTATTCAGGATCACACCTTTTAGGGGTTGAGAGGGTTTCTCCAAACTCGAAAACAAAAACTTCTTAGACCTGTTGATCTTGATCACAGCATGTGAGGTGCTGAGGAAAGGACTCAGCAAAGGCCCGGACACCTGGTGAATTTCCCACTTTCTTATCAGGTCTTTGTTTCCCTCCATCCTGCTCCCTACATACTGTATGTTTTTAGATGGAAGATCCTTTTTTCTAGGGCAAGGGGCCACATCTGGTGCTGCCAGCATTGCTACTCTAAGAGCTAGCTATCTCTGGAAAATTTCAGAAAGGCAGTTGAAAAGCCACATTGTTTCTTTTGTTCCCCATGTACTACTCTTGTGGGGAGAAGGGTTAGATAGGGTCTGAATTGAGTTTCGAGGCTCTTCTCAAGTGCACCAGGAATGACTGACTCTCTGCTTCGAGTCATAAACTCATCTACCCAAGACATTCCTGCTGGGGAATTAAGATTAGATGCGATGACCCCTGGGTTTTCTTCTCATTTGAAGTCAGCGATTATAGACTAAGACCTGGTTCTAGCTGGGCTTGTGACCGTCCTTGGTAAATGAGGTGGTCAGTGGCGTTTGCCTCTAATTGGAGCTCGTTGTGACCACCTTTTAGTTTTTTCCTTCTCTTGGATGTCCAGGGCACCTAGAAGCAGCTCTTATACTATTATTAAGCCATGTGATAATCTAGAATGTTTTCTCAAATGCTGTCAGTTTGTGAGGTCATTGCATGGATATGACTTGATTCTGCGAACGGGAAATGAGTCACAAGGGAGCTTTCAGTGTTGGCCCCAGAGTGCTGCCGGCTGGAGGGTAAGTGTCCACCCGTCCTCTGCTTTCTGGCTGGAAGAGGAGCATGTGCTCGTGTGTACCTTGCGGGCTCCTGTGGCCGTGCCTCTCGGCCCCACCCCACTGCCCAGAAGGCTCTTCCGATCTCTCCCCGGGGCCAGCATCTCAGTGTGAGGGAGGTGTCCACTTAGGTTTCACTGCATGCATGTTCTTCTTTTGGTTTTTGGTTTTGGGGGTCCAGTTTCCAGGTTACTGTGCATTCTTTTTTTTTAAAGATTTTTATTGGGGAATTGGGGGGATGGGAACAGTGCTGGGGAATTGGTGGAAGGGGAACAGACAAGTTGCTGTCGTTTTGTTCTTCAGTCTAGTTGTGGAGGATGTTGCTTCACTGGCCCAAGTTGGCACCATCATTGCTTTCTTCCCAGGTGAGGCAGATCAGTCGCCGGCTTCTGGACGGCCGCTCAAAGCGGCTGCTGGCCGCTCACCCTGGCTGCTGGCTACACACGGTAGCCCATGGCAACCCACTGCCACAGGGGCTGCAGCCTACGCCGTCGCCGGCGTCTCACGGCAGCCCAGCTCCAGGTTGAGCTGTTGTTCAGCATCTTAGCTGTAGAGGGCAGTGTCACTGGCCCTCATATGTGGGATCTGAACCGGGGCCCTCTGGCGTCCCAAGCCAGTTCTTAACCATCACACCACTCGGCTGGCCCGGTTACTGTGCATTCTTGATGATGAGGGGGTGACCACTTCCCTGCTGCTGCTCTGAGAGCGTGAGCTGTAGCTCAGGAAGGTGGTTTTGGTTCTGCTCATCTTAATGCGGAGATGATAGAAATTATAACCATATCAGGTGTGATTTATGATCTTACTCCCAGCTAAAAATAACTGCAGGGGATGATTTAGTTACTTTCTATAGTCTTCTGCTTTTACTCTGAAAGAACATACATAATTATCACCCGATATGTAGATCGTATGTATATGTATCTATCTATCTATCTATTTATTTATTTATTTATTTTATTATAGAATTCAGCATTTTACGTGGACTGTGAGTCATTGGTTCAAGCCCTTCAAGAACTGCCTCTCTCACTCCGACTCAATGTCGCTGCCGAGTTGGTCCAGGTAAAAACCCTGATGGCATCTTCAAGCTGGTGTGGATTAGGGCAGGAGAAGAAAAAGAGTGGGGAAAAAAAAACCCTTTGCAGGATGTCTCAGACTCAGCTCTTCCTTTCCTGACGCTGAAGATTTTGTACCAGGTAGCATTTTGTCAAGTTTTAGGGGAGTAGGAAACCATTTTTGAAAGTTTTTTGTTTTTTTTACATTTTATATTTGAAACATTTTAAAGAATTAGATGTAGAGGAATCAAATGGAATGTAAGAGTATAAACTCTGGCTGGTGTTTTCCTCCAAGTATTTATCTTAGGCACTGAGGATGCAGTGGTTGAGACGGGCATGGTCCCTGCCCTTCTGGGCTTAATCTATTGGGAAAGATGGGTCACGTCACATTCTCATACAAATGTACAAACTGGGATGACTCCTATGCAGAAGGACCGTGCACATGAGAACATGTACTAGTGAACCTGGTCTACTTCGGTGTGATCGGAATGGCTTTCCTGAAGAAATGACAGATACGCTGACATGCAAAGTGTAAGAGCATGAGCTGGAATTTAAAGAAGAGTGACCAAATCAGATCTGCGTTAATGACAGTCCTACTATAATGACAGCAGTACCAGCATGCTGGCTGTGGAATGGGCTGTGGGGTTGGATGGGTGTGTTTCTTGGTAAATCTGCACATGCAAGAGGAGAGTAAGATGAGGGGAAGCAAATTAGGAGGCTGTTGCACAAGCTCAGGTGAGTAACACTGCAGCCTGGACTAGGGTGATGGTGGTAGAGCACCGGACTCTCCCAGGAGGTACTTCGAAAGAAAAATGAACAGGACCTGGTGAAAGACTGGAAATGGAGAGAGAGCAGGCAAAGAATTATTCTAGGTTTTTCCCGTTTGTGCAACTCAGTGGCAGGTAGCATTAGGAAGGGTGAGGTTTGGACATTGTGGATTTGTGCCTCTGAGATATCAAAGTGAAAATATTAGTCAAATGAATACAGAAATTTATAGTTCAGAATTAAGGGCTAGAAATAGAATTTGGGAGATAGTAGAAGATGGCAATTGATGAATAGACTGGGGAGGCCCAAGGACTGTACCACAAGGAACTTAAAATGTAATTGTGGCTAGATTGAATTTTTTTTGAAAAGTGAAATCCTGGGCAGTACTATTTTAAATAGAATCCTAGCAACTAAAATGATCAACATCGTTCTGAAGTTGAATGTGATGCTAAGTTTGGGCACAGCCAGGAATTGGTTACCCACCCACTTGTTTCTGCTGCACTTTCTAGTCTCGGATTCAGGGCAGCAAGTAGAATTCAGGGCTGGAGGACAGGTAGGGACAGGACAGAGAAGTAGAGAACATGGCCTTTGTCTCCGATGGGAAATCGCCCTGGGGCTTCTGTAGGTGTTTGGGACTGTCTTAGGGATTGGGACAGTGCTTCTTTTCCTGGTGGGCGTCCAGAGATGTTCAAGGCTGTGACGTGCTTGTTTTGATAGAACACCTCCAGGGAACCACTGAGATGAAGGACTCAGGGGAGAAACAGGCAGTGTTGTGAACGCTTGAAAATGCAGGATGTTGTGTCAGTGGCAGGCCTTAAAGGTATACAATAATTGCAGTAGCTTTGAAAACCTGACTAAACAGTTTTAAAATCCGCCCCGCCCCCATGAGGTAGAGCAGTGATTCTCAAACTGTGTGTGTACATTAGAAGCCCCTGCGAGGCAAAAAACAAAACAAAAACAATGCTAGACATCTGGAACCTAAATGATTCTGAGATGAACATAGAGGGCCACATCCTAGCTTTGCCCTGCACACTAACAATGATGGATGAATATTTAAGTGTGTGTGTAAAGCCATACTGTCTTAAAAGCCCTGAAGAGTCACTAGCAAACTGCATCTGCTCAAGATGCTTAACTGTAAAATAGGGGCCAATGCCTCCAGTAGAACTGGACCCTGAGCCTGTCCACTCTGATGCCATGCAGGTCACCCCAACCCTCCCTCCAGACAGTGGTTCTCAGCCTTGGCTCTACATTACAATCACCTGGGGAGTTTTATACTTTTATTATATAGAAAAGTGCATGTGTAAGTATTTGAGCACCCCTGAAGTCACCCCTTTCCCGAGTCACTATTTCCCTAAGACCACTATCCTGACTTCTAATAGTAAGAATCAGTTTTGCCTATTTTTGCCTTTTTACACATGTAAATCCAATAGTGTGTTTTCTTCTGTGTCTGGAATTTTTTTACCCAAATAATGTTACAGAGAGACATCCTTTCTTTTCTTCTTGAATTGTCCCCTCACCTTTGTATTCATGCTTTAGGTACAGTGAACAGATCTTCTAGTTACTTCCCGGTGTCTTGTACAGATGTGTAAGCCTCATCCCAGATTTAAGTGTACATTCAGATAGACCGATGGTGCTCTCAGTTCTCAGGCCTGATGGAAGACACAGCCCTTTTGATCTCAACTCTGAGTTAGCACACAACTGAGATGGGTAGAGTGGGAGGCGCAGCCCTATTACGTTTCAGTGAGGTCTCCCACATTTACCCCAAATCAGGGCCGACCCCAAACTGGAGACCCTTTGTAAACATCCTGTCTGTATTGAGTGCTCTACATCACCAGGTTTGATGGTTTCCTAAGCTTTAATTTCTGCTTAAGCAAATACGGTAGGACTCCTATTTTTAACCCAGCTATTCTGCTTCTCTTTCAGAGTGCCCTGCCTTTAGAGGTTCCTCAGGTGAAACCAAAGAGAAATGATGAAGGCACGGGACTAGGGAAGCCGTTCAAAGGGCCCTTGGGGCCTGGAGGAAGGGGGTCCATCTCCACGCTGAAGTCTGCTGCTGCTGGCTGTCCCATGGACCTGGGTAAAGCCAGCCCAAGTCAGGGTCCTTCAGCGAGTTCTCAGAAACCCACTTCCCCACTGCAGTCAGCAGCAGACCACCTGGAAGAGGAATTAGATCTGCTGCTTAATTTAGATGCGCCCGTCAAAGCGGCAGATAACATCTTACCAGACCAGACACCGCAGGACCTGGAATCCAAGAAAGATGGGGAGGTGGCCCAAGAAGAAGAAGGTATGGCGTTCATTTTATTCCCCATCCGTCTTCTTGACTCTGGTGTTTTTGTGAGATCAGCCTCACCCGCGTCACAGCCGTACACGTTTCCGTGGGTGTCTGCCATCGATCTCACATTATCTACTGACATCTATTTCTGTGCTCACGTCTCTGCTTGCCCCCCTGAGCTGACCTTTCTGACAACATTCCAAATCTCACTCGATACACCGGGCTTCTGGAGCTGCTGCCTGCCTGATTGCAATATTAAACCTGGGGCTGCGAGTTGAACTTGTGCTATAAAAGCATTAAAATGCTTGTAGCCCTCAGCTGTGCTGCAGGAGCCTGAACAGGCCAGTTAACCAGCTCTTCCTACCTCGTGCTTTTTTACAAAAGAGCACCGCTTCCTCATTTGTGCATGTTCCGTGACATTGGGGTCCATCTGCTAGGGAGAGGCCCAGGGCCACGGCCCCGGCCATATGCTGCATTCGAGAACCTTTAGTGACTTTCCAGGATTGCTACACTAGTAAAAAGAACATGGAGTTGTTTGTCTTTAAGAAAAACTAGTTAACTATGAAATTCAACTTCAGAAGAAACAGAAGAGCAAATTTCCACCCAATTTATTAATCTGTTTAGATATTATTGTATCTTCTTAAGGAGTAGCAACAATAGAATATTTCCCCTTGTTGTAAGCAAAGTAATAATTATGGAAGAATTATATCATGGAACAAACTCCAGGGAGACTTGAATCCTTAATTTTGGGACTAATGTGAAGTAGTTTACGTTGCTTTTATTTCCCCAGTTCTCGCGAAAGCATCTGTGATGGAAGAAAAGAACATGGAATCGGAGCAACCAAGTACATCCAAAAATGTTACCGAGGAAGAACTTGAAGATTGGTTGGACAGCATGATTTCCTAACAAAAAAAAAAAGAGGAAAAAAGTGCCTGCAGCGAATGTTGGTTTCCTCTTAAGGGTAAGGGCGGGTCCACGGTCCTCTAAGAACTGCTGATTGACAAGCATGCCCCAAGCCAGTGTGCTCCATCCTGCTTACCGCAGAGAGCTACCTCTATGTTTGACTGCATCCAAATAGTACATTTAAGAGGCTTGTTGCATTTGTTCTCTGGCCTTGTAACCTCTAGGGCAGGGGATGTTATGACGCTCATTTCCAGCCTCCTTCCTTTCTGTTCACAGCAGCAGAGCAAGTGCTGCTGATACAGAGAACAGGAGCCAGCAACAGGCATGCATATGGCCACAATAAACAAAGGCTGGCCTACGGAGTTTTTTCCCTTTCTTGTCTCATGACCCTTTTCGCAGCAGCCACAGTGCAGTTGTAGACTCATCCAGAAGCGGTGCATTACAAGAGGCCAGACCATGGGTGGATATGTATGTATTACTTTATTGCAGTGGGCACTTCATTTTAGTTAAGGAGAGTCACCTAAACATAGCAGCTCTACTACTTACAAGGGACCGTAAAGCATTACTCAATTTGGCATAAGACTGAGATTTTTCTTCGACTTTTCAGTACAGTACTTTTCTTCTAATAACAGCAGTTAACAAGCTGTTACTGAAAAAAATAATTGTATTAATAACCTTCAAGTGCAGTTTCTTAAAGTAAGACAAAAGATCAACACAACTAATTGAACCTGTCCATCGGGAACATAAAAAACTTGCATAGCTATATCTAAAGAGGTTTTTAAGGCACTTAATCGATATTTCAGTGTCGACAAAGTGTTGGTTTGTTTTTTCTATTTCTTTAACTGCTTAAAGCTTTTCAAGGTGAGTCTGGATACATTCACTAGCAAGTACCATGGGAAAAAATTAGACTGCAGTTACAATGATTTTTGTTTTTTTTGTAGTTCAGACCATGAGTCACTAGTGGATACTGTCATGTGACAGTCAAGTGTTTAGAATTTCATATATTATGCATCCAAGACTTCATATTTCGAGTCCTTTCCTCAGTGGTGCTATCCCGACAAACAGGTTACGTTAGAACTGAAAACCTTGCAGGCATTGGGCTAGAGAGTCCTTGACTACCCTTTGTCATCTCTATTTCTCTCTGAACATTTTGACAGGATATCGCCCACAGGGTCTGTCCATTAGGCACAAAAAGCCCAATCAATTTAAAAATATCAGAGTTTTAACCAACACTTTCTTGTTGTAAAGGGAAGCATTTAGAAAATGTCACCTTTCAAAAATGTTGCAGAAGTATAAAAGAAGGGTTTTTGATTTCACTGCAAGTTGACAGTCCAGAATTGTGGAGTTTCTTTCATTCATATTTAGCTGAGCTGATCCTCATATTGTTTCCGAAAGCAGTCACCAGCTGGGAAGAAATCCCAACACCTTTCCTGGTACATCTTCCAGACATAAGATTCCTGAAAGAATGGGGAAAAGGGTAAACTTCTTTTTAAATCACAGTAAGCTAAAACCCAGTTTGTTTTTGCTCTGTGTCTCCCTGTAGGAATATGGGTGTGGATTTATAGCAGGCCCAACTGGCATGTTCTTTCTTGCTCTATTCCCACCCTATTTTGGGAGCAAGAAGTCATTTCTTCCCACCCCCCGGCCCCCCAACTCAATGATCGCCACAAAAAATACTTAAAAGTTTTATTAGTAGGCTGATTCCGTGTCATTTGTAATTGGTGGAGGAATGTATGAGGAGGGGACATGGAGTGCTGGCTTAGGCAGATGCCTGGAGAGCTAAAGCCAGATGTGAAAGGAAGCCAAGTACCTCTCCCTCAAAGGTTTGAGCTGTAACGTTTTCCTACAACTCCAATGATGTTTGAATATTTGATAGCCTGCCTCTTCCTCCTTTTCATACTTAGTCACAGAGTCCCTTTTCACACATACTGTCATTCATACACTCATAGCATTTTACTGAGTCTCCTGCTCTTTGTTACTGCCTCCCACTTGGCTTCTTATTGTCTTTTTCTCTGTAACGTTCTCCCCACCTCCAGTTATTCTGCTTTGAAGTGGTAACCTTAAAGGTTTAGAAAATGTCAGCGTTTGTTGGGAAGAATAACTAGGAGGTCTTTTGGAATAGACTGGGGAGTTGCCTTAGAATTTTGGCTTCTTCGGTCACAAAGAGATGGTGGAATAATGCAGCAAGCAGTGGGAAAATGCACGTGAGAGACTGGTGGGGTCGTCTCTGTTTCAGAGAGCTTATGCTCTACTGATTCTCGAGTCTTAGGAAAAGGAAGCTGTAACCCAGGGGCATGATTCTTCTCACCTGACCCGTGTGCTCTGTTTCATCTTTGTTAATCAAATACATCAGGAAGAACCTGGAACAAGGACAAAAGGTATAATAAATGAGAAAGACAATACTAGATACTGCGGTTAGGAAATCTAAGTTCATTTACTCGATCAGATGAACTGGAGAGAGGGTTCCAATATGTTGTTTGGTATCATGCTGTCTACTAGGCCTTTTCAAGTTGGGGAAATGTGGCATAATGACACAAACCATCATTTTCTAATAATATATGTTAATCTCAAAATTAGCCTTTTTTGTGAGAAGAGATCCTTTATTACTGTCCCCAAGCTTTGAGCTGATATCACTTGTGAGGAAGCATTTTGGCTACTATTTTATTGTTTAAACATATGCTATAAATAATCAATTGGAAACTAAGACTCCTAATTTTTAGTAGGTCAATTTATCATGCGAATACAGATTTGAAATGTCTCAAGGAGAAAGTATTTGATCTCATAAGTTGCTTTGATTCTTCCAGAAGTATAGT
>NW_017732074.1:362783-415283 GCF_001890085.2 Hipposideros armiger | reverse complement strand
GTCCTGAAGAGCGTGCCCCTGACCCCATCCTACTGCAGTTACAGTCTTCACACTGTGATGGCTGAAAGAGCCCCCGCTGGCCTGCTGAAATAAACTGAGCACCAGATTCATGGGACTTGGCTCCGGCTCTCAGAGACACGGTTGAAAGCTTGCCTCTCAAGAAATTTAGATACTGGGGAATTCACAGCTCTGACACAAATAAATACAGATGAAGGGTGACCCGCCCTGCCTGCTGTGTGCTGCTCTCTCCACCCAGCCTTAGGTGAGAGCCCCTGAGATCCATTTCCACCGCTCCCATCTTCCCAGAACACTTCTCGCCTGTGCAAGAGGCGCCTAATATGTCTCAGCCTCGCCTATACCTCAGCCGCCCGCAGCTCTTCTTTCCCAGCGAGGCGGGGTGACCCGGCGGTCCTGAGGGGGCTCTCACCGTCATCATGTCATCACACTTCATATCCGGCTCGTCGTCATCCTCACTTTTGTTGTAGAACTTGCGGAAGAAGTTGAAAGCCACCACAGTGTACAGATAAACCACCACGGCCAGGAGACCAACAGTCAAAACGAGCTGGGAGGGAAGAGAGGAAAAGGAGGTGGGTCTTCTCTGCCTTAAAAGTTTCAAGGGTGACTCCAAGAACAGAGAGGAAAGGTGAGGCTGAGCCGGGGAGAAAGGGGTGGGGGTGGCAAGGAAAGGGGGGACCATAGATCGAAACCGGCTACTGGGAGAACAGAGTAATGATGGGGTGTTATGTACTAAATTGTGTCCCACCCCAGTTCATATGCTGAAGCCCTCCATGGAGTACCTCAGAATGTGACTGAATTTGGAAATAGGGCCTTTAAAGAGGTAAGTACATTAAAATGGGGCTGGTAGAGTGGGCCCTAATCCAATCTAACTGGTGTTCCTGTAAGAAGAGGAGATTAGGGCACAGAACGAGAGAGTAGATAGCTGCATGCGCAGCGGGATGATCAAGTGAAAGAGCAAGAGGGCGGCCCAGTGAGAGCCCGGGAGCGAAGCTTCGGAGGAAGCCAGGCCTACTCACGCCTTGACCTTGGACTTCTGAGTGGAAATACATTTCTGTTGTTTAAGCCACCCAGGCTGTGGTATTTCATGATGGCAGCTCCGGCAGACTGATAGATACCTCGGGTATCCAGTGTGACAGCAGTGACCTGAGGTTTCACGGTGCAGCTTCTACTCGAACGCTGTTTCTCAAACTAAAGGTTCTTTGGACTGGTAGGCGTCCCTACATTCCATTAGTTCATAAATAACTAGGAACTATATCATTGTCACAGCTTCGAAGTTACTGTAAGAATTATTTACGACGGTTGAGCAAAGTGACATTTTTCATAAGAAGTCTGCCTAGTATCTTTGTAGAGGTCATAGGCCACGTGCATTTCCCAGCTTTAGGAGCGACTAGAATGAGGAGTACACAGGACTTGCTCATCTGGCTTACAGGCAGGACTAGGTGCTGAGCTGGAGCTGTGAAGATCATGAAGATCTCTCCGCCTTCAAGATGCTACACGTAAGGGAGTGGGTATGAGTGTTAAGATGAGACAGATTCAACGGCTTCTTCAATGATGACTAGGACCTTACCTAACCTCAGATAGCAGACCTCACAGAACGAACTGGTTCTAGGAAAACGGAACCTGGGCTTTGCACCAAGGAAGAAATGAGCTAGTTCTGCCCCTTAGCAGCCGTGTGGTCTTGAGTGAGACACTCAGCCCTTCTGAGCCTCTGTTCTCTTATCTGTCGAATGAGCATAACAGCTACCTTACAAAGTGGTGGTCAGCCTGTCACAGTACCTGGCACAAGATGGGCACCTTTGTTTTATAATTTTTCCAGAGTTCATTCAGCAAGGCCGTATAAAAATGTCATTGTTTAAACTTTCCATTTAAGGTACAGTTTTGTATAATGCTATTAAGACAAATCAATAAAAATGGAAGTTTCAATACGAGTAAACGGGAAGAAAATAATTCTAAAAGAACATATTATAGGACTGGCATTCCACAGATCACACTTTGGGACACATTACCTTTATAGGATAAAACTTTCTGAGACACACATGTAAAAATACACAGCACCCTCTCCTAGGAATCCACAAGGAAGTGTTTAACACACTCAAAGCAAACATCTGTACCACAGCTTCTGTTACCTCCCCAAACTTTAGCGTCTTGTATGTGGCAGCAAATCTCTCTCTAGCTTTCCTCCATTCTTTCTACCACCAACCAAAACAAGAAACATGGACTGTTGCTACTACCAGAAACCTAACAGAAATAAACCTGATGTTCTAGCACCTTTCATTTTAGAACAACTAAAGGTCAACTTGACTTTTCCTTCTAGTTGGAATCTTTATGTAGTTTTTTAAGGTGTACAACCTGGTCATTTAATATGTATACACTGTAACTGATGACCACAATCAAGTTAATTAACATGTCCATCACCTCATGCAATTCCCATTTCTCTCTGTGTGTGGTGAGAACACTCAAGATCTATTCTCTTAGCAAATTTCAAGTATACGGTACAGTATTTTTAACTGTAGTCACCATGCTTTACATCAGATCCCCAGAATTTATTCATCTTATAACTGAAAGTTTGTACCTTTGAACCAACACTCCCCATTTCCCCCCCTCTCCGCCCCTAGCAACCACCATTCTATTCTTTGGTTCTGTGAGTTCAACTTTTTTAGATTCCACATATAAGTGAGATCATACAGTATTTGTCTTTCTGTGTGTGGCTTATTTCATTTGGCGTAACGCCCTCAAGGTCCATCCATGTTGTGACAAATGGCAGGATTTCCTTCTTTTTATGGCTGAGTAGTATTCCATCATATATACACCACATTTGCTTTATATATTCTTCCACTGATGGACACTTAGGTTGTTCCCACATCTTAGCTATTGTGAAGAATGCTGCAGTGAACATGGGAGTGTAGCTATTTCTTCAAGATACTGATTTCATTCCCAGAAGTGGGATTGCTGGATCACATGGCGGTTCTATATTTAATTTTGTGAGGAACCTCCACACTGTTTTCCATAATGGCTGTACCAAGCTGGGCACATTTTAACTTCCTTCTTTTCTCCCTCTTCTATACAAAGGTTTAGAGATGTGAACGCACATGTCTCATTCATAGAATTGCACTTAATGTAGAGTGAAGTGCTAAGGGGTTTGCATTTGTTGACAGAGGATTTCAATCTAGGGGTGCATCCTAACTATTGTAGAAGACAGACTGGATATTGATGAGGCTGGATATAGCTATGGCTATATACATATATAACTATCTGTTAACTTATACTATATCTGTATATAGCTATACAACTATATGTCAACTTTTCAATGTTCTGTATATATAGACATATACACATATATAGTTATGTGCATGTGTGTATATGTGTCTGAATCATTGATTCCTAGTTGGAAGCATATATCAGAAGTACCTGGGGAGGTTTCTAACTACATATGGCCACTAGCTTACCCCCAGTGAGTATGTCAGATTCACGGAGGAAAGGGGGTCAATCTACAAAAGGTCTCCAAAGTGATCTGATAGGTCCATCACCTCCTCCCTGCCTCCTCCTCCCTGGTTGATCTAAATGTTAGGGGTTTCTGGATCAAGGTCTTATGACTCTTAAATGATGTCTATAATTTTATTTTTATTTTGCTGCAGTTTTATTAAAACAATCACCATTAGTTCAAGTGTTTGGTCAAGAAAGGGGTATTTTACACTATAAGACACCTTCCTGTCATACACTAGCTATACTACCTGTTTTGGTCACTATTTTCCTGTCATATCCGGGTCCATCCTGTTCCACATCATATGACCCCAGTACCTGTTTGCCGTTGTGAGTTACAGATGATAGAATCGTCCTCAGTGTCTTGAAGCCCATGGCGATATCCAGCAGATGAGCAGCGAAGAAGAAGTTGTTGTAGTGGCCCAGGATGGACATGGTTGTGTACCAGGCAAGGTAGAGAAAGGACTGTGGAAACGGAAGGAATTTAGCAGCTCTTCAGGCATTCCTGCGGTGCTCACTGAACCACTATTTCTCATCTTTGGGGACAGGGTGTCCAGGTGCTGTGAACTGGCCTAAAAATTGCCAAGGGAAACCCCATCTGTCTTGCACAAGAGTGTCCCCAGCACCGTTCACACTGGCTTTGAAGTAATCCCTGAACCTTTCTGGGCGTCTTTCCTAGCTTCCCTGTGGCATCTAGTGACATCCCTGAACCCAGGGCACAGAATCTGTTTTTCTAGATGCCATACTTACATTGTCGGTAAAAACCACTCCCAGCTTCCAGATATGGTACTTCATGTCGATGGAACTCAGCCTAAAGGGGGACAAAAAATTTAAAAACATATAAATGTCAGGATGTAGTTAAGTGTTTAATAAGGAGAGGTTTAGTAATGTAAATACGGCCCTGAGCTTTTATCAAGTTGTATGTATGTGTTCCTCATGAGACCGAGAATGGTTGAATCACACACTGAAATTTTAATTAGTCTTCCTCTTTCAGCTCTATCAGGCCTATAAGCTGATAGATCCTTAAATTTTTTAAAGCAGTGCTCTCCCAATATGTTAGGCTCTAGAAGAAACACCCAAGTCAGACTGAGCCTGAGAAAACAAAGTTATGACTGAGATTTTCCTCTCCAAGCACGCTGATAAGGCCTGACAAGGGCTAAAAGGATCTACTTTCGCAGGACTTTGGGTTTTAGCTCCTAAGCTCTGTACCATGACACCAGAGAGGCCTCCTCTGCTTTGGTTTCTTCGACTGGGCTAAAGTCAAGGGCATTTTTGTCCAAACCTAGGAGTTCAGCAATGCGTTCTGCTCCATACAGATCTCCATACTTGTTGATCACCTAAAACAGAAAGGATGACAGGCTGAGCTTGGGCCACACATCACCATCGATGTTTTCTCTAGCCCCAATGTCTTCGGAGCTTTGCTACACTCTGGGCTCTCCCAAGGGGCTGATAAACTCATGACTCAAAATGCAACATGAAAATAAAGGGAAAAAAAATAACTCCTGAGGGTGACCTGTTAGCTCAGTTGGTTAGAGCATCGTGCTGATAACACCAAGTTTGCCTGTTCGATCCCCGCATGGGCTACTGTAAGCTGCACTCTCCTTAAAAGAGTCAACTATGGCATTGTAGCATGAAAGCAGTGTGTAACCAATCACCATGGCTGTTCTCCAATAAAAATTAAAAACAAAAAAACTCCCCAAAAAAACAGAAATGAAAAAGGGAATAATAAACTGCTTTCAAGCTGATTTCTTTTCGGAGGCGAGAAAACCTGGTGTGCAGAAAACCATGATTGTGTTAAGCTGTGTAAGGCAGGTGAGTATAGAAAGGAAGCCAAATAACTACACGTGTTCATATAAAACCCCTTCTGTGACTTAACTGTTCTTGAGAGTCCATCAAAACAGTAACATCAAATTTATTTGTGTTTGTATATGGAAAACTTAAAAATCTATTACATTTCTTTGGTGGTGATGGAACTCACCCCCACTGACAGGGCATACCTTTCTCTTTACAAATTTGTCCCAGTAGTTATTAGGAAAAGATCTGAAAAAGAAAATGAAAAAGGATCTTAACATCAAGGCAAGCACATCAAGAAACTTTGCAGTTTGAGTGTCTGGATCTGCGATCCCTTTAGTTTTTGTCCTGCTCATTGAAGACAAGACTTGTTTCAAGTTCAGAGTCACCACAGGACTGACTGATTTAAGGTTTCACTACTTTGTACTGACTTCTGAAACTCTTGGAAAGCCACTCTGCATTTTCTACCTCAAAATTATGGTTCAGAGCCGGGAATTGTGGTAAGGGGATTAGACAGAAGCGGATACATGTGGATTGATCTCAGTATAACCATTATCAGAATCCTGTAGGAAACATGTGCATTCAACCTTTATTCACTGAGTACCTAGTTTACAAGTATAACAGTAACTGGGGTAAGTGCATTGGATACAATGGTACAACATGTAGACAAGGTCCCTAACTACGTGACATTTCCAGTCTGGGAATCACCTTTAGTTAATTTCTACAGGGTTTTTCTTAACCGGAGTACTCTTCCACTCTATTCTCCATTCCCATACAACTCCTGTGGGGTCCAATTTCCTCGGGAAATTACATCCCTCTCCCCTTTGGAGGGGCTTCCCTATAAACACCCCATCCCTAACCTTCCCTTCTCCCCGAGGGAACTCCTTTCTTCTGCCTGGTAGCTTCTACCAGCTCCACTGCAAATAGTTTCCTATTGTTAAAGTCAAGAAAGAACTGCCACTTCTAGGTATACTGGCAAAAACCATTTAAAATAGTTTGCTCCTCTCCAGAATGATCGACCCTTCCTGGGAGGGGTCCTTGTGATGCTAGTTTGCAGCCAGGGAAACTCTGGCCCTTGGTATATGCATTCTTCTGTTTTTCCTTTATTTGAGTCATTTTCGTTGGATCTGAAACACACAGTCCCCGATTCTAGAAACCTCCCATGTTGGTGGTGAGGGAAGTGGAGGCCTCCCTCTATTCATGGACCTCTCAGAAGAATAACCCTTAGCAAATGCCATCCCTCCCCAAAAGGGTGGCAATCTTTTTAAAAAAAATGTGGGGTTTTTTTCTTTTTTTTTTTTTATAGTTAAAGCAGTTTCTTTGTCTTAAACATCCAAATGCGACTTAAAAGCAAGAACAAATGCTGGGTTTATAAACTGCTAGTAGATTTTATCTCTGGGAATGGAAATAATTATGTTGACTTTCTTGTATATTTTTCTGCTACTTGATTTTTTTCATGTATTCCATTTAGTATCTAAAATAAAACAAATATTGGGTCGTTGGAAAAGTCATGACACATTTTTGCAAAGAAAACCATAGAAAAAATACGTCATGACTTTTCTGACGACCCAGTAAAAATCAAGCCAGCTTCCTCGGTCCACACAGACGTCTCCTTTCTCTTAAATCCTTTATACAAATGGTCCATTACGTAACACTCAGCCCGGTCACATCTTGTTGTAAGGGGAAAATTCCACAAGTGGTGAAGGGCCATTGACCAAAGGCTCTGGGCAAGACCTTTTGCAGCTGATCTTACTTTGGTCTGAGTATTTTTGTCCCTTGACTAGGTATGGAAGCTTCTTAAAGGCAGAAACCATCTTTTTATTGGGTAATATTCCTTAAAGTGTAGGGGGCAGACAAAAGGAACTTCAGAAGGGAAATGCATAAATAAATGATACCCTACATATGCATGGTCAAGAAAAATAACGTAAGATGCTTAGCCTTTTTAGAAATCCGGAAAATGCACAATGAGGTGCCACTGCACACCTACCAGACTAGCAGACCTATCTGACGACAGCAAGTGCTGGCATCGGCAGAGGCGCAGGGATTCTCACACAGTACTGGTTGGAAGGTAGAGTGGGACAGACACTGGCATATCCTACTATTCAAGTTTTTCTCCTGGTCTCTACTCTAGGCAAACTCTGTTAACTTGTGTATGAGTTATAAAAATGCTCATCGTAGCACTGTTTTCAGTAGCCAGAAACTGAGAACACTTGAAATATCCTGTCAGGAAAATGGATAAATACACCATAATATACTCATATGATGAGTTTCGAAAATGTTTTCAAACATTTCAGGTTTGAAAATGACAAAACCATGGCTACACAAATCAACATAGGTGAGTTCCCAAACATAGCGTTGAACAAACTATTCAAACGATAGTACAATGCATATAGTACAAGTCCATTTATATAAAGTTCAAAAATAGTCGAAACAATACCTAGGGACACATACCTAAGCGGTAAAGCTATAAACTAAAGCAAAAAAATGACTATCTCTGAAGCCAGGAGAGTAGGTAGCTGGGGGTTGAGGAATCGGATGGAGGAGCATGATGTCTGGGACTCTGAAGCTTTCAGCAATGCTCCATTTTGTAACTTTTTTTTTTTTTTTTNGTTGGCAGCTCAGCGGCTGCTCAGCTCGGGCTGGACTCGAACCGCTGTTGCTCAGAGCTCAAACTCTTCAGCGAGCTCTTAACCAACTGAGCCACTCGGCCGGCCCCTCCATTTTGTAACTTTTATAGTTCGTTTTTTTATTATACTTTAAAATATATGTGTACATTTTAAATCTTCTATATATGTATTTAACAATACGAAAATAATGTTAAAAAAGAAAGCTCACCATGATATGTAGCTAATGGAAAACAACAGGTTACAAAGTACTACATGTACGCTACAATGCCGTTACTGTGAAAAAAAATTTAAAAGTTCATTTATTAAACATTTTTTAAACAGCTATTTACTTATTTATTTATGCATTTTCCTACACATGGACATTTAAGCCAGTTCAAAAATGTATATATTAGTAAATACCCTTGTTGGGACATTTTAGTGTTCTTGTCTCATTATCTCCTTAGGATAAATTTCTGGAAACTGAACTGCTTTTTTAATGGGACTGTCAGGCCATATCACCTTATGCCACAGACATAAGCATTACTGAGAATTGCAGAAAGCTTACCAAAGAATTAAATAATTTAATAATATCCCCAAATTCATGTACTGTAATGACAAATGGTCAGAAACAAGGCTGAGTAGTGTTCCTTGTTTGAAGAGACTGGCAGCGGAGGCAGGCTTTTGACTTGCATGCTTACTTTTTCCCCTGAAGATAAAGAGTCTTCCCTTTCTAGAGACTCTTTTTAAAAAGCTTAGTTGAGCTTTGGTAGAGCTGCCTCTGTCAGTTTGCCTGACCGCCTTTGGATAAGGAGCAATTTTCTTCCCCCAGGGGTCAGGATTCTTGTTTCTTGATGGGCATATTTTAATTGGCACAGCTAAGGGTTTCAACACGGTCACCTTTGTTTACCTATCTAGCCCGGTTTCTTTTCTTTCAGAAAATTAATTTTTCTCGCAGCTCTCGTTTTTTCACACTTGTGAATACACCAGCATTAGAATACACCTTCATTAACGGTAATGGCCGTTCTTTAAATACAGAAAGGGAACGAATAAGAGCTTGATATCTACCACACGCCAGGCACTGGGCCCACCATCAATATTCCCGGGCTGTATGAGGTGCTATTCTCATCCTTCTTTTACTGAAAAGGATACTTACGGTGTGTTGATTACCAGGCGGTCCCACTGCCCCTTGATGTCATCTTCAGATGGCTGTTCTGTGATATACAGGCCATCGAACTCCAGCTTCCTGGCAATTTCTTTTTCCCTCTTGAATACCACCAAGGGGACCTAGGAGTGGGAAGACACTGGTTACTCAGAGAAGGCTTTCTAATTAAAGTACCCTCTCCCAAGCATTTCTTAGACATCTGCCTTCCACCTTCAGGGCAGCGGTATCTTTGTGGTGGAATTCTTAGGGTGCCTAACTGTGGGTCCAAAGTCAAATAAATCTCTTCTCACTCCTTTAGCTAATACACTCCCTCTCTAAAGCTGATCTGATTTGAGCCATCCTTTAAGGTTTGGGTTAAACAGCTGTTATTAATGCAAACTGGACTCCTTGACCCATTCTGGTGAGAAGGCCATATTTAGATGAGTCCCTTAGCCAAATGTGTTAGGTCTCCTAAGACTCCTAGGCTGGAGCTGAACTAAGAAAGGATGATAAACTATTCTAGAATTGGTCAGCCACAGGAGTACCATGAAATGTTCCAATCCCCTCAATGGCTGGGATCATAGACATCGCATGGCTTTGACGTTTGGTTAATGAAACATGGTTTCGTAGATAGAATGAGAGGACTCACTGGGCTCTGTACATAGGTATTGAGGTTTTCTTCTTGAGATTCTTATCCAGAAATTCTGCCAGGTAGAAGCACACTTATTTGTCCTCAACTATCACTCCCCGTTCTCTTATAGTTCTAAGTCTGATTTTAGACTAGATATGGTGGCATGGCTATGACGACCTGCCACGAAAGAGGTACACAGAAAAGGATGGGAAAATAATCCACTCGCCCCAACCGTCACCAGACACCCCACACACACACACACACACACACTTTAAATACAGGACAGACTTAGTGAGGTTAGAGGATACTATTGAAATCCCAGAAGAAGTCAGAATAGCCAGAGCTCCTCTTGCCAGAAAAGCTTAATTCAGACAGAACCAGGGCATCTCATTCAGCTGGGAAGCCACTGGTTACTTAGCAACCTTGGTCTCCAAACTGTTTCTTTCAATAACTGTTTCTCAAAGCTCATGATACCCATATACCTCATACTGCCCCTTTTTTTCCAAGACAAAAAGACAACATTTAGATCATGATTTGTAAAGTGTTGCCTCTTGTTCTTTTTCTCTTTAAAACAATGAAACAACACTGAGGAAATAGAAGACTAATGATAGGAAGATGGTAAAGGCTAATAGTAGGCATTCCACACTGTGAGGAATCAACGATTGCTGTCCATTACTGGATGATGTGGGAGGGGAAGCAAAGACAAAGCTATGCTAATTTCTGCTGTATTTTGAAATTATTCAATAACAATAATATCAAACTTCAGCACAGTACTGATCTCTGGGATTCAAAGCATTCCCCTTCAATCTTGTAGGAGTGTGTATGGCCTTGTAAGTAGGACTTGTACATTTTGATTCCCTAGGGTTTCTCTTTTCTTTTCTCCAGGTCAGCAGTATGTCTGCACCCCATCCAACAAGATGACCTCTAGGGTGCTGACCTAAGGAACAGAAGCTAACATACCCTAGTGTTACTCTGTCTGGTGTTCTGAGTACTTTTACACACGTTAATGCATTTAATACTCCCAGCAACTTTTAGGGGTTGGTGGTATAATACTCATTTGTACAGATGAGGAAGCAGAGGAACGCAAGGTTAAGTGGCGGAGCTGTCAGTCCAACCCTGTTTGCCTAGCTCCAGAATCCATGGTTTTATCATGACAGTGGAGTCCTCAGTGTGGCTTAGGGCATCTGGACAACGTGATATCATAGTTCATCAGGAGAAGTGAGGGCCACAAGGGTAGGAATATATTTCCTGGACTCTTCCCAGGGAGAGGATGGCTTGGTGAACAGCCAAGGAGAATTCCTACTAAAGAGAAGTAAGTAAGAAAAAATGTAATGACCAAAAAAAAAAACATGTAGTTGAAAAAGAACTGGACTTAGCACACCAAAAGCAAAATGACTGAAGGTTGACGTAACTGTAATGGTGTCTGAAGATGGCCCTGATAAACCAGGTCTCCAGGCATGCATGCCCTTGTGTCGCCCTCCTCACCCCGTGTGCACAGATGGATGTGGGCTGGTCCTGTGATGTGCCTGAACCAACAGAATGCAGAAGTGACACTGCCAGTTCTGGCCTAAGCCTTAAGAAGGGCTAGCAGCTTTCAATTTTTGTGCAAGAAGTCCAGTTACCTGGCAGGAGAGAGAACGTGGAGAAGCCACATGGAAAGGCCGATGCCCCGACTACATACAGAGGCCCCACAACCCTGACTGAGCCCCACGACCCTGCCTGCCAGCCGTTCCCTCACTGACATGCCAGGCATGAGCGTGCCGTTGTGGGCAGTCTGGCCCAGCTGAGATCCCAGATGACTGCTGCTTCAGCCACTTGCACATGGAGAGGAGCTGCTCAAACGTGCCTAGCCAGTCCACAGAATCAGAAATATTATAACTTGTCATTTTAAGCCACTAAGGTTTGGGGTGGTTTGTTATGCAGCAAAAGGTAACTTTGAAACAGTAACTTATCAATAAGTTTTCTTCTAATATCTTGAACTGTGAAAACCTAATCAGTTTTCAAAGGTGAAAAGTATTTTTATAAAAATTCCAACAATTTAGAAGGTAAGAACCTCTCATTACTAGCTCCACATGGGCCTCAGCCTGATGACTGATTCTATGAAGTTCAGCAAGCGGTGCCTGAAATGGGACGAGAGAGTGTGAATACAGATCCCCTGGAGATCGTGTTAAATTGTGAAAGGCCTGGGGTGCGGCCCAGGGTTCTACGGGTCTAACCAGCTCCTAGGTGATGCCGCTGCCCCATCGACCTTAGTCTATCAGCAAAGATTTAGCGAACAAAGGGTTTGCAGGGTTCAAAAATGATGCTTCTTTGCAGGGAGTCAGGTCAGACTCCAAGTGGCCAGCGACTCACCTTCAGGCAGTAATAGCCCACCACACAGACGAAGGAGATGATGGTGTGGATAATGACCAGCGCCCGCAGCGTCGGGGCCATATACCCAGTGCTCTCCTGCAGGACAAAGAACACCACTGCTTCTTCCTCTTCCTCGTCATTGAAGGAATGCCACAGGTTTGTAACGTCCTCTGTCTCTTCTTCTAAAGGATCTTCAGTGACCTGGCCCAAGACACATATTCTCGTATTAACACCAGAAAAAGCCTCTGCCACCAGGCTCTCCCCACACACTTTATATTGCTAGTTTATGCTGTGCAAACAGTAGTGACTCAGCATTGCTTGCTGAGTGAATGAGGTTTTTGGGGTAACTTGTTCCTAGGAGCCCCCAGTATGTATCACCAGTAATTGCAAACAAAAATTTTAAGAGACAAAAGCTAGCTGTTGAGAAAAAGCAAAATATTTAAAAATTAGGGAAGTTTTACTATATGTGCTATGATCTGTGTGCCTCAGGAAGTAATCTCTGAAATGCTATAGCCTGGGAGGAGGTAAAGGCACGAACATGCACACACACATCTCTCTGAGATGCCATTAACATTCATGGCTTCAACCGCCATTCTCACACAGGTGACTCCCAAATCTCTACCTCTGAGACTTTCATCCTGAAGCTCCAACTCTGCTGGATATCGCCACCTGGATGCTGTGCACTCACTTCACCCTCAACATGTTTAAAACCAGGTTTTGTCACACCCTTCTACAGACTTTTGTTTTTCTTCTACAGGCAAGAGCCACTGGTTCAATGAGTAAAAGGTTGATGTGGGTAAAAGCATGTTTTATAAAAATCAGATTGCTGGCTTTGAGCTTAGAGGCCACGAGCTGCCGACAGAAAGCCCAGATGGCGACTGGCGCCCTCCACAACGAAGATTGAAGAACAAAAACTTGGCTAGTCCCCTTCTCCAATTCCCCAACACTGTTCCCCTCCCCCAACTCCCCAATAAAATCTTAAAAAAAAATCAGATTGCTGGTTTTAAATACTAAGGGAGAGAGGCAAGAGATAGACTAGCTAGTTAAAGTCCATGTCAAGAATCCAGGACCTGGCATTGATTCATTGATTCATTCATTCCACGAATGCCTACAGTATACATGACCCACTTACCAATGTTCAACGTCTTTATTTATCTTGATTAGTCCCTCTTTTCCCATATCCAGAAACCAACTCCTGTTAATTCTTCCTTAATAATAATTCTAACATATGGGCCAGCTATGATGGCTCTCTGTTATTCCTCAAGGAAAGAACTGTATTTATTATTCATTTTGGAATACCTTACAGTTCCTAATACAGGGTCTAGGACATAGTAGATGCCCAACAAATATTTGGAGAATTTATTAAGTCATGAATAGAGCAAGCCTGAATTATTGAAATAGTGCCCCAGCTAGCTTCCCTTGCAAGCAGTCTATTCTTATTGTATCCTTTTCAGAAGCCAGTTTCTTAGAAATGTCTTTCTAGTTTCTATTCTGGTTTTCTGAAAAAGTACATAGCATATGTAGCAAATACCGTCTGAAGTATCACCTTGTAAAAGAGCAGGATGAAGTTGATAGCGAAGGCTACAAACAGAGCAAGGAACCTCAGGTTGTAGAAATTCCTGGCCAGGTAGTGCTGAAAAGAAAAGGACAGACAGAAGTGGAAGAGCTTTGGAAGGGAAAGAGTTCTTCCCTCTCTCACAGATCTCGTCTGGTTAGGAGTTCACACAGGATTAGTCTCCACGCTTTGGTAACCTCTTCTAGGATAATCCTGGCCTTCCTATGACTTCTTTGGGGGAGGAACCAGAAATGGTGATTTAAAAAAAAAATGCTTAGAATGATGCTCAGAGGAGCCCTGCTCCAGCTTATTTTTCAGGGAACCAAATGCCTAAATAAGCCACCAGTACAGGACTCAAAAGCTGCTACTAAGGGGTGGTGGTGGCGGTGGTGTGTGTACTCCACACAGAAAGGGGTCTATTTGGAAGTTATGAGTGATTTAGGCTCACAAAAGACCCCCGCAGCTCCCACCCTGCATGCAGCCAGACTGTGGCCCAGAGTCCATGTCCCTTTGTAAGTCACAGCCCCAGAGCCTCTGCCTCGCCCCTCTCAGGGGGCACCATTCCCATCCTCACTGCCATTTTCCTGGAAAGGTCAGCGCCTGAGGACAGCTGCTTGGGGGAAGCTCTCAATCTCTCTGTGTAGGAGGCTCTCACCAATGGCACCCAGGAAGGTGTTGTCCCGGCCATCAGCGCCTGTACCTCAGTGGGCAGTTTGCCAGAGAAACATCTTCACAAGCTGTGCTGAGGGCTGATTGCATGTGGGATGACAAAGCCTCAGAGGACTAGCCTGAGAGCTTAACCTAACACAGGAAGATTCTTTCTGCATGCCAAATGATCCACTACTTCTGAACTTTGGACCGGGATGGGCTAAGTCCCCACAGAACACACACAGAACCAGCTAGAAAGAGGAGTGCCCGCTCTCTTGGAGAGAGCACAGGTTAGAGGGGGTATCCACTGCTGGGCAGAGAGCTGGAGCGCGTGGCCTTTTCCAGGTTTGCTCTTTTTCTTTTCCTCTAATACAAAAGGGACAGGCAGATAAACCAGGAGAGGAAAAGGGGGACTGAGAACGTGAGGCAGCTCAGCTAACCACAGGGTGAAACAAAGTCAGTGGCCACTTTGCTGAGGTCTGCCTGGGGCCAAGGTGGAGGGCTTACCAGCAACTTGGTCTGATAGATTTCCAGCCCTTTAAAGAAATTGGCCGTGAAGGCTTCAGGCTTCTCAACTTTCTGGCCATGCTGTCGCTTCTTCTTTTTGGTCGCTTCTGTCCACAGGGCCTTGGCTTCCTCTCCTTCTCTGGCTCTATACTCCTTCTCTCCATCTTCCATGCTGCAGGGACAAGAAACCCACTCAGCATGGAGGGCAGCGGGAGGCCTGGTCCAGGCAGGGAGATTGAATTAAAGGGAAAGCTTGTAATTATTCCCCAGGGGGCAGGAACCTCAGGTCTTTATCACCCAACAGTGCCTGGATATCAACTTTGTATTGAATGAGTGATGTCCACTCTGATGGCCGCGGTCAGAGATGTACATCGGTTAATAAATAAGTTTGTAGTCTTCTTCTAAAATTTGGATTCATGTTTTTCCTTCAGAAAAGGTGTCCTTTATTTGTTAAGACTTCATTCGAATTAGCAATAGTACCTACTCTTTTAAGTTTGTGGTAGGAATTAAATGAGATATTAGATTAGCACAGGGCCTGGCATGTAATAGGTACTGAATATATTAGATATCATCATCAACAACATTATATGCAGTTGCAAAATATAGGTGTTTGATCATTTGTTTGGCCAGATGGGGAAATTCTGACCTACTAGTGGGGTTATCAAGTTAACAAGGTTAATAATAGAATATGTTTATCGTATAGCTGGTGTTAAAGGAAATATATCCAGGGCTTGCACAGTATCTATTTCTTGTATTAATAGAAATCAAGTTTTTTATTTCCCATAGCAATAGAATAGTAGATGCCCTCAAGAACTACCTACTGTAGGATTGTGAGTACACAAAGCTACCAAGAACTTACTCTGCCTTCTCGGGTTCTACTTTTCCTTCTGAATCATGAGCTGCTTTCATCTCTGCTGCCTAGACAAAAATAACAATTAGTCAAGTTTTCCTCAAATCAGTGAGTTATGGTGATGGGTCATATCATTGGCCATTTTCATTTCCTTGGTCAGAACTCCCAATGGCCTTCTCGCTTCATGCTTCTGCTTTTCTCAGGATCATGGAATGTTAAGTGTCCTGCGACATATCAAGTTACTCTGGAAAGATGCCAAGACATAGATTGCTAACTTGAAAACCCCACTCCCTGTTATGATTCAACTCAAAGCGAAATCCTGTGCTAGGACACTCAGGGCCCCATGGCAGTGGGCCTACTGCCCTAAGGGACAGGGAGAGATGGGACACAGATCATACCTGGTCCAATCCAGAACCCGCGTCCATCAGACAGCACACCTGCCTTGTCTTCAGTCCTCTTACCTCCACCCCAGTCCCTCTGACTGATGACGGTTGAACTTAGAATTCCATTCAGGCTACTTACCAAGGTCTACAAAGCCCACATGATCATGGCCTTTCGCTCTGTGTTATCTGGCACCACTTGATTCGTTCATTCCTATACCTAAACACTCGGACCTCATGTCCTTTCTTGGGACATTCCAAATCCTTCCCTGAACCCGGACCCTTCACAACAGCCCTATCCTCTACCAGGGAGTGTGACTGCCCTGACTTTCCACGTGCCCGCCATCCCTCAGGACTTGGTTCAGATGACACCTTTTCAGAGGCCTCCTGGGCCATCCTATGTATAGTGGGGCCCACATTTGCTCTGTGACACATGTCCTTGTTCATTTATTTTAGCATGTGTCATAAGTGGTAATTATTTATTGGTTGTCTTCTTCCATTAGATGTTAAGCTCTGTTAAAGCAAAAATGTTGTCTCTCCTGTTAACCAACGTATTCCCATATCTTAGGAACACAGCCTGGCATGTAGCAGGCCTTGAATGAGTTCCTATTATGTGTCAAACTCTGTCCATACCCTACATCAGGGAGCAAAACAGAGTAAATTAATTAATATGGTAAGAATGCCTGTGATTCTGATGCTTCCTTTCCTGACTCTACAAACCACATGAGAGTTCTCGCCTACACATTTCCTTAACACCTGGCAGACCTCCTGCTTCACACTTATAGTGACTTGTCCAATGTGTATTTTTCCCACTAAATTATAGGAGCATTTCTCATTCACCACTGTATTCTCAGAGCCCAAATCAGTGACAAGCACCTATTAACTAGTCAATAAATATTAATGTAATGAATGAATAAAAGTTGTCTTTGGACTCTGATCTCTTCACACTTCTCTCCATACTCTCTTTAATACAAGAATGATGCTGTGAGCTGAGCTGGGTGCTGCAAGAGAGGAAAACACCTGAGGGCTGACCAAGGGCCAACTACCATGACCAAAGAGTTCTAAATTATTGTTATCTTATTCCCTGAATGTAGTTGACTGACTCAAAGTCCAAATTTCATAGTGGGTGCATCCCAAGAATGAAAATGTCCCAAGCATGATAAAACTCACTGGGACGCTGTGCAAAATCACAGGGTATCATCTGGACCTTTTGGGACGATGCAGAAGTATTGTCTCACAAGAAAAGTCTCCTGTGCTATACCTGGTTTTCTGTGCTTCCAGCTCACTAAATGAACCTGTCCACCGTGAGAACTAACCTTCTAATAAAAGTGTGGAAGCAAGGTGAGCATCACAGACCATCATGGTTGAACTCAACAATGTCAACTGAAGACCACTTACCAGTTAGATACAGACAACCATTTAAGTCTCGTTCTCTCCAGACATGGCAAAGCTGGAATTATAAAATCAGGGTAATCATAGGAAAGCTGGTATCTAATACATTGTGGGCTCTTAGGGAATTGGTATCAGTACTGATTGCAAGATATAATGGCAAGTCTTTTTCTGGGCATAAAGAAAGATGATGGAAACAAATGATGCTTACCTGTGCTTTCCTTTTCTTCCGTACAGTACTCTCTAGTGTAGGGGGTTCATCCTTGCCAATAATCTCCGAGAAGTCACCCAAACCCACTTCGGGCCCATGCTTTAAGCCACCTTCTTTCTTTGAGTGGAGTCCAAAAACACCTGACATAATATCTGCATCTCCTTTCTCACCCTTTATGAAGTGTACTAGTTCAGTGGTGATACCTGGCTCAGTCACTTCTGCCCTCTCAGCCTCCATAGCATCATCATGGATACCAAATTGGGTTGGATCAGGCATGTCCCCCAGGATCTTGGTCACCCTGATGTTCTTTGCTCCTTCTACCAGGCCCCCTCCAAACACTGTGTTCCAGAGGATCTGAAAGATTCCTCCCAATATGGCGAAGAACAATTGGAATAGTCCCACGAACAACATCCAGAAGAAAGAGAGTAACACCTTCACCAGCTCCTTCACAGTCATCTTTTTCACCTTCCTGTATTGCTTCCTGAGGTTTTTCAGGGTTGCCCTCTTTAGAAAGTTGGCAACATTTCTCTTTACTGAGGCACAGGCCATGGCAAACGCAGAGGCAGACTCAAAAGACTTCTCCTCCTCTTCACCCTCAATTTCTAACGTGTAAGAAGAATCTTCGTCTTCCTCCTCCTCCTCCTCCTCTTCTGGCCTGTCGGTTGAGTCAGATTCAGAGATCTGAGATGCTAACTGCATTTCAAAGATGGTATCCTCACAGAAGTTCACAAACAGTTCCATTTTTTCTTGCTCCCCACCTTCATTGACAACATCAAAGATGAACTGTCGCTTAGATTCCTTCACTTGGGGCTTTTCCCATTGAGTTCGGCTGGATTCACTGATCTCAAAATAAACACGCTCAATTTTCTTGGCTCCACCCATAATCTCAATGCGTCCCAGGTATGGTTCGAAGTAATTTAGCACACTTTCTGCTGGGTCCAACAGACACTTAAGCCGAGAATCATTTGGCATATGCTCGGAGAGATTTGTCAGTAACACTGCCACATTAAACCCTATGTCCTTGGCCGGCTCATGGAACCGGTCTACAAAATCCATGTAGTTAAACATGTCATTCTCATCAGCTTCTGCACACGAAAGGAGAAAGTCAATCTCTGACTGTGTGTACTGTTTCTGCCCTTCCATGGCCTTCTGGAATTCTTTTTTGGAGATAATCCCTTTACCATCTGGGTCATATTCTTTGAAGGTGTCTGAGCTGGTTAAGTCTTTAAGTTTCAAGAACATGTCAAAGAATTTCAAGATCATTTCTACATTGGTAGATGATTCTACCAGTGTGTCAACCATCTGCTTGCCAATAGTTCCATTTACCACATTCCCTGTGAGGCGGGTTAAAAAAGATATACAAATACATCAATAAACCCAAGCCATTGTGTAACTGGTTAGGTAGCTATTTTTAGAAGACTTATATGCCAAATCAGTCAGCTCTTTTCTGACTGTGGTGATTTGGAAATGGGCAGGAGGGAGCAGCAAGCCATAAAGACTACACCACTACGCACCAAGGGGGGAAGAAACAAAGGGAAGAAGGAGATGGCTCCACCAGGGCCTTTGGTCTAGCCTGGGGCCTGGGAAGTGGTTTTGTTATCAGATTATCGGGGACATGTAGGGATAAGTGGGACCCCTTTTATCCCCTTAGACCTAGGACGGTGCCCAACTCGATGGCTGGCATACACACTGGCAGCCAGATGTATTGAAAAGCAATGGGGAGAGGGAGAGGATAAGGAAGAGCGAAGCTTGGAGGTTTTCCCCAGTTCATTCTGGCTTTCCTATTGACATAAAATGAGTTGGTTTCAGGCTTTGTCCATCAGACCATGTGCCCCTCACTCATTTTTTTGTTGCTGGAAATTTAGCTTTCTAACCAATGTCATATGGCATCATCAATGACCTGCCAGAAGGATAATCTGTGTGGTTAGTATGGTTAGTGCTCGGACCAATTACAGTTGTGTGAATGCCTAGTTATACCAAACAGCCCAACCTTCCAGGAGGGACAGAAGCATCACCACCATGTCCTGAAGGAGATCCAAGAGTTCCTTCAGCAGCTCGATCTGACTGGAATCCTAGAACAGAAACAGGAGATACCCCTGAGCTATCTGATCCCTCCGCAAAGTACAGGGCAGCGAGCAAGAAGAGCCTGCTCTGGAAAGGTTAGGTGAAGGCTGTGTCATCTCGGGAGTGAGCTCCCTTCTCATTGTGAGTGTGGACGTCGTGCCATCCGCTGTGTGCAGCATTGGGAGGCTCAGTGTAGCAGGGTTCAGCCAACAGCTCTCCTTCACATTTTTCCTTTTTATTAACACAGTGTGGCAGATATAACACTTGTTGTCCAAAACTATTGAACAACCCAATCTACCAAAGAGCCTTTAGGTATCTCTAGTAGTTTATGCTGTCTTTTTATACTGGAGAAATACAAGTGAGCTTTTGGGGACTACTGCAATCCAATTAAGGTATCAAGATTATAATCACCAAGTGAGTTCTCCTTTTTTTTTTTTTTTCTAATGGACTAATTTAGGTTCTAGCTGGTGGTGATCTGGTCCCTTAAAATGGTCTATAATTGAAGGCTATACCTCTGGGTGATTTTGATACTAGTCTGTTTGGTTTTCATCCCAGCCTTGCAGACAGGGCATTGGCAAGTTAGCACTGTACTTATACCCTATTGTCACAGAAGGCAGACAATCCTTGGAAGATCTGAGGTGGGCAATCTGAAGGGGAGATTAAAAAATGCATCTGGGCCACACTTTGTTTACAGACTCTCTCACAAAGACATAGTTGTTTGTCTAACCCTTTAAATTTCAGAGGGATTTCACCCCACCTTTGGTGTGTGTTATAGCTATATACAAAATAGAAGTGTAGGATATTAGAGCTGGAAGAGATCTCAGAGATCATCTATTCTGACTCCCAATATTTCACAGATGATGAAACAAAAAACCAGCAAAGGGAAATGACTTCCTAAAAGTCACCAGTGAGGAGGTGGTGGGACCAGGCTCAAGGCCACCGCACTGCCCAGGCTAGGGTGACACAGGAGTCAGTTGGCTGACATGTCACTGCCGAATTAGCAGCCCTCCCAAGAACTCTCTCCTCCCATAAGGCCAGAGTCAAAAGGGGAAAAATGAAAGGGTTAAATAGCACATTCCAGAAGAGAGGAGGAGGATGTGACAGCCTTGAAAATTTTAGGTACAAGTTATTTAAATTAAGCCTGCAAATGTTATTCTAATCAGCCTGAAACATCCTGACGCTCTCCCTCACGTGTTGCCATGGAGAGAGGCAATCAACTACTACATACACTACATTTATTTGTTCATAATAAATGCTCTGAGCGATTCGATTCATTTTGCCAGAGAGATGGGGAGTGAGAAGGAAGGGCAGAGATGGGGAGGGAAGGGGAAGCCAAAGGAAGAGAGAACGGATACGTAAATTAAAGAGACAGGCAGACACTTGACAGATCAGACAGGGCTGGTAGATTGTTATAAACTGACAAAGCAGGGACAAGGAAGCAACAGGGATTAGCATCACAAAAAGCAAATGTTGAGGCACTTATGAACAGGGTAGGTTGGGGGGACACAAGGAAGGAAGCTGCATCCATGCAAAAGCCTGTCTGGGGGCATTAGTTCCTGTCTCCCATTTAGACCTACGTACGGTTTTAAAAAGGGGACCTAATCTGCATGACTTTTGCAGCCATTTGTTCATACAGCCAAATCCACAACGGGAATACCAAGAAGTGCGGATTGATTTAGCATTTCACACCGACGGGGGGCTCGTTGGGGACAGGCCACAGTACCTGAGAGAGTTTCATTTGCATGTTAGCAAAGACGTGGAGGAAGCCGACCACTGCGTCCCACAGCCTGCTGTGAGCCAGGCTCTGTTGGTTCCCAATGCAAGGCCCCTGTGGAGAAGGGGACGTCCTTATGTCACTTAAACACCACCAGCTGCTCTGAGACGTGCCCTAGGAAGGGCATTTGACACCAGCTTACATGAACAGATGGCTCCTTCCAAAAGTCACATACTTTGTGCTCAATATTTCCCCAAGATACTACCTCCTCCCCCATCATAGGATCCTATGTCTAAGCAAAAGCCACCAGGAATTTCACAGTCTGCTGATTTCCAGAGATTTTCTTTTAGCCTCAGAATGTGCTCTTCAGATATAATCGGACACTGAAGAACATCATTTAAAAGAGTTAAATGTTCTGGTTGAAACAGAGTTGAAGGCCACTCCTGCTCATTCTCATCCATACCTTGGCCTGTGAGGGGTTCTGAAAAACTCAAGGGTTCTGTGGAGCCCAATGTGAAAACCTGTTATCTGGCAAAGCTACATGTAAAATGCTATGACCACATGGCTATCTACTCAAGTAAAAAAACAAAACAAAACAATGACTAATATTCCTTAAAGAGGTTTATTTGTTTTGTTTTGAATGTACATGGTATATTAATTTTTTTTTAGCTGAGTCATCCTGTCACCTGTTGGCAGCTCAGCTCAGGCTGGGCATTGAACTGCTGTTGCTCAGAGCTCACACTCTTGAGCGAGCTCTTAACCAACTGAGCCACTCGGCCGGCCTGATTAATATTTCTAGTGTTCAACTACTTTTAGGGTTTTCTTATCATTAACCTGAACGTCAGGCATAATACCATCTCTAACTATGTTTTCTGAAGGAACAAACACAGAGAGATAACAATTACCAGTTTGTATTTTCCATGTTAATAACCTTGCCTATTTTTGAAGATCATTACTGAACCAATATTTCTTATCCTAAACTCTTCCTTATAGTTTATTTTTCTACCCTTTAATCAATCCCCAAACCACTCTTTGATAAGGAGTTTCTGAGAAGAGCACCGATACTGTCTCAAGTTCTAGAAAAGGCTTGGCAGAATTCCCAGGCACGAGGCGAGCAGGAGAAATAGTGCCTAAATCATGTAAGCCTGTCTAAACCACTGCTCATGTACATTTGGTTCATGTACTGTACATTCCTAGAAACCTCTAGATTCTTTTTGGAACAAAACTGTGTTGAAAGAAACTCACAGTCACTTAAAATAAGCTTCTTCTTTACTTTCTGGTTAAAGTTCTCCCTGGGAAATTCTGAAGATTAGGGTGGGCTCTGCAGAGAGCAAATCAGATGCTTGTCAAATCTATTCAATGATCTTCCCAGGTACAGTAAAACCTTGGATTGCAGGTAACTTGGTTTGTGAGTGCTCCGCAAGATGAGCAAACATTTCCAATACATTTTAACATGGTAAACGAGCGATGTCTTGCAATACAAGTAGTTTGTTTCCAGAACAAATTATGCTCGCAAACCAAGGCGTTACTGTATTTCACATTCTGTGACACTTCAGATGAGTCACCTGTTCCTAGGTTTATCTCCCCATGTTCTTACAATCCTTGGGTGACATCTATCTTTTAAAACCTCCTTGTCAAGTTGATAGTCTTAGTTTTGTGTTTATTTTAATAAGCATATATGATCTGAGTGTGCCAGTTGGCTCATCATATGGATCTTTACAAAATTTATATAATACAACTGTGATATGGCTACTGATTTTATAGCAAATTATGCCTGAATACATCCTTTATTCCTTTTCATGGTAGCTGGACCACTGTAGGCAATGAACAGAGAATGCTGTGAACAGAAAAAGAATGCTGCAAGATCTAGACATTCGACCTAAAATTCACTTGTAGTTTTAACTGCCATTGCACATAGTTTATGAGCTTCTGAAGTTACCTTTTCCATAGAGTTAATTTCTGAAAAATTAGTAGGATCTCATATTTTTTTAATCTTAAGGCTCAAAGTAACATCATGTATCCCTTTATTCCTTCATTCTATTAGTCATTTCTCTGCTCCACTCTTTACACTTACTGAACACCTATGATGTGCTAGACATCGTGCTAGAAATGAAGAATTTTAAATTGAATAAGAAGTTTTCCATCTGCAGAAAGTTTTCAGTCTGGGGGGAAAGCAAAACGTAACTAGAGGAATGCAAATAAAGTGTGATAATACTATGAACAGGTCACAGTGGGGGACCATAAACCATAGCTTCTCATGGACTGTAGGTACTATGGGTTCCTATTTACAGATAAGAAATATTGTCAGCATTAGGGCTGGGGGCACAGTCCACATGTGCATCCAAATATTCTCTAGAGAATTTAGAAGATAGGAGCGTCAAAAATGCTCTCTTTGTTTTCAAGCACGTACTCCGTCTCACATACCTGGATGTATTCAGTAAGAGAATTGAAAATCTGCTTGGTGACCACCAGAGCTTTGGAGAAATTGTGCTGTCCAGATTCATCAATGATGTCCTTCCCTGAATAATACCAGTAGAAATCACTGATTGATTCCTAAGGACAAACAAGCAGAGTTTAGTATTTCTCAAGCTTTGGTCTGTGTAGCTGAACTCAATGCTAGGGAAGAATACCAGAGAGTCCTATATCTCCATGACCTCTTTGTCATGACAGGAGCCTGGGGCTCTGTGAAGAAGCAGAGGCAGCGGATCCCTAACCTCTGTGAAGTACACATATCCCTCCGCAGGCAAGAACAGATAGAAGAGAGGACAGTGTTCAGCTGGACCTCGGTGACTATGATATAGGACAATTTATTCACAATGAAAAAGGTACATTAAAGATAATTATGGTGATCAACCAAATAATCACCATAACAGTAACAACCTAATAGTTAACACTGTGAGTGCCAGGCACTGTTCTGAGCACATTAAGTATATTAAACCTCTCAATCTTTACTGTCACACTATGAAACGGGTCCTACCCATTTTATAGATGAGAAAACTGGAACACAGGGAGGTTAAACAGATTGATTGCTCCAGGTCCCAAACTGGTAAGTGGCAGAGCCAGGATGAAGAATCAGCAAAGAGAAAAGAGAATCCTCTCTTAGGTTTGTGTAGATTTTCTTGATATTATTTGGATTTTCCTTCAAACAATTAAAGCAAGTGACTGCTCAACACTAAGAATTTGTAGATTCATCTTGTTCCCACCACTTTCTGGAACTCTTTCTCCTACTGAATAACCTGTTCTCATTCACAGGTTATTTTATAGCTGTGGGGCATTGTGGCCAGGTTTTCACTGGCGAAAGTAAACCAGCATTTATAATAAATGATGTGGCATTTTAACCACTCCCTCCACTTCAGTCTTCAAACATGCGAACACACTTTTTAGGTACAGCAGATCCTCGAATAAGATTGTTTTGTTCTGTGTTGCTTGGTTATAACATTGATGAGATGTCCTAAGACCTTAACTCTTAATTACATCCATTCGCCTATGGTAAAATTGGTTTTATTACATGTCATTTCACTTGCAGTCACAGAACCTGCTGACAACATTAACTCAAGACTTACTGTATGGACTTCCCTATAAGTGTGTGGGCATAGATGACAATACCTTCCCTATTGGGGCTTGACTGTATCCTGGGCCCTCCTGGCCCCTGTGTAACTGTCTTTAGCTTTTGGAAGTACCTCTGAGACATGCCACCATCCAAGGCCCACCTACCTGAAGACGCAGAAGGTAGTCCACAGTGCTGATGATGACATTCACAGTGGTGGTGTTGCCCATCTGAGTCCGCAGGAAGTTCTGAAAGTCTGACAACACCAGGGCTGGGTCAGAGTCCGACCCCATCATGCCAAGGGAGCCAGTCATGCTCTCTTGGCTAAATTCAGAAGAGGCAAACTACGTGAAAAGCCTTACAAGGGCACCCTGTTTGGGTCCTGGTGTCTCCTGCAGGACAAAATGCTGCCCTGAGCCTTCCCATCCCAGTGTCACCAGAAACTGGACCTAATGATCCCTGAGGGACTTGATAGAAAGGGTTGGGTGTTTTGTTTCACCATATGAAGATTCTGGAAGCAGTTTAGCCTTGGTGGCATTACATAACATGAGCCTTGGGTTAAAGGTCATTTTACATGGGGCTTCTTCCCTTCTTGAGAACGAATTAACTGTTGTCCTTGAGTTAGAACCTGGTTGTACCAAATGCAGCATCCTGAACTGAAACGTCATTTTGCACCTGAATGTTGTTTTCCCTTGACAAATCAATCTGTGCCACTTACCATTGTTATGTCCTTCACAGAGTAACTGTAGGAATCTAAAGAGATCTCGTGTAAACTCGTCATTCTGGAGTACTTTTTCACCTTGAAAACAGAGAACACTGGTGAGCATCTGTTTGCTTCTCAACACAGAACATCTGCCTATGCAAACGAATGCAAAAAACACTAAAGGAGCCGTCCCAGAGTGGTTCGAAAGGGGAACTCTGGATGAATGCTGATACACCCAATGAACTCAGAACTGAGGCTGCAGAACACAATGACCAACAAAGCTAAAATATTTAGCCCCCGGATGCAACTGTAAGGAAAACAGCCAGGCTAGTAGCAGCAATGGTTCACAGTCCGTCACCCATGCTCTATAAACAGAGGACTCTTCTTTAATTAAGCATCAAACTGCTGAGTTAAACTTGACATGCAGTCACCAAGCCTAAAATGTGGAGGAGCTGAGGGAATTACATTGGGTCCCTTCGGACGCACACATGGTAGGAACTCAGGCCAGAAACTCAAACTTACCACGCTCACGAACAATGACTGGTGATAAGAGAAAAACAGAATAGAAAGTAAGAAAACAATAAACACCATGATACACTGTCTTTAGCTAAGTTTGGCTCTATGAACACATCCAGACTGCGCTGGCTTTTAACAAAGCTACTGATGAAAATATTTTGCTGAAATGGAGCAAGTCCTTGCAGAATTAGAAGAAGTAAGCAGGGCTCTAACTAGAAATAATCAGGAAGAGAGTGTGGCCTTCACATTCATTAGTTACTTACGTGTTCCTTCCTCAGTAACCATCCCCAGGCCTTCAGCTTTATTCTGCCTCTCAAATGCGTTCAAATCAAGGACACTTGTAATAGACAAAAGGAAGCAAGGTCAGGGCTACACACACTGGGATAATGGATTTCTAACGCCAATGTTCCTATTGACCAAGAATATCCTGCCCTTATATTATCATAAATGCACTAATGCATAACAGTGTGTTTGAGAGTCTAACGGTTCCCTGGGTTTGTGCCAGGCAGCATTGCCCAAGGATGCCTGGAGCTCAGAGGCCTTGTTATACACATGGGGAGGATCAGAAACACTTATGGTGACTATCATTGTTTGTCCAGTTTGAGTGCTTGCTGATGGACGAAGACTTAGAAAGGCTTCCTAAATAAAGAAGGAACAATTTGTTTCTAAGACTTTTCAAGGGCAAGTTTGCTTTACACTGCACTAATGAATGTTCACTTCCCACATTTGCATACTTTCTCTGAGAATCACGAGGAATTGTTGCTTTTAGTGATTAGGATGAATATTGATGGCGAGAGCTACAAACTTCCAGATTTTGAAGGGCCATACCTTAGGATTCCTGGATTATTCAGGGGGTGAGATTAAGCTTTCTAGAGGCAATGGTGTCCCTTCATTTTTGTCCCCACTTTCCTCAACCTTCCCAATCACAGCCACCATCAAAGCCTACTTAAGTCAGGAACCCCGAGTACAACCATAGATTTTAATAATGAGGACACTGTATGATATTGTTTCCAATTGGGGCTCATTGTACGCTAACAAACGCTAATTCCTTCCCCAGTCTGGAAGGTTTCATAGAATATAAGAACATAGGTCTCATAAGAATATAGCTATTAAGGAAGCTTTTGGCTGAATCCATTAAGATTCAGCAAACCCCTGCCTGCCTTTTACCACTGGGCAAAGGAAATGACCAACAGATAGGAAAGACATGACAGAAAAATCCAGCACCTCTTTCCTCCTTTTAGGAGTCACAAACACTCTGTAATTTAGATGAATTTTAATAAGGAAACAGTGAAAATTCCTAATGTCATCTTGTTGGTTCTCCCCAGATTCTGCTGTAAGAAGGGTTTCTTCAATAACATAAAACTATTCTCCTATTTTGGTTTTGCTATCAAGGGAGGAGAATATGGACATAGCTGCTTTGACGCAGCACTTCCGATTTAAGAGACAATCTGTGCAACAGACATTTCTGACCCTTACTCCACTCCAAAGCACCCATTTCAAATGTTTTACTTTCTCCAATGCATATTTTACAAATATGTATTATTTTCATAATTGGCAAAAAAACCATTAAAATTTCTTAAAACTTGTTAGAACTCAGTTGGCCCCTAAGGGTATGTCACCTGTCCGTCCATTATAAGTGAGTTTAGCATGAGCTAGATAATTATAACTTTGATTTCTTTCAGAGTGAGTTGCAGACCGTTCAACACACATGTGGATCTTAGAGAATGAGTTGACACTTTTCTTAGAAAGATTTCTAGCCCATTTCTGAAATGAGCAAGTATGGTGACCTTCTGACTTTTGGTTATGTATTGTTCATTTGGCGGAGGGTTCAGCCATGAGGGGAGGCTTAACTAACCTGGTAATATAAACAAAAAGTTTAATGCTATGCTTTTTAGGCTATGCAAAAATGTTCCCATGTTAGGATGTAGGTCTGTCAAAACGGATGTGTCGAAGCATGTACCCACCAAAATACCTTTTAAGGCTCAAAGATTAGTTAAGGATAAAGATGAACAAAGTGCCTAATGGGTCTAATGAAAACACAGCCTTGAGTTACAGTGAGGTGTTCCTCTTCTTTTTCTATTTTTTTCTGGTTTGACTTTTACGAGCATACATGTTTAGGAGAAACTCATAATTCTAAGGATAACACCACAACAAAAAAGGAGGTGAGGGTGATTAAAAAGCCAAACAATGGTGTGTAAGAGTGTGAGAGAGAGAGAGAGAGAGTGTGTGTGTGTGTGTGTGTAATAGAGATTACATGTTCCCCTCTGAATATTATTTGAGTGCCACCCTGAGGCTGGAAGAACTATATCTACCCTCTTTGCTTTCTGAAGTAGGTGAAGCCTTTCTCAATACTTCCATGATAAGCCAATTTATTTTGTAGCCCTCTCCATCCCATTTCTGTTTCCCTTGAATAGTAGAGTTTAAAAAAACCAAAAATGCTGTGGGTGGTTTTCCCTTACTTACCTGCAAGACTGCATAAGACCAGAAAGGCTTTGAAAGAATCCGGCATCCTTTTTCTCCTTTAGGTAATCTAACATTTTCTGCAAAGGAGACACATTTGAAATGGAAAAGCAATGGAAACGATGCCACAAGTAGTGACCCGCCTATCGTAATGGAGAAGTGGCAAGTCCTAGCCACGCAGGCACATCGAGTCAGATCCAGGTGGTGGGTTGTGACCCTGGGTAAGCATCAGAGCCGCCTGTGGACTGAAACCTGCCATGTGTCTGATCCCTACCCTCTACTTATAGAACCAGAATCGTTTAGGGTGGACATTTTATTTTATAAAGGCCCACTGGTATTTCTGCTAGGGCAGTGTGGTAGATCTTTGACATTCATACATTTACTGTTTGAAGTCTCTCCTGTTTGGGAACAAGTGCCCAGAGCACGATCTAGTGGCTGAGGTATAATACGAACAACTCATGCGGTGAGTCTGACACACTGAACCTGAGCTCAGCCAGTGACGAGCCTCATTGAGAGCGCAGTATCTCTTTTACAGTCAGGCTTTCTTTGTTACTGGGAAGGCAGGAACTTTGTCTGGCATTATAAAAATTTTGTTTCATTAAAAAAAGAAAAAAAAAAAGGCCCTACAAGAAAATCAACTGATGGAGTGGTGATGGAAGAGAACAGAAAGTGAGGAGTGTCTTAGAAAATGTTAGTACTTAATGAGAAACTTGTTTGGGATGAATTAAATACTGGGAAAAATTATATTCAATTTAATAGTTATGAACTTGGAGAGTCTCAAAAGGCCCTGGGATATAACCCTCACAAATACCAAATGTCTTTGAAATGTCACTTTCCTGTGCACAGATACTTTTAGCCAGAGCCCAGAGCACCCAGGAGACACCGGTACATTCCTGTCTTCTGCAGCCAGTTTCAACTCAGATTGTTGCGTGAATTCCATGTGCCAGGCACGCTGCTCTATGCTGCTATGTGCTGTCTCATTTAATGCACGGTGGCAGGGGTTTTATTTGCATTACTCACTGCTACACTCTCCACCCCTAGAACAGAGCCTGGCTATAGAGCACAGTCAGCAATCACTAAACAGTTGTGAATGAATGAACGAATGAATAGGTATGTGGGATTATGAATCCCACTTAACTGATCAGGCTCTTTGCTCACAATAAGGCAGCTACTTCAGTGAAAAGGTTGAAATAAAAAATCAAGGCTTAGAAAACTACAGCATATTTGTGCAAAAAAATCATTTAACGATGAAGCAAAAATATGTTTTTGTCTTTGAACCCTGGGTAAAACCTCTTAATTTATCTGTCGACTCACAGCCTGGTTTTATCTGTGTTCCCAGCTACTTGGATATAATTGGCCACTAAAGACAAACACCAGTCAAGGTGATTCTGAGTGGCTCCCTCTGCAGCAGAGTCAACACCTCTTCCCTAAAGTATGACAGGTGTCAAGTGGGAATATCCCAGGAAGTTTGCACCATCTCCCATGAGTCCCTATTACCTGTTGCACACCCGCGTTGCCTCCATTCAGGATGGCGATCCCCAGCTTCAGAGTCTCCACCACCATGGGGCTCATCTCACCTGCCGTGGTGAAGATTCGATTGAGTCACCAAGGAAACAGAGGGTAAATCACACCTACTGGGCTTTATCAGGACTCTTTAACAAATACAGTTCTATGGTATTTACAGGGGCCCATCCAGAAACCATGGAAACCACCTTTGCTGGCACTTATCATCTGAAGGACCATCTCTGCGGCACCACGCTCATGCAGCCGAGCTTGCTGATAGAGGGTTTTCTGCTTTTCCATTTCTTTCTCCTGGAAAAAAAATGCACAGGGCAAGATTTGTTTATCCCCAGGGAATTCACTGTTGAGAGAGATTACCTTTACTTGCCTAAGGAAGGCAACACACATAAAGCAGATCTCTGAAGTTTATCTTCTGATGCTACCCAGCTTTCCAAATGTGTCTGCCCGTGGTGCATTCATAGTTTGATGATGCAGTTTCCACTTTTTATACGGAGAGGAGACACCCTCCATTCCCCTTTTATACTGTAATTATAGGAAGTGATCCCAGGTTCAAATATGTTTGTTTTCAATGTTCTGTCATATAAGGAAAACGACTGAGGGGTCAACAGGAGTATATCTGTCTGAACGTAGAGAACACCCACTTATCTAGAACACTCAGACCACAGTTAACAGGTACTTTACCAGATTATGGGATACTAGAATGTCAAGGCTTTCCAGAACTGCAATTATAGTCATTTACTTAAGTGGCATACTTTGTCAATAAGAGAGTACAAGTCAACTCATATAGTTTTATCTTGGGAGATTCAGGGCTCTGCACTGCCTCAAAATAAAAATTGCTATTATCACATTTGCAGAATAGTAGTGCACAACCCATCCCAGTGTCCTCCATGGCCTTGCGGTTTCATTTTTGGGTGTTTGAGTTTGTCTTTCTACGGCCCCTGTTACAATCATAGTACTTGGGTAGAAGTAGAAACTTTCCCAGAGGAACAGAGTGGAGTGGTGTGCTGACTGACTGACTGACTGACTGACTGACTGACTGCCTGCCTGCCTGCTTCCCTTGTCAGGAAGAACCACAGAACCACCGTGAATGGGTGTGCTTTATTTAGGCAGACATGTGTGTCTGCCAGCAGATACACATGGGGGAGCCACATGGCTCATGTCAGCACCCACTGATGAAGGCCCCGTGTGCTGTTGGCTTTGGAGGTGGCCCTGTTTTCAATTTTCCTGAAAACTCACTTCAAATGTTTTTTCCTTGTCTTCCTCTTCTTCGTCGTCCTCCCCACTCTGACAACTCTGGATTTCATGGTACAGGGAAAAGAGGAGACAGACAATCCAGTTAAAGGTGAACCTAATAAACAAGGCTCTGTACTGGGCCAGGGCAAGGGACAGGATGTAATAATGCACAGGCACCTTGGGACCTCAGCACTTGGTAAAACCAAGAACACTTTGGCCACCGCAGGGCAACATTCTACGCTAAATGCCACCGTTGCAGTTACCAAGGGGTTCAGAAACAAGAAACGGGAACACTGAGATCACACAGTCGATGGGGCCTTATCTGGTTTAAGCACAGGCCTGAACTCTTTGACCTAATAAAGTTCTGCTGGAAATCGAGAGACAGGAGTTCAGGGAGCTGTCCCTTTCGAAACAAGAACCAGGGGCTTGGCAAGAAGACCAGAGACCCTAGGATGTGAATCCCCAAGTGCCCTGTCCCTTCGTCACCCTGTGGTGCACCTGGTAAAGGAACAGGTGCCCTGTACCCCAGCATGTTCCCCTTCCCGCCTGACACATTGTCCCATCCGAGAAGGAGCAGTCCCCTTAACCACTCAGTGTTCCAGAGGCCACCGTCCCTCTATGTGACACAGAAACAACATCTCTGGACACTCTGCCTCTTCCAGAACACCAGGACCTCCCTCTAATTTCTAAGTCTATTTCCACGTGTACTGAACTTCCTTCAACGACAGACGTGTTTGAACTATCGGACGTGTTCTGAAAATTGAGTGGAATTGCAGGAGCAGCCTGTAGGCCTAAGCGCTTCAGCTGGCTTAGAACAGCCACGTGAACCTAGCCACCAGCACCCACTGCTCCTTGCAAAACCTCAAGGTTTTCTTAGGAAGAGGGTAGAGTGGTTTACTAATGTCACCCGTATGGCATGTGTGCTGTGCCCTGCCTGGAGCCCACGTCATGAACGAGTCCCAGGACTGCTGCTCAACATGACAGTTTCCGTGTGCCCGAAGAACTCTAAGGGAAGACAAAGACTGAGATGGTGGGCAGCAAACCCAGGTGTACCTTGGCCATCATGCTGGAGTAGGAGGTGTACAGAGGGTCGTCTTCCAATTTGCTGCAAGGAATGGAGGAAATATTTAACAGGCTACCTTCAGGGCCCAGCAGGAAAGACTAAGAGCCCCAGAAATCTTAAATTATATGCACTAGTGAGTTAATAAGAACCTCCTTCCCCCCACCCCGATTTTTAGAAACCACCCTGAAAGTCTGCACCGGCTTTACACAGAATCCAGGGCTGAAGGTTTCAGGCTGTTTCATCTGCAGACCCAGTCAGTGTCTGGCACTACGAGGAGAGGGCTGTGGCTTATGGAGTTCCCCTGGGTGTTCCCTGGTGACCAGCACTAGGGCAGCAAGAAGGCTGCTCAGATCTGGCACCGCCTTTCCAGACACCGCCATCAGCGAGAGAAAGATGGGGAGGCGGCCATGCCTGGGGCCTGGGGGAAGCAGGATGCCCTGACGGTGCTGACCTCCTCTCCGTGAGAGCATTGCGGCTGAAATGGAGAATGATCTGGTGAAGCGGGTCTGGCTGCTTGTCCGTCTCCTCCTCCTCCTCCTCTTCCACCTTGGGAGATTGCTACACAAACCAATGCAGACAGGTGTTAGGCATGGATTTCAGCACGTGCCGCACAACTGCATGCGAACGGAGAGAAGGTAAAGCGCAAGGCACGGAGAGCATCAGACTAAAAGCACTGAGAGAAACCACTATGTCATGTGTTTATTTCAGGGCAGAAGCCCTAAGGATGCAAGGCTGGGGATATAAATGTATAGAGAGAGAGATATATTTTTTCCAGCCAATCAAGGAAACATTCCAATTTGGGGTTAAAATAAAACGAAAGGAAAAGCCAAAGCCTGGCCACAGGGGAGGGGCTCCGGACCCCAATTGCAGGACTCTCATGCAAGCTCTGGGCACCCGAGTTCAGGGGGGACGCTCTGGGGAGTCAACCGAGAGCCCGGATCTCTCGGCCAACACCTGAAATTTCTCTTGGGAGAGTGGGGCTGGAAATAGGGATGGGGCAAGAGTTACACAGTCCTGGGGCCATTTGGGGGCTGATGCTACTTTAGACTCAGCCTAGCTAAACATTTCTCTTTTCTAACCTCACTTCTGATTCGAAAAATCTTTTTGTTCCTGAAAGATGCCATCCGGGAGCTACAAGCCTTGCAGCTTCTCCTTTTACTGAGTCTTTTCTCTATCTCCTGTTACAGAAAGGGGACTAGCAGCTGATGTGAGAGGTAATAGTGAGTTTTCTAGCACAGCCAGCAGGGTAGGCCATGTTCAGTAAACTGGTGAGAACTGCAGAGGTTGTGTGAATGGTTCAGAGAAAGGGGAGGGCTGAAATGATGCTCACTGTCAACTTCACACTAATCAAGAGACTGGGGAAAACCAAGGAACTGTCTTTGTCACCAACAGGAATATATGAAAAGAATGGAGGGTATAAAGAAAAATGGAAGGAAAAGGGGAGGGAAGGATTAAAGGAAAAGAGATGGGCAGAGGAAAAGAAATGGGGAGAAAGGGAAAGACAGAAAAAGAAAGAAACACAGGGAAGACTGAATATAAGAAACACAGGGCAAGACTAAAGAGTAAGGGATAAAAGATGAGAGAGACAGAGAGAGAGAGAGAGAGAGAGAGAGAGAGAGAGAGAGAGAGAGAGAGAGAGAGAGAGAGAGAGAGGGAGGGAGAGAGAGAGAGAGATAGAAAACGAAGAAAACAAAAACAACCATGGGTTGGCCACAGGAAAAGAGGGTTTCTTTTCTTTCTGAACCAGGATGAGGCACTGTGGTGCTGTTGCAACCTACTTTTCCCCTTTGTGTGCCATTTTAAGTAGTTTTCGAGCATGAAGTCTGTTAGAGACAGGGCATGACAAGTTTTCTGAAGGGCCAAATACAGAAATGTGAGCTGCAGGAAGGAGATTCTGATATGCTTTCCCCAAAGCAGAGCTACTGGCCAGAAATGCAGGGCCTTGGCTAGGGCGGGTGGCCTCCTCCAGGCAGTGGTGCTCAAAACTTAACTTAGCTCGGACTTTCCATGGCATGGCTGTGCGCTCGAAGAAGTGTTAGCTGTTAATGATGATGATGAGGATGATAAAGAGTACTAGCACCTCCAAGTGAAATTCATCCTCTGGCTCTTAGGACCATTAGCAGGGCTTCCCCTGATAATTTATGCCGTTAGTTCCTTTCAAATTTACAAATTCGATTCTTTGTGAATCTTGAACTGCTATAAATGCACACACAGGAACACAAAAACCAAATTCATTCACACCCATATCTGCTCCCAGTTGAGTCAGTACTTACAGCCAAATCCTGTACTAGTTTCTCTTCAAAGGAATACTCCTCTGTTTCTATCCAAAATCTCTGATAGCCATGGAGGAAGAGGTTAATAGAGCGGTGCCTGAGCGGAAGGGGTGAGAGTGAGGTCAGGAGGGGTCCATGGGACATCTTGTTTTAGTCTGGGCAGTTAACGGTTAGTAAGCAGGACAGACTTTTGTACAATTCTTATCTTCTGATTGGTCAGGGTAGCCAGTAGCACACCAGAAGCATTTACTTCAAAGAAAGCAGAACTCTCTAACATGGTGTTTCCTGAATGTCTGGAACACCTTCTGAATGAACTAACAGTGGTTAGTGTGAGACCCATGGTGGAAGGTAACAATGGTTAGCGGAAGGTAACCATAATCCTACTCTGGTCTCACAGGGTCTTTATCACATTTCCTCTCTCATGTGAAATAATTCGCTAAGGAACAGCCCAGAAGTATTTGCTTAATACGGTAATTTGGTTTTCCCTTTTGGCCAATCACTTCTCCAGGTAATCCAATCTAAATCCTGCTGATGGTGAGTGGGTTAGTCTCAGATATACTGAAAACCGCAAAGTATGGCTTCTTGATAGGGGCCTCCAAGGAACCACACCTGTAAGGTGCTCCAGCTTTTACTCAGGAAGGCAAAGCTTGGGTAAGGGGCACTCATTAGTGTGTCATGGATCCTAGCTGTGGCCCTGATACCTGGGGATACTGAGTAACTGGCACAGGCCACCCACTCCTCTACGTCAGCATTGACTTCTGGGAATATTAGCCACTGAATAGCAGTTAATTGGTTACCAAATGTGAGCAGAGTAGTGAGGAGGGAAGGAGAGAAAAGGAAGATGAAGGTCAAGACCACAATCATCAAGACCTGGTCATGGTTTCAGGAAGAATATAGACAGCCCTTGCCATCTTTCGTCAAAATCTGACCAATCAGAGTCATTTTTAAAAATTGCACAAATTTGGGTTTTTATGATAATGTTACATCATGGTCAAGAAAGGAGGGATGTGCAGAGAATGAGCAGGTCTCTCCACAGGTTACATTACCATTAAAATGGGTATAAGCCTGTCATACTGAGTTTTTTCATTAACCTTTTCCAGCCAAACCCGTTGAAAGGTGCTCAGGAAGAAATTGTTAATTTTGTGTCTGGAGAAAAGCACACAGGTTTTCTTTTAAAAACTAACATCAGAGAAAACAGTTGCCACATCATAAAATAAATCCCTTTAGCCCTTTAGTTTGGAAGACTCATGCAGTTTAGATCATCATAAGACAGAGGAGAGGCGTTGTCTCCACCATTAGCTCCTTAGATAGTTTTTGTTGTTGGAGTTACAAAATCTCCTTACAGTCCTCCATGCTAGAGAGCAATCAGGGCAAACTCCCAAACCAGTGGGGTTAGTGGTGTGGGTGGTCACGGTTCATCAAGGACATAGTGAATTCCTGGCCTTAATATTATCCACACAAGGGTGAATTGCTGAAGGGGTGACCAAAATATGAAAGGGTGGTATTAACATTTTCAGTGGATTTAGAAAAAAAAAATGCTTGTTTTTGAGAGATGTAATCTGCCTAACTGGTCTTGGAGACATGTGCTTAGAGCCAAGCCCTTCTGAAGGTCAAGTTAGCACAACATCAGGCATGACTCTGTACTGGGGGAAAGTGAATGCCTTCTGATGTTTCGCCAGTTCTGGAAAACAGACAAATCCTATGCATTTTTGCTTTTTCTACTGGGCTATGAATTCCCCTTTTTTTGCCAGGACTTCAGCAGCCTTCATGCCTCTGCTTAATTTTTCAGCTTTTTATTAATGAATTCTGCTTGATTCTGTGGTGCCTGATCCCCTTCCAAAGATACTCGGCTATTTTCTCGAGAGAACTGTAGGAGCAGACATGTGTCTCAGAGGCCGTGATTCTCCACCATCTTCAAAGATCTTCAGTAGGAAAGGCCAGTTGGCGGGTTGGCTCAGGACAGGGTTATAGGACACTCCAGATAAATGATGGCCAAGACGCACAATTTGATGAAAGCAAAATGTCAAGCACGGGAATAGTCCTTCATCTGATATTCCCCCCAAAACCAAAAACCCACATTTATTTGCATGGAATTCAGAATGTACTTGTCCCAGTCAGTTTATTTTTCCTGACCAGGTGAGGATGTTCTTATTGGCTTGAGAGTTGATGAAGCAGAGGCTGACACTCAATCACCAGCTTCGTTTGTTGATCACAGATCCTACTCACTGACTCTGCAATCGTCTGAGGATGGGAATGTTGTCACATCACCGATGACACTGAGTCAGTCTCAGCGGTCAACGCTGGCCCAGTCTGCACTGATACTCTGCCCCATGATGACACAGCATGTGTGTTCACATGCATTCCAGAAAAGCCTTCGCATATTTTTTACTTCAGAGTATGGCCCATATAAAGCATTATGCCCCTGACTAGCCTCTTGGGACAGTGCCCTTTCTTTACCTTGAAGGCAAATACAATGTGCTAAAGGATTCTCAAATTACATTTCTGTACCTGCTGAGGGAACACAGTAATTTTGGTGTCATCCAAGTGCCTCAACAGAGAAATACTGTTTGCTCTGTTGATGGAATCTAGGGTAAAATATTTTAGAAAACAGTTCTCTTTTTCCAGGGTGCCTTTACATCCTCACAAACAACCCTGCGCAAGTAGAACCAGGGAGTTTCCATATGCTTATGTGGCTGACTTCATGGTGCAAACCAGTGAGCTGAGGCAGGCAGAGGCACTAGGGTAGCTCATCTGTTTTCAGTTTTTTGTGCTTACCTTGATTTTTTTAGCTGGCCATTATACTATATGCAGACTGTAATAGCTCCATGGGTGAAGGATTCCCATTTCTACCCCTTGGATCATGCGTGTCAGGGCCAGAAGAGAGCACACTTTGTGGGAGGGTACCTTAATTCCCATCACTGGCTCACAAGCCAGAAGAAAGTGACAGAATACTTGCCTGGGCAGGTTGTATAGAGGGGCCATCCTGAAACAGGCCACCACTGCCCGTTTCCGCTGCTTTGACAACAGTTTGTGCCAAACTGCCTTCTTGGACCTCAAAGGCTGCTCCACCTAAGAAGAAATCACATGGGTAGGTACGCACTAGGGTGACTGGATGGCAGGAGGTAGTCACCAGCAACCTGGACTTCTCAATGCTGGAAGAATGTTCATTTCTTAACTGTAGTCAGCAAAAGGTACCCAGCAGTAGATGATTCAGTTTGTGGAGGTATTAGGATTTTTTCCTTCTCTCAACTGCTTTTGGCTGCTTATTGCTTAAGAGCAGCTTTAAAAATGGGTAGGGAACTTCAACGGGTCATTTGAGCTAATGGTACAAATTTGTGCAACACCGGGAGGGGAAATAATTGAGGCGTCTGCTACCATGAAGCACCAAGATGACACCTGGGCATGAGCTGGGATGATCCCTGCTCCTTGTTTTCTGTCTTCCAAGGGCACTCTTAACCAAGGCCTGAGTGTAGAGGAGCTCTGTATCCTCCAGGGTAGCCTGGCTTGCTCAATCCTCAGTGCAGATGCTCCTTACCTGCTCCAGGTGGAAGACTGCTGCTGAAATTCTCTGCACACGCTCCACTGTCTTTTCTGGATTGGAAGGTTCTTCGCTCTTCAACACATCCTTGTAGAGGTTCAATTGCCACTTTACAGCTGGGTCATCAGACTGAAAATTGAAGCACACTCATGAAATGAGCAGTTATCCAGCATCTCTTGTACTGAAAAAGCCTTTTACTCCTAGCATGGTTCCATCACAACAAGACTCTCTATTATTGCCTCTCATTCTATTAGCTTCTTCTGAAACACTGTAGATGCTATGTAGGAACTTCTCATTCTAGCCCATATGTCCCTTAACTCTTCTGTCACATTTTCCATCTTGTTCTTTCTCTGTGCTGCATTTAAATTTCCTTAAAGCAATCTTTCAATTCACAAATTCTCTTTTCAGCTGTGTCTAGCCAGGTTTTTTAACCCATAAATTGGATTTTGAATTTCAATGGCTACTTTTTATTTTCATAATAACTATGAGGTCTTTTTCAAAACATCATCCCTCTTCTTTACAAAAAATAATGTCCAAGTCTTGATTTATGAATTCTATTTCTACCTTTATCTCTAAATATTTAAACCATACTTATTTTTAAATTTCTTTCTGCAGTTCCTTAGGCCTGAATTCTTCCTTTTGTTGCGTTTTCTGACTCTCTAGTAGTGGTAGATTTCATTCCACACTTTGTACTTTTTTAATATGAGCTTGTCTTCAGGAGAAGTTTTATTTATTGGCATCTCAGCCTGTATTCTAGGGGGTAAAGACCTTCCAAGTGGTTTCATGGCTGTGTTTCCAGGAGATTCATGCATTTCACTGATTCAAGGCTAATTTTATATAAGTTTCTTGTTCTGCATTTATGCACAACATGAATAATTAGGTCCCATCCTGTCTTCCTTTAAGGTTATTGGAAACCCCAGCCCCTAAAATACATATCTGGGCCAGAGAACCCTACGAGTTTTCCCAAGTGCATCAATTTCTCCTCAGTACTATGATTTGGTGTGTCCTCTTCTTTTCTGGCACCTGGGGTTTCCTTTTACTGCCTTTTCTGTAGTATATTTTTTCCACCATTCCTATATGTTTGGGATGGGAACAAGAGGCTATTTGTGTCAGCCTAGTCCTCCATCTTAGGGAATAATGTATCTGTGGAAAGAGCTGTTCAGGGTTGCAGGCCTGGAAAACTATCAAGCAGCCTTTAAAATGAAAATTTTTTATTTTTATTATACCAACTCAGGTACAAAGTTACTTTGTTTTCAAGTCTCTTAGAGCAGGAGGTGCCGAAACTTCCCCCAGGTGTCCTTTTCCCTGTTTAATAAGCCTCAGTCAGTAAATTCTGAGGCCTAATCTAACCCCCTGCTATGGCTGGATGTTACTTAGTTCATACAGCGGGAGGTGAGAAGACATGCTTTACTGGATAACTCTTTGCATCCTCTTTGTAATAGCAAAGGAGAGAACAAAGTTAAGGGCAAAAAAACCCAAAAATTAAGGACAGAGAGCTAGTCCTACCAATTTAACACAAATACTCTGAGGCTGCTTTCAGAGCACATTTTAGGAAAACGAGTACATTAAGCAGGACAATGACACCCTGCAGGCAGAAGCAAGCCTGTGTGAGTTCTCTTACTGCTGCATCACCTTTTCCTGCAAGTGCAAATTATTCCGCAGGTGTTCCTTCACCTCTTCATCTGTGTCCCTCTGTGGAAAGAGATGTCAACACTTTATTCCTACAGGTCACTACGGAAATGTAAAGGAGGGTAAAAGGATGTACGGGTAGCCAATGGCCAGTTTTGATGGAATCTTTATTACAAAAAAGAAAAAAAAAGAAATTAGAGACTGTCCCAAAGCACCTGCTAGCTCCCAAACCAGCTTTAAAGATGAGGGTGTGTTGCCTCTGTGCATCTTGGTTTCATTTCCTCTGCCCCCACCCTCCACCCCAAGGAGGACTGGGCACCTGTCATTGCCTCACATGCTCAACCAAGGCAGATGCGTGACTTACATAGCTGTATCGTGCCTTTGCCAGGGAGATCAGCTCCTGATCGCCCGGGGTGCACATATTCAAACCAATGGGCAGCATTTTCTTGAGTGCCGCCACGATGAGGGAGGTCTGGATGGAGTACAAGTCTCCCCTCCGCTTCGTCTTCTTCCGTTCCTGGTCCTGTCCTCCAGACTAGGAGATGAGGTTGAAATAAACAGAGGGGCTCAGTGATTCTGAAAGGAACTGCTTCGCCTCGGAGGCAGCCTGCCTCCTTGTGGCCCTGTCAATACAGGTCGGGCCTTACTACATTTCAAAGGGCAGTAAAAGGAGCGTGTTATACAAAGACAACCAGGTGGCCTTAAAAAAAAAAAAATCCCTGCACCCTCTCCTTGTGCGCATGCTCACAGAACCACATGACCAGATACACCACGGACACCTATAGCCTTTGCTCATTCACTTTGGGACCGAACAAATAAACTGGTGTTTTTCGAAAAGAATGATTTAATTACTGTCAAAATGACTCCAGAAAAGAACTGAGAATCCTGATGCCCGGTGCCAGTATAAACATATGAAAGAGCATCTAGCATAGAACAGCTGTTTCCAGGGCTGGAGCGGGGTCCCGACCGTGAGGCAATGCAAATTCTCCCAGGGAGATGAAACTAAATCCCCAAGTAAGGGCTGCTCTGAGATCTGACCCGGGCCAGCTGGGAGGGACTGGAACTCTCCAGGTCCCCAAGAGTCCGCCCCCTTTTTGCCTACACTTTCTCCTCCCTTGTAGGAGAATTCATCAGAGAAGAGTCCAAAGCACTGGGCTGAGGCAATCAACCAAGGGCCCTCAGCATCTATGACATGGTGAGGGTGGGGGTCTGGGTTAGGGGAGGGGGCCTTCAAGGAGACGAAGCCCTGCAGTGACCTAATTTTCATGATGTCAGGCTCTGAAAGAGCAACGCTGCCCACAGGGTACCTTGCTGGCAGGACTCTGCCTCAGCTGAGTGGGCACCTGCCCACTCAGGAAGTGTGGGAGGGCTGGGGAGCCAGAAGCAGAAGATGAAGTCAGGGAAAGAGAGCTGGCGCTCACCAAATTGCTTCCTGAGGTGCCCATGGAACGTCTGCAGCAATGAAGTGGCAGCTCTGCAGTTTACAATGAACCACTAGGAGCAGCGGGGGGGGGGGGGGGTGGGGGGGTGGATATGGTTCCCCTGGAACTGGCATGTAAGACCCAGGACCCTGGGCTGCAGCGGAATTCATTTTCTAAGGGATTGGCTTTCTGAGAGAAGAGGAGGGTCAGAATTACACTGCCTACACTGATAAAGGGACTGATCTCTTCACATTACTTTCCAAAGTGTAAAAGAAGTTCATAATTATTAATGGACGCTCTTAAAATGGATGTGATTTCTTTTCCCCAGCTTGTGGTGGCTGCACCTTCAGGTGGTTACATCAGAGAAACCACAGGAAAGCCCCTGACCAGCAAAACCCCGTCTGGCCAAACACTGCCAGAGAATCCTACTGGATGCAGTGGCACCTGTGACTGGTGCTCCAAAACAGCAGGACAGATCCAGGACAGTGTGGGGAGGGGACAGTGAGAAATAGGCGGGGGTAGGAGGGGAAGAAATGAGGCTGCAAGGCAGCGGCTTCTTGTGTTCCAGAAGAGAGCAGAAAACTGGCTCACAGAAAGACCACAAGAATTCTAACTATCCCTTACTGAGCATTTGCAAGCTCCCTTACATGTTCTACTTCAGGTGCAGAATTCTAAAGGTTGTGCCTAAGGCAAAACTCATTTATAGTCTAAATTACCCTTGAAAATGCTTCAAATTATTCATAAAGGATAGAACCCAGTTTTATGTATGGAAACTATGAGATACCCTGTACATATAAACGTAAAAGGTAAACAACAACATGCAATATACAATCCAGTAAATATGCAAAATGTAACTACGTGGATTTGATACATGACTTAAATAATTTCTTGCTCCCTCTCTCTTCTATTTGGCCGATCTCATGTTGTTCTAATTACAAATGCTGCATATATAATGTGACTCCAATGTACCAATGCACCTACTTAAATAAAACATTTCTAGTCCTCCCAACAACTCTGAGATAGGAGCAAGTCGGTTTTATAAATAAGAACATAATGCTCAGAAAAGTTAAGAGATTTTTCCAAGGTCACACAGCAAGTAGGCATCTGAGTCAACATCCAGACTCAAGGCTACCTGGCCATGGCTCCATTTTCCTTTGATGAGAGCTACATGTGACCTGGTTCCTGCAAACCCTCTTTCTCTGACACATACTTTGGGACAATGGCAGCAGATACACATTAATGAAGAGCTAGAGAAATATTTCCAAGTCATAACCTGTATGGGTCATTGGAAAATTGTCCCAGGGTTTATTCCTCCTTATGTACATTTTATGCAAAAACTCATGGTTATCTGCTCATTTCAAATCCTGGGATTAGTCCTTGGAAAACTCTCTTTGAATCATGGGAACCTTGTACAAGGGGCAGAAATGTATAGTGTGAAAGGGCCGGGGCCACTGACAGCAAAGAGGACTGTGAGCCTGCATGGCACAGCAGAGGAGTGTCTCAAGCCTTGTTAGTGTCCCTATCTCTGTAAGTGTGCTGGCTGCAGAGTGGGCAGCTGGGGAAGGGAGCAGAGATAGCAAGGAGACCTCGGTTAGGGTGAGGCTTGGCTGGCTTCCCCGGCTTCCCCATTCCAAGGGTGGGTAGGCCTACATTCACTCTTTGACAGGCAGTTGTCTTCCCTGGAGCAGGCCTGGGGGACCTCCAGGTGGGAAAATCCATTCTGTACCACCCCCATGGTGATCACAGTGCAGAGGCGGGCCAGAGCCTGGCACCTCTAATACTAGAACAGAAAAGACACGTCATGCATTTGACCTGTACCTTTACTTGCATGGCCTGTGTGGAAAGACAAAAGAAAAGAAACAAGGAGAAGAGTTAGTAAAAGCAGGGGTCCAAAGCATTAAGGTACCACATGTTAGTCAGAGCTTCTTAGCCCCTGTTTCTCAGCCAACACAACAGAAGCTCAACCGTTCTGGAAGCCAGTTGATCATGGCATGAAGGGTGAATGGGAGGTTAGGATGGAGGTTAATTTGGTCATAAGGACTTACACCCAGACCAAGCAATGCACGCCTGGGCCGAGGTCACCTCAGAGACCAGACTTCCAGGGGGTCTTCAGATCTGACCACCCATGTGAGTGCTTTAGTGCTAAAGTCTTCCCCCTCCGTCCTCCCTTGTTTCACCTGGGTGGGCTGCAGACAATCTGTCATGTCACCAAAGACCCCAGTTTTTTTTCCTTCCTTCCACCCACAGCATTATCACCACCAGCAGATGTGTGATTACAAAAATATATAAATGTCTAATCACTATGTTGTTGTATACCTGAAACTAATATAATATTGTATATCAAGTATAATTGAAAAATTAATTTAAAAAAAGAAAAAAGAGGAGGAAAGATCAGAGCTAAGGGGCAATGGGTGTGCTTCTACTAAAACGTTTGCTAAAAAAAAAGAAATATCCAGGGGGGCGGCCGGTTGGCTCAGGTGTAAGAACACGGGCTCATAACGCCAAGGTTGCCAGTTCGATTCCCACATGGGCCAGTGAGCTGCACCCTCCACAACTTGAAAACAACTTGACTTAGAGCTGATGGGCCCTGGAAAAACACACTGTTCCCCAATAAAGTTAAAAAAAAGGAATATCTAAGGTGGTCCAGGTTCCCCCTATAGCCTGAAAGATGGAGCATGTCCCTTCTTGTGCTGTGACCTTTAAATATGCAGAGGTGCCAAAAAAATGTATACACATTCTAAGAGATGTTCTCTTACAATGTATGTACATTTTTTTTTTGCCACCCTGGGTACATTAGGTCAAAGGCTCCTACACACTACAGGTTCTGATTTTGTTCTTTCCTTACATATGGCTAACATTAGTAAACTCAGTGCATTTCTCTAATATTGGAAATGCTTTTTTTTTTTAATTGCCTGGAACTTCTTATTTTCTAAACAGGAATTTAAGAATTCCTATATCTTCAAAATCATTTCATTTCCCCCAGAAGTTTATGATCAAACAGATGATTTTATGTGTGAACTTAAGGAAAAACACAGGGATGAGGGAGGTGAAGAGGGAGAGGGGGCAGAGAGAGAGAGAGGGAAAAGGAGAGAGGGAAGGGAGAGAAGGAGGGGGAAACGGAGAGACAGTGTGGGAGCTGCACCAGTACAAGGGCAAAGGGAATAAAAACAAAAGTGAAACAAGGTGGGGTGGCCAGTGAGGAGGGAAAGACAGAGGACTGGAGGGGAGGGGAGGGAGAGGAGGGGAGGAGACAGAAGAGTGAGTAATAGGGGAGAGATTGGAGTAAGAGGAAAATTCACACATGTAATTCTGAATACCCTTAAAACACTCAAAGACATCTTCTAAACCCTTCCCTGTCCTTTCTCAGTACACTGAAATCACTCCTGGGGAGGAGAGGCTTTACACAACGAGCCACTCTAATATTTCCTGCACCACGACTCTTTCATTGTTTATAATCTTGGTCAAGGAACTGACATTTCTTGAGCTGAATACGTTCTAACTTACCATTGCCCTCTGAGGAAGCTGCCGCCATTTTTCCAGAAAACAAAACAAGTGTAAAAACAAAACAAATAACACATGCTCAGCTTAGTTACGTTTAGCTTAACATATATTTGCAAACCAGTGTTACATGAACAAAATATACAATGAGCTCTCCAAAAAAATCTGCTTTAGCTGCCAGAAAAATGGCACATTTTTGAACTGACCTTCAGTTAAACAGGCATGAACAGTGTGGCCCACTGTGTGTGTGTGTGTGTGTGTGTGTGTGTGTATTTTTTCTGCTGCCTTTCCATTTGCAATGGCAAGTGCAGTGTGTGTGGCCATGCACTCCAGTACACATATCTCTGCAATGGCCGCCATATGCACTGAGGTCAGTTTCATTTATACACCACCAGAATTCAATTAAGAGTGGAGATAAAAGCACACACAGGCAACAGGTGACCATTCAGGTCACGTAGTAGAGAGAACCTCTAATTTCAGGGAGGCAAAGGGAAAGGGGGTTCAATTGATAATAAGAAAGAATAGCCCTATCCCTGGCCTCTCAATATGTAGTTACACATCCAAAAGATACCAGAAATGGCTATGTTGCTGTTTTGGAAGCATAGTATCCCTCTGTCTGAAACAATGCATGGCACTTATGTAATATTATTTCATCCTAGAGATACAGCTTGAAACTGACTTTTAAACAGAAAATCCTAGAGGAACCAGGTAGTAAGCCCAACCCCATTCTACAGATTGGTAAATCGGGGCCCAGAGGAGGTAAGCGAATGATGCCAAGGCCCCACCTCCAGTCAACAGTTGAGCCAAGGGTAGAACTTAGCTTCCTCAGTCTCTAGTTGTATTTACTACTACACTTTGATGCTCAATTGAGGCAACAAAAACAATATAAATATTTGTTACCCTGAGGAGTAAATGGCAAATGTTATTTAACATCTAGGGAGAGTCCTCATGTCCATTACACTATAACTTTGATCTCATCCCATGAGGCTCAGAAAAAATTAGCGTACAATGTCAATGGAAATGAAGTGAATGTGTTTGCTCCTGTAGACTAACCTTATCAACAGGGGAGATGCAAACATTCTGAATATGACCATCCTCTGACAAGACAAACATACCCTTTTCCTCATTCAGTGAAGTGAATGAACATAATTTCAGGTTAGTTTGTTAGTAGGCTAGTCTTAAAATGTCATTCTTTGTCACCTCATCTTTTTCCAAGTGCAAACCCAAGGACCCTCAGTATCCACTCATTACCAGAGGGTTGAGATGTCTTTGCCACTTCTGCTCCTCTGGCATCTGAATCCTTATATTAGAGTCATTCCCATTGCTTTGCCGCCATCCACTGACAACGACAATCGTTCAGGCATGAGCCAATGAATCTACTCCAGGTTGAAGGTAGCACAGAATCTGCCCAGGATTTATTCAGGTGGGCGGGGTCAAAGAAGAGCCCATGATGGCTGTAAGAAGACCCTTCAGAGGGAACTTAAGATAAATGTCCAGGGAATAGGAGTCTGAAAAATCCTACCTTATGTACCTCACATGAACAGCAGCTGTGTGTGTTAAAAGTGGAATGCAAAATGGATTTTGGAAAATCAAATAAAAGTTATATAAAGCACAAAAGGCTCCACCACAAGTAAGGCTCCTTTGCAGCAAAGATTCCTCTTGAATGTGCATATATACTCCTGATTTCCCCATTCCCTTGGTATGTGTACAATTTTATTTATCAGTCTTTATAAAGCAGTGTATACCACATTCTAAACTTTAAGAGTCAGTTTTTGGATACTGGATGAAATGTTAGTGTCAACACAGCTGAAAGTGGGAAGGGCTGGAGAACTCAGAGTGATTGCAGCTGACCAGAGCTAGCCTGAAGTGCTGAAGCTTTGAGTGCTGATTTTTGGTGTCATACCAGTCCCCTATCTACAGATCCACATTACAGGTCTTCCATCCTAAATGGTTATTTGGAAAGATGCCCAGAGGGCTTCACTGCAAATATGGCTGCCATCTTTCCAGAGCTGATTTTCACTTCTGAGCGGTCCCCATGAACACCCCACTTTCGGGTTCCTCAAAGGCAGCACTCTACCAGCAATAACAGACACGCACATCTCGGTGCACTTATACTTGACATCTACAGTCAAACCTCATTGAGGCACGCTTCTCAAGAGAACCAAAATGAGGGTAAGCTGTACAGCTAGTTAACAAAACATCCCGTGTAAGTAAGCCTTGCTTCTGTGTGTATCCCTGAAGGAGTGTGTCTGAGAATGCTCTCCAACCAAAATAGCAAAACCTCAGTGTGCAGAGCTGGCTCAGGAGGATCTGGGAGGCCAGTTCCCCTTCCTGCATTCCTACCACACTCCTCCCTACAGGTGACTCGTTTCACACACAGATGTCCAGTGCACCCTCTTTCCAACATTTCCTGTGGGGAGATGGACAAATGTTTGGGTTTCTGAATGCAACTCACGTGGAAAATAAACAGAAGGCATGAAGAGGTCAGCACAGCTGAAATAAAGCATCTATCTATCTATTGGGTGTTTGAGATAGGAGGAAAACAAGTACAGTGTAAGAAAGTGCTAACGAAATCTTCAAAGCAAGGCAATTTCCTCATAGCCAATCAAAAGGTGACTGTACGCACATGTGTTTCTGTAGCTCTACTACACAAGAAATAGTACCATTTTAAAACTACTGACAGCAGCTTTTGTTTGGGAGACCTCTCCAATGCCTTAGGCAATTGTTGACACATAAATGTTTTGACACACAAGCAGCTATTTTTTTCATAAAATGTTTATGACCCTGCTTACTTGACGGCTCACTGTCTTCCGGCTCATTCTCAAAGAAACAACAGTCGAGACTGTTGGTTTTTGGTGGTTTGACCTAAATGCAGCACGGAGCTAATCCCTTCATACAGCCAAGATACACAGCTTAGGTCAAGGTTGAAGAGTCTTTGCAATTGATTTCTAAGAACTTACTTTTGACATCTTGCTTTTGCTGTCTCCAGTTAAAAATGCCAAATTATTAATTTCATTCTGAATCACAAAATTTTGCTCTTCCCTCTTGAAGTTCTAAGTGGGGGTGGGAAGAATAAAAAAGCAAACATTACAAGACAGTTTTCCAAGGTCTGTACCTTTCACAGCCGTCTCTAAATCCAGGACCCACTTGTGTCCTTACGTGAGATTTACACCACAGGATGAAGACCTCTGCCACCATGCGGAAGAGCTGGTCAGAATCAGCATCGGGGCTTTTGAGCCAGTTAGATCTGAGTTGAAAAGTAGATGAAATTCAATAATGATTAAAATAGCCACACTCATTGGACACTGGATGCACATATTTATCCAGACAAAGCTGTATTCCCACAAGAAGGCAATCATCAGATAGACTAAAGATCAATACACTCCTTCCATGCTTAGATACGGGCATGTAATTGTAGATATTTTTGAAAAACCTACAATAATCATTTCCATTTTACCAAATGATTCAAGGATTATCTTAGCAAACAGATGTCACAAATCAACATTTCAAAATTGTCGAAGGTAGGTGTTTTTTTTTTCCTTCTTTAAACTTATGAAGTGATTAAGGTTTACACTCTAAGTTTTGGGGAAAGCATCCTTTAGTATACAAGGCAGGCAAAACTAGGGAAGTCTTGGTCACTATGACACCTAATTTTGTCATTGCCAAGGCTCTGGCATGCTGAGCACTCTATAAACAGTTCAGGCGTCACCCCTTTTCTTTTCAAAGCCAGTTTTAAAAATGAAGTTTATAAGACAATATATTTTTCACTGTTAACTGAAGTGCATAGGCAGAGACCAAACATGGTTTGGAAATTCCCTATAAATGAGCATTGCTTGTTCATTTATTTTTTTTAAACCAGGCTAGGTTTATAAATTTCACAATGCCAGCAAGAAGGCTAAATTGCAGTAGAATTCAGTCAATTTCTAAAAATTATTTTGCCCCTAAGTATCTTACACAGTTGAATTAAATTATATTTTGAAAGGGCTGGGTGAGTTGGCATTTTCAAATATCTGCATAGAGTGACACAGTAGAAATTAAACTGTGTATTGACTTTCTTAAGCTAGTAATACTTTGGCTCTCATGGTTTGAAAAGCCCAATGTCTCTTGGTGCATGCAGGATAATAACTATTAAAAGCCAGTTCCCTAAACCCTGGGACATCAGACTGAATTGCCCTGAGCAGCCTGTACCTTCCGCCCATTCATGGAAAGCACCAGGCTAAGGAAGACTCATGAGGCCAAGACCACTTTTAGATCCCTTGCTCATCTCCTGAATTCCTTAGTGCCCTGAGTTCCAGCCTCAGAGATGTTCTTATCTAATCTTTTTTGTTTTCTCCGTCAACTAGTCTCTCCTTTATATGGCAGACACTATAGGTTGTTTCACAATACTCATTCTCCACTCTTCCTTGGGAACAAAATCCCATTTTATTCAGGGTGGCATTGTACCCTGCCGAAGATCACAATACCCAGCTTCCATTGAAGGATCGCCAGGTAACTAAGTTCTGATCAATGAGCTGGAAGTGGAAGGTGTTGGATGGGCCTTCTGGAAAAGCTCTCTAAAAAGATAAATGAAGGTGCCCTTTTGCCTTCTTGCTACTTTCCTGCTTCCTGTCTGGAATGATACTATGATGGTTCAAACTCTAATTGGCATTTTGCATCATAAAGTAACTTTGAAGATGGAAGCCAACAAATGTTAAGGATGGAAAGACAAAGGAATGAGGGTCTCTAAAGACGAGCAACCATACTGGTCCTGGATTGGATATCTTTGGACTGCTTTTATATGTGAGATTTAACTTCTACTTTGTTTAAGCCACTGTAATCAGGAATGCATTACTAGAAGCCAAATGCAATCCACACTTGAGGCTTGAGATTGGCGTTTCTTTGATTTCTTCCATATTGATTTTTCAGAAGTGCTTTTACAGGGTCCAGTGTCGAGTTTTATCAGAACTGCCAGCTGCTCATTCTCTAGTGTTTTGGTTTAAATGAGTTTTACGGGTTTGCCGTATGTTGAGTGGGAAGAGGCAGGGGTCATATCCTATCCTACCACGGAAACGTACAGGCACAGGGAGTGCTTCATAGCGGGAGTAATGAAAATAATCTTGGTAAAAATTTTCTCACAGAAGAAAGAGGGAGATTCTGCCTTCGCCTGGGAAGGCAGCTACAGCTGAATGCATTTTGTTTTCATCACTCTTCTTCTAAGAGGCACATCTTTACTCTTGCTCTTTAGTGAAGTCCTTTCTTCAGGCTCAGAGAGGTGGGTGTGCATGAAGAACATCTCATTAAATGTCTTTGCCCAGGCACACAGACTCTCTGCACCTCTCTCAAGCCAGGAGACTAGAAGATCCTGACCTCACCGCTTCTATTTGCCCATAGCCTTTCTGCCCCAAAATGATGTAACCAGGCTTATCTCCGCTCTGCTCCCAGTTTTCCATAGAATTCATGATCTCTCTCAGCACTCAGGCACTTAATCCTTCCGGAGGTGCTTAACTGATCTGTGAGTCTCTTTTATCACCAGTACTGCATGCTGCGCAAAGGCAGCTGCGGGTGGGAAGAAGGTGGGGTTTAGAGGTAATGATCGGTGGGGTGATGGCTGAAGCAACCCAATGGGTGAAATTACTGAGCCTATTAACAGAGAACGGAAGTGCATAATCAAATCTTGGATGATGGCAGGAGTAAGGAGAGTTAGGCTTCCATTTTCAAAAAGACGAGCTATCAGGTTCTGAAAGAAAGTAAAGCCATGCTTCTATGTTCACGGTCAAGGTGACTGACTTAGAGGGAAGAGCTTCTGTCAGCCTTGTCCCTAAGCCCCCTGTAGAGGACACAGCTGGAGGCAGCCACCAAACAGGGTTTGGTCAGATTCCCTTCAGCAGATTGAGAGATGGGTTTTGTTTTTTTTGTTTTTTTTAACCAAAATCACACTATTTAAAGTTGTTCATTTCTATGTTCCAAGTGTTTCTGATTTCCAGATAGGAGGCTGAGAAGTCATTGCATCTTGTAGAGAGATCTTTTTTGAACCTATGTTAACTTATATCTCCTGACATGAGGAGATGGAGAGCTGTTTTGCCCTGCTCTGACCACACCACACTGGAGTTTCTGCTCATTCTGGGTCAGCTTCAGGCTGAACACCAACCAACGGAAGTTACGCTTCAGGAGAACGCTCTAGATAGTGAAGAAACTTGAAACACTGCCATGACAGGGCTGCAGGAAGTACAAAGGTTTAATGTGAGGAGGAAAAACCGGGAGGAGAACAGGACAAGATGATGCCCTTTGATATTTAAAGGGTTGCCACAAGAGAAATTGGAGGAGTTTTGTGTGGCTCTAAAGAGCAAAATCAGAGCCGATGGTGGAAGTTACAGATTTGAACTCAAAATGGTTCAGAGTGTCCGAAACTAGAATGGGAGTTGCATGTACGGGAGGGCTGTGCTGGTCGTCTGTAACTGTGGTGGATAATCAGAGGCAGGAATTGCATTGCTAGGAAAAAAGAAAAAGGAAAGGGATATTTATTCATCCAGTTAGAGGAAAGAGGAAGTGACCGCTAATATTCCTGCCAAATCTGAAGTCCCATAATTCCAAACCAGCTAGTTCTTTTGGGTGAAGAAAGGACTTGAAGAAGGTAAAGACAAACACACAGGAAGGAAGCATCTTTCAGCAAGGCTCAGATGGCCACAATGTTCCCTGGTGTTCAGGGAAGAACGGGTTGAAAAGTGGGGATGGATGAATTAATGATGATCTTAAAGACTCTCTGACATTGCCGTTTTTTAGCAACTGTCAAACACTGTGAAGGAGGAACACTCTAGCTTGAGTCTTGATCATCAATAGTGACAAATGCCATTAAAGAGCTATTCTCGGAGCAACCTTACTCTACTTTCATTTGTGTTTCCACCTCAAACTCTGACGGATTCCTTCTCTACACTATTAACAAAATTATGTTATCAGAGATGACTAAAATAGTGACTCTCAAAACAGGATTTCTTTTGAGAATTTCGAGTAAAATGTCCCATAGATAGGTAAGGGATTATAGGTATATCTACACACATATATAGTGTGTGTAAGGTGTTTATTTTGAAATGCTAAATATAACCAATTTTAAGTTATTTTAAATAGTAAGTACAATTTACCATACAAAGTAAATGCTAAAAGTGGGCATATGTAGACCTATTTCCTGCCCATGACAGAATGACTTCCCACTCAAAATGTTAGCAATGTTCTCCCAAATATTCCTGGGTCCGTTCAATATCTACAATGGGATATTTTATTTATTTTAGAGAAAGCATGTTTATTGTTTTGACTTACTGAAACAAAATATTCCATCAAATTACCCAGGAAAATCCAGGTACCAGAAATACATAACATTGTCCATTCTTTCAAGAGGTCTCAAACAGGTCACAATGGGATACTTGAAAATTAAACTTTCCCAAATTTATATTTTAGGCCTTTAAGTGGTCGTATCCAATAAAAATATCTATTTGGTCTTTGACTTCCACTGGGACCAACAATCTTTTGCTCCTGTTCCTGTTCATGGTCACTAGTCTCCTATGTCCTTATTTCTGTCCTTCAGCTTAAATTCCATGGTCTATCTTTATAATTACCCTCTTACCTACACCTTCAGCTCCCCAACCCATTTTTTACTCTGTCACACTCACTTTGCAAAACCCCAGCCTTGGTTAAATCCAACTTTCTTCCTACTCTAGCCCTGAACCTGGCAGCCGAGTTGGCTGGAGAAAAAGACAACCTGCTGATGGGTCTCACTTTAAACTCAGGACC